>NC_069503.1:880034084-880634084 GCF_027579735.1 Bombina bombina | reverse complement strand
TTTGGATTTACACAGTTCCTGTGAACAAAAGCCCTATAATAAATGAATCCTGAACTTTATTACTCAAGAAAACATTGCCAATATCTTGTTTTATTTAAATCCAATTACCAACTGACATAGTAATATTTTTTTTTTATATTCTTTATTTTGTCGCCAGCAATGAATCATATAAACAGAGTTAATGCCTTGCTAAAAAAAATAAAGAATCAAACATAAGAAATACATAATAAAATCGCAAATAAATAATACAATTACCTTGTAAATACCTTTGATTTTAACATTGCAACTAAACAAGCATATCGTTATAATCTATCATAATATTGCTGGAGTTTTCACAATATGTAAAGGAGAAGGGGAGTGAAAAGAGAGAGAAAAAAACAACCCACAAGGGGTATTGTTATACAATTGCGATAATCATCCCTAACAAAGTTAAACATCTTGACAATCTAATCCAGGTATACTCTCTTGTGTAGGGGTAAGTACAAACATGCCTAACTTATATAAACCATAAATAAAAAAGCAACCATCTTTATTTGGCTTTTGGTCGATCCACCCTCACTATATTTATCCAATGTGTACCCTCTGCCTGAAAAGGACAGAGAAAAAAAAAATGGGATACTGGGCAAGGACAGGGGATACCCTGAACTCTCTCCCTCTCTACCTCCCCTACTTATTACTAGTATTTAGAGAAATAGTAGTACCGGTTTAAGTTCTCATGTCTCTATACTCTAAAGTTTCCGAGTCCTGGGTACTAACCCTGTCTGTGAAGAGAGTACCAATCAGCTGGAAATTCATCTAGGTCAACCAATTCAGCAAATGACTCAGTACTTAGAAAGGGGTATAGAATCTGTTTCTGAATCTGAAGAGTATATGTTTTGATTATAGGTAGCCATCCTAGTAAAAATCTTTTTATTTTATTTTCCTTAGCACTCTTCAAGTGATAAGATTCAAAAATGATTTGGTTTTGAATTTATTTTATTATCATGGAGAAAGAAGGTGCTACTGTAGCTTTCCAGTTCTTTACTATAAGGTGTCTTACCAGTAGTATAAGTGTATTTAGTACTTTATCTTGAATACCTAGATCAATTATTTGTGTCTTTAAAAGAATAACCAATTCAGGTGACAAGTATAAATTTGTCTTGTATAGTTTATTAATCCAGAAAGTAAGCTTCTCCCAAATCTGCAATATTTTAGGACAAAAATAGAACAAATGGAGGACATCCGCTTTTTGGTAGGAACACAGAGAACATCTAGCTAATTGCGCTGGAAACATTCTCATTAGACGAGCTGGGGTGATATAAAAATTATTAATGAGTTTAATGTGGGATTCCTTCCAGCTCATAGATATAACTAATTTTTTTGTAGTCCATAAACTTGTATACATTCTGGAAAGATCAATATTCGGAAAAAGAGATTTCCATCTATCATAGATCTTATTAAAAAAAAAGAAGCCTTTGCTTTGCAAGTAAAATATCATATAAAAAGGAGATAGAGGTAACACCTGCTAAATATTGTTGTATACATGGCGTAATATCATACCAGGCCTCAAATTGTATCCTGTTATTTCTCAAGCTATCAACATAATGTCTTAATTGGAGATATGTGAAAAAGCTATTTCTGGGTAGCTCAAACTGATATGAAAGGGATTCAAAGGTTGCCATATAGCCATTTTCAATTACGACTTGGTGAATATATTCAAGGCCTTTATCAGCCCATTTTTTAAACATCTCATAGTTAACACCTGGTATGAAGTTTGGATTCCCTATAATAGGTAGATACTCTGAATAGGAGTGGGCCTTACCAAGTATAGAACAAAGTTTATTCAAAGCTATAATAATATTTTTGATGGAAACTAAACCATCTATATTTCCCGGTAACTTTTTAGGGACACAGTGTAAAATCGCTTTAAGGGAGAAAGGCTGTACCATGACGTTTTCTATATCCTTAGAAGAAAAAACATTTATATCTGTCATCCAATCTAGGGCTATCTTAGCAAGTGTAGTAATATTATAGAGATAGATGTCGGGCAATGCAAATCCAGCCATTCTATACGGTTGCAACATCCTTTTCAAGGCAATTCGAGGTTTCTTATCTTTGCAAATAATGACACAGTAATATTTTAATGAATTACATATTCAAGCCAAACCACCAAATCAAGACAATCTTTTACAATGCACTAGGTTTATGAATACGTTGATCCATTCAAAAATGCGGCTTACTAATGAGGGGGTCTATTCAATTCCTTTCAAGAGCTGTGCAATTTGTCTCGCAAGGTATTTTCCAATTCATTAATAAACCATTAGATATAGTAGTCAAAATGTAACTCCTTTATCTTAGTATTATTGTTTAAACATAGTTTTTTTCCAATGACAGAATACCTAGGTATGCGCAGAAATATGTAATTGTCTTGTGCGCTATATGTATTCCATTGTTGCAAACATAGCTGCGATATCATGCATAAAACACTTCCCTGTTTATGTGTATTAGGTCTAGTCCTGTACAAATACAATCTATGACAGCTATGGTAATTTTTGACTTCCCTTTCAAAGCCATTTTATTCAACTAGACTTTCATTGAATTATCTAAACTTACTTGAATTAATTAGCTATATAAAATTTAAATATAACTAAAAAAAGTAAAAAACAATATTAAAAAGGCAAAATATTGGCTTCTCATGGGAGATTTCACAGATATTTAGAGAGGCAAAGATAATATGAGCATAGCCAAAGTAAAATACCACATTGAGAATCGATGATGACTGACAATTTTAATCTAGGTTTGAGAATTTTTTTTAACTTGTTATTAAACCAGAAAAGATTGAGTTTATTAGCTTGTGAAGTGAGCACGTGCAAAAACTTTAAAGGGACATTAAACACAATTTTTTTTTTCATGATTTAGAAAGAGCATGCAGTTTTAAACAACTTTCTAAATTGCTTCTATTAGCTATTTTGCTTCATTCTCTTGATATTCTTTGCTGAAAAGCATATCTAGATAGGCTCAGCAGCTGCTGATTGGTTGCTGCACATAGATGCCTCATGTGATTGGCTCTCCCATGTGCATTGTTCTTTCTTCAACAAAGGATATCTAAAAAATTAAGCAAATTAGATAATAGAAGTAAATTGGAAAGTTGTTTAAAAGTGTATTCTCTTACCTCCTCAAAACTTCACATCCCTACGTTTTTGTTTTTTTGTTTGTTTGTTTTTTGTTGTTGTTCACATAGCACCTTATTTTAATTCCCCCCACTGCGACAATTCTCACTTTCTGCCTTCCTCAGCTCATGGATACATTTTTACACACTACACACAAGACCCCTTCTCCAGCCATGGCAGCTAGACAGAGGGATAGGAAACCGAGGAATACGTAAGAAACTGTCACTGATATGCAACCAATCTTGGCTAATGTATCAGTATTACAAGAATCAACAAATATTCAAAATCTTGTTACTAGTATTTCAGACGCTTTCACCCCTAAATTTGACGCCCTTAAAACTGAACTCAGACAAGATATTCTCCTGTTAACACAGGAAGTTTGGAAGTTTTCCATTAGACTGCAGGAAGTGGAACAAAGGGTATCTGATCTGGAAGACCTGACAACCATACATAGCTCCAAACTTGAAAATGCAAATATTAATATACAAAAAAAGTCAAAATAAATTAGAAGACTTGGAGAATAGATCCAGAAGGAATAACATAATAATTATAGGTCTTCCAGACAGAGGAACAACAAAATGTGAATCTTATTTCCTTTATCTCAGAGCTATTACCTAGAATTTTGAAAATACCATCCACACATCAACCTATTTTAGTTGAGAGAGCACATAGACTTGGTCCCCTTCGTACAGATAATAAAGGCAGAAACAAACCCAGACCGGTTATAGCTAAGTTACTAAATTATCAGGATAAAGTTATGTTATTTCAGCACTATCGTAGACAACAGCCGATTACTTTTGAAGGGGCTACAATTTTTTTGTTTCAAGATTTTCCGGCGGATAAAGCAGCAGAAAGACGAGCGCTTGCTCCTATCTGTTCCAAGTTTATACAAAAAGGCTATTGAGCGATGATAATATACCCTCACAAACTTAAGGTTATAGCACTTGAGGGAACGCATTGGTTTGAAGAAGTTAGCCTGGCTGAAAATTTCTATATAACACTTGACCCCTTAACTCAATAATGGAATACAGGAGTGTAATAAATTGTGAAAGTTAATAAAAAAATGGTTGAAATTCAGGTTCTTATTAGGGTAGAACCCTGTTCTTGGACAGATAAGGGTTGTGGGACTCTTTCCCCCCACGTGCGGGGTAATTTTAATATTTTTTTTTTTTATTTTTTTTTTTTTAGTTTCTCTCTCTCTCTCCTCTTTTTATATATTAAATGGATTCGATAGATAAATGTAAAATAGTGTCCTGGAATGTGGGAGGGATTTCTACGCCCATCAAATGAAAGGCAATCCTTACACAATTACGTAAATCCCAAACTGATATTTGTTTCATACAAGAAACCCATTTAACTGCAGAAGAATCTTTAAAATTAAAGACTTCCTGGGTTAAAGAAGTATATTTCGCTGCTGGTGTTAAGAGAAAGAGGGGGGTAGCAATATTAATAGGTAAAAAGATCAATACAGAAGTTGTTCATTTTGTTGCAGATCCGCGGGGAAGATATGTCTTATTAAAAATAAAGATTGCTCAGAGGATGTATACACTCTGTAATACTTATGGTCCAAACGTGTTTGATGAGTATTGGAATACTCTCCAGTCGAAGCTCCTATCCTATACAGATGGTCTTTTGATTGTTGGTGGTGATTTCAACATGGCACCTCAATGCCCAGTAGATAGGCTAAAACAGGATACTAAACACCTGAAACAAAAAAGAGATAATTTAGAATCTAAAAATGTATTAAAAAATTATGTATAACCTAGCTCTATGTGACATATGGAGGAATCAGAACCCATCCGCTCAGATGTTTACATGCCTTTCCAAGGCTCATAAAACTCTGTCTAGAATCGATATATTTTTGATTGATGAGCGCATTGCATCAGCAAGGGTTAAGGCTGAGATAATGCCGATACTTATTTCAGACCATGCACCTATCTCCCTAATGCTACAATTAGCCCACACACACTCTACCCCAGCTAGTTTCTTTTTTCCATATTATCTTGCATCCGATTCAAAATGTAAAAATCAGCTCTTAAATAAATATAAAGAATATGTACATTTTAATAGAGAATATTGGAATAGCCCTGAAATATTCTGGGAGACTGTGAAAGCAGTGATGAGGGGGGAAATCATTGCATATAATGCTGCTTTGCTTAAGAAAACTAGATTAAGAGAAAAAGAATCGTGAGAGCCAAAAACGAGAGAGATACTTTTGTCTTATCCCAAGAAACTCAAAAAGAGCTGAAAATCCAGGCCAGAATGTACATATATGGCAATAACTCTGGCAGAATGTTGGCTAAATTAATTAAAAATGAAAAAAAACAATCAAACATAGATAAACTCCAGCATAAAGGGGAATATCTCACTAAATCTGATGATATTCTTGGCGTATTTCATCAATACTATAAGGAGCTTTACACGCTCAAAGTTAATGATGTAAAGAAAGCTGCTGACTTCTGGAGCAAAATTAAGTATCCTACATTGGCCCTCGAAGTTTCCAATAGCCTTAACGCCCCTGTTACAGTAGAAGAGATTGGGAAAATAATATCTAAATTGTCTTTAAATAAAGCAGCTGGTCCCGATGGTCTCCCCAGCGAGTTTTATAAAATTGTGTCTACGGAAGCAATTCCACATCTTTGTACTCTTTTCAACAGTTTCTATATTGATGGTAAACCATTCCCCCCTCTTTTTCGCATTCCTAATACAACATTGATACTTAAAGGAGGTAAAAATCCTTCTTGTAAGGAGACATATAGACCAATAGCTCTACTTAATGCCGATTACCAAATCTTAGCTGCAATTTTGTCATCTAGAATACAAGGGGCACTTGCAAAAATCATTCATACAGATCAATCAGGGTTCCTAAATAATAGGAACTCTGCTGCAAAAATTAGGGAGGTCCTGGTTATGACAGAATATTATGAGGCAGTATCTGTAGTGGACATCGGGGGAGAGGGTACACATGATCTTGCTATCATATCCATTGATGCTGAAAAGGCGTTTGACTCAATCATTCATGAGCATATCTATTCTTCATTAAACCACTTCGGTATCAGGGGTAAGTTTTCTGATTTTGTTGCGAATCTTTATACTCAACCCTCCACAAAATTGATAGTAAATAGTAACATCTCCTCTTCTATCTTCCTAGGTAGAGGGACGCGTCAGGGCTGCCCTCTCTCCCCGCTTCTTTTCGATATTACTATCGAGCCGCTGGCAATTAAAATAAGACAATCTTTAGATGGTATTAAAATTAATAACCATGAAATAAAAATTGGGCTCTATGCAGATGATTTGCTTGTTTATATGACGAATACCAAATCAAATATGCCGAAGCTTTTTCATATAATGGATCACATTGGTTCCTTTTCAGGATACAAAGTGAATATGACGAAATCTGAAATATTCTGGCTTAGGAACAATATAAATTCTGTATCACATATCCCCTTCAGACAGGTTACGGATTCTTTTAAATATCTAGGGATTCATATCCCGGTTAAAAGTGTGGATCTCTAAAATTTCAATATTCCTCCAGTACTTAAAGTGATCAAAGAAAAACTTAAGAACTGGCAAAACCTGCCATTATCATTATCTGGCCGGATTGCTTTATTTAAAATGGCCCTCTTGCCGAAATTACTTTACATTCTTCAAAATACACCATTATTATTACTAGGAAAAGATATTCGATTAATTAATAGTGCACTTATAGAATTTCTTTGGCAAGGGAAAAGATAAAAAAATTATTTCGGAAAACTTTCAGTACCAAGAGAATGCGGAGGATTGGCTTTACCTGATATAAGGTTTTACAATCTTTGCTTCCTTGCGCGTATAGTCACAGACTGGATTTCGTGTAATAATTATGTTCTAAATAACGAACTGGAATCCAATGTCTCTTATCCATATAGGCTTTCCGCAATGACCCATCTAGACTTAAAAGAAATCCCGACAGAAATTAAGAAGCTTAAAACAATTTATAATCCGCTTAAAGCATGGCAAAAAATAACCAAGCCCCTTCTAATTAATAGTAAAGCCTCTACCTATCTTTTGATACTAGGAAATCCTAAATTTCAAGCAGGCATTCATTCTGCGGTCTTTAGAAGATGGGATTCTGTGGGTCTAAATAAGATTTATCAAATAATAGATAAAGAGAGACAATGTATTAAATCATTCCAGGAATTAAACATAGAGTTTAATCTGCCAAACCGAGACTTCTTTGCTTACCTGCAACTCAGGCATTTTGCGTTGGAATTAGTTAAAGAAAAAGGTTGGAACTGGAGTATGGGTAAACTGGAAGACTGGTTAGTGTTAACCAGGAATGCTCGTATGTCCATTGCACCATGTTATTATTTCCTAGGTTCAAACAAAGGTGTCTCTGTTTTAACACAGCTGGCCTTATATTGGAACACATTAATTGTTCAGAGCACTATAGACCTAAAAACTCTGCAACTTTCAATTAAAAAGGTTGCTCAGAACACACTTTCGGCCACATGGTGGGAGGCCCACGTTAAATTCCTCCATAGGGCATATTTTACCCCCGAGAAAGGCTATAGATGTGGCAACTTAGGGTTTAATAAGTGCCCTAAATGTTCATACTTTGCAGCTGATTTTCCACATATGGTATGGCACTGTCCAAAAGTTAAAATTCTCTGGCTTAAGGTGGAATACTGGTTAAAAAATGTATTAAAAATAGCCCCTCTTTCTCTAACATTCTATCAGACAGTACTCTGCCTAAAGAAAGAATCGGCAAACAAAGCAATGAAAAAATTGTAATTTCTACTATTCTAGCTACCAGATATTTAATTTGTAAAAAATGGAAGAGTCGGTCAATCCCTAGTCTCTCTGAAGTGAAAAACTGCATGAAAAAACAATGTATATTAGAAAAAAGGGACACAAATATAGTTAATGATCAGGACATCAAAAGGTTCTTCAATAATTGGGCAACTTTTCTAAAAATATTTTCTCCCACAGAAATAAATCATATAATTTTCCCTTTTAAAAATACAGAAATAGTTTTATTAGGGAACTGGTAGGTATTAGGAAGGGGTCAGTAGGGGAGTGAAGGGGATAAGAAGGAAGGGTCTTCTTCCGTTTTTTCTTCTCCTCCCTTTTTTTTCCTTTTTTTTTTGTTTTTGTTAATATTATGGGTTTTTTCTCTCTGCACGAGGGGGGGAGGAAAGGGGTAGGGATGAAAAAGTAAATAAAATCCCAATACATTTTCAAAGATAAATGTATAAGATGTAATAATATTGTCAACGGTATTAAATATAATCTTAAAGCTATATGTTAAGTGGAACTAACATAATATTGTTCAAGTTAAGCAAGGTTATCAGATTATATTGCGCTTTAATAGCTTGTTAGTTTTCAATTTGTCTATTTTTTTTTTTAATATTTATTTTTATTATAAACATAAGTTATCACAATTCTTTCAAACGTTACAAATATGAGGTAAACACAGCAATCACAAGAATGATATCTCACATGACATTGAAATGACATAAATATTGCATAATTTAACCAGGTTTTCATCTCCATTCCTAACAGATCTAAAGATCAAACTATAACTGAGTGGGAGGTGAAATGAGGAGTGAATAGCAGCGTTCACAGATTAGTAGAATCGTTGTCAGTTGGTAGGTTAAGGTTTTGGCGTTTTTCCCGCCTTTTGTTCTGCTTTCTTTAAAAGCGGAATTACGCTAGTAGCTAGTTGTCATGTGGGTATTGCCTGTATAAGCAGTAGAGCGGATGCTAGGGCTAACAAGGGCCACTGCTCCAAAGAAGTGAAATCAAACTGCAGTCATCTTTGCGGTATCGTGGGCTAAAGTACCCCCTATGAGGGGGGAGAGGATAGTATGTAAGGGGAGGGGGGGGGGGGGAGGGGCTCATTGAGTGAAGGGGGGGGGTGAAGGAGGGGGGGGAGGGTGGACAGACCGTCCCGGACCCGTATCAAGGGCCTGTGACACTAAGGGGCAGGGAATCCTAAGATTTAGTTCTGAGACTCTGCAGGTAGGCTTCCCAGGGTTCCCAAACAAGACAGAAAGCTTCCGACTTGCGCCGGACTCTGTAGACAAAGTCTTCCATGGACTTGACATAATTCAGGTATTCCAAGACACTCTGCCATTTTGGGGGGTGCACTTTTTTCCAGTTCCTGGCAATTGCCATTTTAACTGAGGTGAGTATGTATATAAGAAGGGTTCTCTGGTGCGGAGGCACTTTCTCCAAACCCAAGTGTAGAAGAGCCATTCCGGGATCCTTTATCTCTGGAAGACCCATCAAACAACAGATCTTACTGGTCTTATCCCAGAGTGACTTTAGGTTAGGACAAGTCCACCAGGTGTGTAGTGGGGTGCCAATGCCACCACAGTTCCTCCAACAGGAGGAGGGGTGATTAGGGTAGAGGGTTTGCAGTCTGGTCGGGACCAGATGCCACCTAGTGAGCATTTTAAAGTAGAGTTCGTACATCGTGGTGCAGTGTAAGGCAGCCTTGGTTTTAGCAATAGACAATGTCCATTTCTTAGGTGAGTATACCGTCTGCAGCTCTGCCTCCCAGGAGAGCATATGTCTCGTCTTAGGAATTTCGGGGGGAACCAGTAGGCATCGATAGTGTGCCGTGAGGGGTTTATAGGTCTGAAGGCCCGTTTTCCATCGAGCTTCCCAAGCTGTAAGAGGCCGTGGGGCATCACTCAGGAACCCCCAGGCTTTTAGTAGAGATCTTAGTCTTAGAAGTTCAAATGTCAATTGCCGCGGGACCTCAAAGTTTGCCACCATCTCTTCTTGCGTTAGAAGCCGATCTGCTACTTAAAAATCACCTACTGTCAAAATTCCGACCTGCCGCCACAAGTTCAGTCTCATATTGGGAAGGGTCTGAAGTATGGGGAGTACAGGTTGGATAGGAGAAGGATGGGGGGCGATCTGAGTGTGGTGTCGTAATTTATACCATAGCATTTGGCATCCTCTAACAATTGAGTTAGAGATGGTGTGAACGGTGGCAAGATGCGGAGGAAACCACAACAAATCAGACAGATCTATATAGGCAGGCAATGAAGCCTGTTCCAGGTCCCTCCATCTCATGGGGGGGAGGTCTCGTCCCCAAGCAGAGACATGAGAGATCATAGCCGCCTCATAGTACATCTTCACACTTGGCAATCCCAGCCCTCCCTGATCTAGGGGGGACTGTAAGATTGAGGCCACTACTCTGGGTTTCTTGTTGTTCCAGACATATCTATTAAATAGGGTCTGAAAATTTTTCAGAAGTTTATCTGGGACTGGGAGGGGAATACATCGCATAATGTATGTTAGCTTGGGTAGTAGCATCATTTTCAGGGCTGCAATTCTACCCATCCAGGAGAGTTCGTCATATTTCTTTGCTCTCAGGTGCTTGTCAACTGTCTTCAATAAGGTGTGGTAGTTTTCATGAAGGACCGTCTCCTTATCGTAAGACAAGAAGACACCTAGGTGCCGGATACCTTTGGTGGACCATTTGAAAGAGTATTGCTGTCGCAAAGTTCTCTGTTCTAGGTGGTCCAGATGAATCGGGAACGCCTCCGTCTTGGCTACATTTATTTTGTAGTTAGAGAGTACACCGAATCTTTCAATAAGTGCCATCAGCGGTGGGAGCGATAAGGTCGGCTGTGCAATGAAAAGTGTAAGATCATCCGCGAATAATGCCACTTTTTGAACTGAATCATGCAGCAACAGACCCTGAATTTGGGTGTCCTGCCTGATGGCTTCCGCTAATGGCTCCATGACCATCGCAAAAAGGAGCGGCGACAGGGGGCATCCCTGCCTCGTTCCATTTCGTATGTATATCTTAGGGGAGCAAAAGCCCAACCCCTTGACCACAGCTGTGGGAAGGGTATATAGGGCCTCAACTGCCCCACAGAACGAGAGCGGGATCCCAAACGTTCTCAGAGTCTCAAACATATATTCCCATCTCACCCTGTCGAAGGCCTTTTCGGCATCTAACGACAGGGTGAGAAGGGGCAAGCCCATGTCATGCGATTCAGCGAAGATGTTCAGCAGTCTACGGGTATTGTCAGAGCCCTGTCTGCCTTGGACAAATCCGACTTGGTCTAGATGGATTATAGAGGGGAGGTGTTTCCCTAGTCTCGTCGCGAGAACTTTAGAGTATATCTTGATGTCCACATTGATAAGGGAAATAGGTCTATAGCTCCCGCATTCCCTGAGGTCCTTCCCTTCTTTAGGGATGGTCATAATAGTAGCCTCCAAGAATTCCCCTAACATCTTTCCTCCTTTAGCCACGTCATTAAACAGTCGGAGCAGAAGAGGAGAGAGAAGAGACACAAAGGTTCTGTAGAAGAGGGTGGAGAAGCCGTCCGGACCAGGGGCCTTATGAGGTTTAAGGGACAGGACGGCAGCCTTCACTTCCTCTAAGGTGAATGGTCTATCAAGGTCTGCAACAGACTCCTCACTCAGCTGTGGTAGTCGCAACTTGGTTAAAAATTGCCCCAACTCTCCACCGCTCACCGGTGGGTCATTAGCACCGCTGTCTAGGTCATAAAGGGCAGCGTAATAGTCTGAGAAGGCTTGACCAATCTCCCTAGGAGAGCAGACCATGCCCCGGGCTGAATTGATGGCCGGGATCCTACTGGCAACCGCCCTGTTATGAAGTTTGTGAGCTAAGAGCCTATCGGCTTTGTTCCCTTTGCTGTAATATATTTGTTTTAATTTGAATAGGTTGGCTTGCACTTTTAAAAGCTCTCGTTTATTGATCTCAGCCCTTATTACACCCACCTGGGTGGCAAGAGCGGGGTCCGGGGCTTTTTTGTTGGCCATCTCCAGGACTCTTAGTTCGGTATACAGTTTTGATAAGGGAATCTTATGGGCCTCCTTCCATTGGGCCTTTTTCATTATGAAATGGCCTCTCAGATACGCTTTAAGGGTGGCCCAGACTATTTCAAGACTCGTATCCCCAGTGTCATTGTGTGCTAAGAAATCTAGAATGATTTCATTTAGGAGTGGAATCTCTGTTTCCGCGAGACACTGGTCTGGGAGTTTCCAGGACGGCCTACAGTCAGGGGACTGTAAGGCCAAGAGTTGGGCACTAACCATATCATGGTCTGACCACGGACAGGACCTGATCTTTGACACAGCAAAGTTGTCAAGTGTCCATGAGTCGCAAAGCAGATAATCCAACCGAGAATATGAATTGTGGGGCACCGAGTGGTGTGTGTAGTCTAGTTCAGTCGGAGCTAGGCATCTCCAGACATCAAACAGTCCAAATTGATACATGAGCTGTCGGAAGGCCATTGACAGAGAAATTAGGTTACGGTCTGTTGGGTGGTTTGTGTTTTTTTTCTTGTCTAGTACTGGGTTCCAGACCAGATTCAAATCGCCCCCCATCAAGAGATGTCCTCTCCTGATTGAGTCTAGCTTGTGCAAGAATTTTCGGAGAAAGGGGATCTGTCCCGTATTCGGGGCATAAATGGATGCCAACGTGTAGAGGGCTCCATTCAGGACACAGACCAGGATAAGGAACCTACCCTCGGGGTCTCGTTCTATGTGGTCAATCGTACAAGTAACATCACGGTGGATCAATATGGCAACTCCTCTCTTTTTTTCCGTATAGGAGGCAGTTTCACAGATCGGATATAAAGGGGAACTCCTGGGCTGCTTAGAGCCCCTTTCCCAGTGGGTCTCCTGCAAAAACATTAAATGTATTTTGTGGGCGAATAGGTAATTAAACAGGAGACTCCTTTTGGTAGGTGAGTTAAGTCCCTGGACGTTCAGGGTGGCAGCCAAAACGGGAGCCATTGTATGAGCCGGCGCCACCTGCGTAACCAATGAGGACCTCAGTTGCGGGTACGGGGGAAGGTTTTAAGGCGGGTAGAGCAGATAAGTGGGGACAAGGGGATGTGGGTGGGAAAAGAAGGGAGGCGGGGGTTGGGGCACTTCAGGCCACGAACAGGACTTCTTGAGGTTCAAACGCTACTAGCGTATGTTAATGTGTATATAAACACTATCACAATGAGTAATCTCGCAACTAACAGTTGGAGAGCACAACTATAGGTGTGTGGGGGGGGAGAGGCCAGCAAAGATAGCCGAGCCCCAGTCGGTCAGTTTAAAACGTGCAAGAATAGGGAGAGCGAGAGAGAGGGAAAGAGAGAGACAAAAAAAGCTCCTCTCCCCCCTCGCTCACGCCCCCAGTCACTATTGCAATTTTCTCACTGTAAGCGAGGGTCTTATATTATGTTACTGTAATAGGTGCATATCGCTATCTCTGGTATAAGGCTAAGAGAAAAATTGAGGTACGGGAAGTCTAATCTCAGTTCTGTAAGAATGAAGATTGGAGGAGAGAGTGGAATGGAAGACTCGTGTGTTAGGCTGTATTTATGGTTCTCCGTCTATAATGTCTCCTCAAGAGAGGTTGTGTGCATACAGGGTACCCTTGTAGGAGAAGGTGTTTCAGGCCCCAAATTTCTGCTATTATGAACAGAGGAGATAGAGTAAAGAGCTTAATGCAAGAGAGGAAAGGCAACAATAAACAACATCAACATCTTTGTAAACAGTCGATATATGATGGCCATTGTCAGTTCGCAGGGGCTAAGCTTGGGAGGGGTGTCGATCTTGTACCGTAGAGCTAGTTTCACATGTAAGTCTGACGATCCCCAAGTTGAGAACTAATCCAATTCCTGGGGGATCAGGTACCAGTGGGGGGGACTGTTAGTATAAATGGTATGAGATCTACACAGTCGATGGGGCATATATTGAGGATGCTTATGAATAGCTATAAATGGTGTACTTAACCTTAGAGATATTGGTCATAGATGGGGATTAGAAAGTGTGCAACTCCTGACGATAGCCATCTAACCCCTGAGAGGTATATACATAAATATCAGTTAGAACAGCATCAACGTGGGGACCTAGTGGTCGCCAGGTTGAAGACTCTGGGCAGATATTGGTTTTTGTACTTCTGATATAACTTGAGGTACATACATAACTAACAGTAAAAACAAGAACAGAGTAAACATTAACAACATAGGTACAAATAACATCACATAATGATGACCATCAAACCAAAAGGGCCAATTTAGGGATTAAATAGGTCTGGGGACTCAGGCTGCTATTGAACGGGAGGTGAGTACCATATGAGTGGTCCCCTGACCCAACTCCTGCCTTTCCTATTAAGAAGAAAGACGGCTATCTCAGCAATTATGGTTTAGAGGGGCAAGGGTCTTCAAACAGGTGTACTATTTTTTAATTCTAGGAGGTATGCTACCCAGGGCGGGGGTGCAAAGTTATTTACTGTACATGTTACAGCTTAGTTATTCCTCTGAACTAAAGATTAAGGCAAGCGCAACTCTGGACAGTGCGCATCTAAGCATTGGGGTAAAAATGGGGTGGGGGTTCACTCCCTTGCACAGCACTAACTAATCTAGAGGGGGTGGGCAGTCTAGAGTGGGAGTGTAGAGCTGTTGTTAATGTGCTCTACTACCGTGGGATATCTCTTCAATGTGGTTAGGGCATGTGCCTCACTAAGCAGTGGTCATCTGAGTAAAGTGCTAGAACATAGTAAGTCCCCGGGTACACATAACTTGACTGACCTTAATAAAATAGTTAAGTACAATTTATGAATAATTACAGGCACAAGGAGGTAGAGTAAGAGAGGGAAGGAGAAAGAAGGAAGAGGAGAAGAGCAGTGTAGAAAAGAAGGAGAAAAGAGAAACAAGAAGGGAGAAGAGGGGAGACGAGGAGGAGAGATAACCAGAGAACATTAATGTAAAAAGAGAGGACATCCCCCACTCAGGGGCTGATGCTCTCAGGCCTCTACCAGGTACAACTGCTTGGGGTGGTATCAGAGGGTCTTGTGGCAGTAAGCTCCATCTTTGAAGTAATTCCCTTGCCTGTTGAGGTGAGGATGCTGCATATTGCTGTCCATCTTTATTGATGTAGAGCTTAACAGGGAAACCCCATCTGTATTTAATGCCCTTGTCTCTCAAGATTTTAGTGTAGGGTTGGTAATGTCTTCTGATCTGGAGAGTGTGGGGAGAGAGATCTTGGAATACCTGAATGTCAGCATACTGCTTCGGGAGTGACTTGTCCCCCGCCAGGGCTCTCAGAAGTTTCTCTCGAAACGTGTAATAATGCAGGCGGGCGACAACATCTCTTGGTTTATCGCCCTCGGCCGTCCTCGGCCTCAAGGCTCTATGGGCTCTATCAAGTAGCATCTCTTTCTCAATCTCCGGACCAAGGACTGCAACAAAAAAGTCGTGGAGGAATTTTTCAAGCTCCTGTGGGGGGACAGATTCTGGGATACCTTTCACCCTGATATTGTTGCGGCGAGTCCTATCCTCAAGATCTGCAAGTTTGAGTTCGAGGTCAGTGATCTGCTCTGCCAGACTCTGCGAGTAATCTAAGAGATTGCCGTGGTCTACCCTGAGATCTTCCTGCTTGCGTTCCAACGCATCTGTTCTTTCTCCTATAAGGGCTATGTCTCTTTTCAGATCAGCATGTCCCTTATCAAACTTCTTGGAGAGGGAGTCGTGGTGCGAGGCCAGGAGCGACCTGATAGAGTCCATTAAGTTGTTATCGGTGTCAGCATCTTGGTGTTGTAAACGGCCTGTGGCCTGGGATAGAGTTGTTCTGATGCGAGCATCATTAAGACTGCTTGTGTCTGAGGCATCCTCTTCCGAGCCAGATTGTTGCCTGGATGTGTGTTGGCTGAAGTGGTCTGCCACTGTTCTCTTTGGGGTTTTGTGAGAATTTTGTTTTCTTTTAAAGGATTGTGGCATCTTGTACTTTTGCAATTGTAGTGGCATGAGATATAGAAGGCAAATAGTGGAAGAAGGAAAAGACTGTTTTGCACTATAAAGAAATCTGCTGCAGGGCCGACTGGGGCTAAGGCATCAGTGCAGGAGGCTAGCACATTGTTTATACAGTTCCTGGTATCACATATAAATTGAGGCTAAGCTGGTTGAGAGCTGTGCTGTAAGGCCTGGGAGCTGAAATGGTTTTCACTGGAACGTGTATTCTGGTCTAGTCTCTCCCCTGGGGGCTTGTCCCCTTAGGACGATGTGGGAGAAGGTATAGGGGTATGACCCGCAGGCAATCAGGGCCGGCGGGAAAGGGAGGGGAGAGACCTGTAGAGTCACAGTTACAGTTTGATTAGGGGCAATATGCAGGATAACTTCATGCAAGTTATTAGTTGTGGTGATAGATGTGTACTGGCCCACAGGAAAGATGGCAATAAGTGGCTGCCCTGGCAAGATATCAGCGGTTGGGTAGATCTAAGGGTGGTAAATCAGATGTGCACTGAGCTCAAAATTTAGTGCTTATGGCTTACTGTGTAAGCTTGAAGTGCTTAAGGCAGCAGCTCCACTTGTACTCCGTGCAGGGTGTGACCTGCCAGTTAGTGACCTTAATTATATGCCCCACCGGAGTTTAGCAGCTGCGGGGCCAGCACCTAAAAAATAGCTTATTACCTTCTGGGGCTTGGTCTGATTCGCCCAAAGGGATAACTCTTCACCACAGCACCGGCCCTAGTGGTAGGCCGCGGTCAAGATGGCGGCCGAAAAGCAGTCCTCCACCGGTAATGTGTAAGTGTATCGCTGAGTGCCGGGGGCGCCCTCCGGTTGATAGGCGCAACCCCAGTCAGGAGGGTGAGACACTCACCGAGGATGGCAGGCCCCTGCAACGATGAGGTAGGTCTCTGGGAGCGGCTGTATACCGCGAGCGTCTGGGAGGTGGAAGTCCCAATGGGTCACAAGGAGACCGGAGCACACTTGGTAAGTAAGGCCTCTTCCTTTAGTGCCAGGGGTGATAGGAACGGCTCCGGAGCGGAGCCCCGACCCTCCGGATGTCCGTGTCCCCAGTTTAGTCAGCAGCAGGATAGGGTAGGCGGCACTGAAAGTTTGAGCCCAAACAGGTAACGCCACAGGGTAATAGGTACAGACCTGGTTGGGATCCTGGTGTACAGATTCAGTCTAGGTGAGTCTCGTTAGGAGGGGTCCTCCGCAAGTATCCGCTGTGGGTCTGTGGCTATAACGGTGACGCTGCTTCACTTAACCTCAAAGATGGCCGCCGTTCGCGCCAAGTAAATTTTTATGCAGAAGGCTGGCGGACCTCCAAACTTCGGCTGATCTCAGCTGCCTGTCCGCCTCTCGATAAGCCCCACTAGCTGCTTCTCCTGTAGTTACGGCTCCTTACCCCCTTTGAGGAAAGGCAGTGTTTTACGGGTCCTTAGATTTCAGCCAGCAGTCTTGTTAACGAGACGTCGTGCAGCTCTTGTAGTCTCTCAGCCCCAAGACTCCTCAAAAGGCGAGAAAAGCTTCCCAAACTTAGCGATATTGTTGGGCCATGTCTTAGTAGAGTGTAAACGTCGATTTGGAGTTGGTGGAAGCTCAATAAATATCTTAATTTGTTAATAAAACAGAGCTAATGTACAGAGCTCCACTCACACACGTCTGACCTGAATGGCGGCTAACTCCGCCCCCCCCAATTTGTCTATTTTTATTCTTGTACATGATAACAAATGTATTATTTCTGTTTTTTTAATTATGTTTTGGTTTATAAATAAATATATAAAAAAAAAAGTGTATTCTCTATCTGAATCATGAAAGAAAAAATGTGGGTTTAGTGTCCCTTTAACATAGAAAAATCCATGCAAACCATCATATGTTGCTTAAAATAACCAAAAATGAATTCAATTTGGTTGAATCAGAAAGCCCAAAAACACAGTCAAAAGCAGCTGTGAAAGTGTTTTTTTTTGTTTTGTTTTTCGATGGATTGCAATAAGGCTGTCAAATATTACCCATGCAATAGTATTATCATTTTATAAATGCATTTGAAAGGTTTTTGACAATTGAGTTACTGCAGTTTTTTTCAATGGATTGGAATGGTTTTGAACTTAAATTCTGAAAGATTAAAAAGGGAGCTATTAAAAGCAAATATACTTATATCAGGAATAAAATACTTCAAAACAAAATTCAGGTTCTTCATCAATAGGTTTTCCCATGATAATGAAATTCTAAATCCCCATCCAGGTTAAAATATCAAATTGTTTATTACAGCTCCAAGTTCAGTGGATGTTTGAGATCATTGGTAAGGTAAATCATGAAGTGTCTAGAAACACTGTGTATTTCATATGCTGTTTAGGTTATAGAGGTGCTCAATAATTCCTTTTCAAGAAAGATGAATGTCGCAGCCAACATACAGAAGGCCACAAAGGCAGTCCAGTACTTAGTTTGCAAAATCAATTTCACAGTTCACAAAACCCTTTATCGTAAAAACTTTTCTTGTAGTATTGCTTGTAAAACATCCCTTTGATTTTTGAATGGATCTAAAGCAATTTTTATAGTCACATAAGTACCTAACATTTATTAACTGCACAGTATCCTGATTTAATATATGTCTGTTCAAAGTCCATTTAAATTATTGTTAATTGCTTTGCAATACTAGGAAACACCCATACTCTAGTCAAGTTGAATTACTAAGTTGTATTTAATATCACATTCTACAAGCAATACTATTTTATTTTGGTGAATATGATATTTATTTGATTTTAATAGGCAGTCTATTACTCATGACTTTTGCTGTGCTAACCTTAGTTTCTGTGTTTCTGATACAATTTTATTTTTACTTAAATCCTTTATACGTTTTTGTTCTTGTCAAAATACTATAGGCTAGATTACAAGCAGAGAGCAAAAATATTAGTGCTATTGAGTGGTAAAACTTCTCAAGATAAATCAATAGTGCTCTTGTTTTTTTGCTCATATTACAAGTCGAAAGTAAATATTTTTCACTTGAGTGAAAGCCTCAGACACACTAACAAAACCCTGTTCTAGCTTTCAGTTGAGTGCTAACCTAAATATGCGATGGGGTGTGTGCCGAGCGCTCAGTGTATAAGAAAGGCCTTAAGCTTACTAACAGGTTAGCCTCCTAGTAGGCTAAAAAATGGATAACAGATAGGGGAGCGATAGTAAGCGCTAAAAAGCTTAAAAGGCTAGATGCTTTGAGGATGTAACAATTATTTTAATATACAATCGATTAAAATCACATATAAAAGTAGATACAGAGTTTGGACGTTAAATCTTGCAATAAAAAATTACAATAAAATCCATGGATCCATGAGAAATTAAAACATAGAAAATACAATTGAATGAGCTAGCTTTACGAATCGTTGAATAAAATTGGTGTACGCTATATCCAAGGTTGCATAAGTGAAGTCAGAGTGGATAAGCTGGTGTGTGGATCTGTCTGATGGTTAATTCTATTCAGACTTTTTATAATGGCTTTATGAACAATAAAGAAAAAGAAAAAGCTGGAAAAGAGAAAAAAGGCTAAAAATAATACCGTCAAATCTGGTACCTTGGGTCTGTGATTGTGTTCACTGCATGTGCCCTGGGGGTCCGGTGGTTGGTGGCGGTGTTCACTGGAGTCAGAGCCGGTGGCAGCGGTGGAGATTCTATGGAGCAGCCGGAGTAGAGCGGTGATAAGGACCGTGTCATAGTCAAGTGTGGAGAGCGGTGACCGTTGTGGGGTGGCTACACCTCCTAGGGCCTGCCTGGTGTAAAAGACTCCCCTGGATCACTGTGGATCAATACAGCTGACAGCTGTAAAAGTTGCGATACAGCTGAAGGAGGATCCTGACCAATTCTGGAGTGGTTTGACGCTCGAGCCCCCTTGCTCTACCAGTGAGAAGCGGAGGTGTGTGGGGAATTCCCGCGCACATACTGCGCCTGGAAGGAGTGTATAGGAAGCGACGGAGCAGTACTGTTTGGGGTGAGGAGCGGCCCTGCAGGTCCCGATATACACAGCTCAAGGAGTTCGAGGCGGGCCATGTGAGTTAATTTTTACATTGTTATTGATGTTGAACGGAACTGAGTGGCCCGCTAGCTTGCGGTGATTACCAGGCAAGGGAGAAATGAAATGACTGTGATACTATCCATCTATGAGAACTAGTGACTGATAAAAAGATAAAGAAAAGGGAACATTGCTGCAGTTAAGCTGTTTTGATGTATCAGTCGGGATATAGGGTGTCTACGTGCTGCTCTATTAGCTATACATCCATGTGTAATGGCTCCTAAGTTACTATGAAAGAGTATCTCATAGAACACTAGTCTGCCATATGAAAACGGAGGACAAAATAACATTGTAGGAAAGTGGCTAATCTCCTTATTTGGTTAATAGAGATATGAGAATGTATTTGTTTGGATTTACTGTGTAAGCTGAACTGTGTAGGGATACTCACTGTGTTCAATCCTATGTTGACTTGCCAAAAGAAATCTGGTTAAATTCTATCTCTTAAAGGGAGACACTGAATACGGTAAACTGGGTTTGTTTGCCTGTATATATATAGTTACGTATTGTAAGAGTGGTTATAGGTGCTGAATATATTCTATCTTTTTCCAATATATTATCACTATATTCTCTGGGTTATAGAGAATTTAGATGCAGGCAATAAAAATTGGGCGTGTAAGCCTGTACTGAAGTGGTATATAAGCACCTATAAAATAGCGATTAAGCTGAACTATAAAGAGCAGGAAAGCTCTGTGTATGTTTTTTTTTTTTTTTTTAAAAAAGAGACAAGCCCATATATATATATATAAGAATAGCTAAACTAACTGGTTAATAGTAGGAGAGATTTACAGGCCTGTATGCACTATTATACACTATTAATACTATTACAGTAACACTATTATATTTGTCACACTTTAACCTTGGAAATATAATATAAGGGAAAGGGAGGGAGGGGGGTATAGAGATTTGTTTATAGTCGTTTTATTCTTTGTTCTTGTTTTTTGTATTTGAGGCTCTTCACTTTAATGTGCACTTGATTTATTGTTTTTTCTATTCTATCCTTTATGGATAGATTTATCACTCAGGTGAAATCTAATTCACCCAAAATGCCTGTAAAAATTAAAGAAAAAAAAAAAAATAGTATTTCTAATGCTTTCTTTAAATGTAATATTCAAATTATGCAGTATTCGAATTCGAAAAATTCTAATTTATATATTTGTAATAGTATTTCTATAATGCTTTATTTAAATGTAATATTCGAATTATGCAATATTCAAATTAGAAAAATTCTAAGTTATATGTTTGTAATAGTATTTCTAATGCTTTCTTTAAATGTAATATTCAAATTATGCAATATTCGATTGAAATAGAAACATTCAAATTAATAATTTTGTATCTATTATGCATCATTCAAAGGGACATTCAAAAACTGTAAATAGCATTCGATTATAGAATTTTTAAGAATATTAGTTCGTATCAACATTCAGATTTGTAATTCGAATTTCGGTAACATTCGTTCTAACATTCAAATTCGGAAATTTACACATTCGCCCATCCCTATTCTCCACCCAACTATCAGGTTGATTGTATGTACAGGATCTAGTCCAGATTTTTCTGGGTTCCTTCTCACTGAGCTTATGAGTCTGATTTTTACCTGGAGTTTGCTGAGGCTATAAATGTCTTATTAAGTTTATAGTGAAAGAGATGTGTGTCATTGTGGTAAAGGAAAGTGCTGGAGTGCAATACACCAGAATGAACAAGTGTTAAACAGACTGTTGATATTTTTGTAGATATATCTTGAAAACTTGCTGTCTGTTTGATTAGCTGGATTTCTACTGTCAACTACAAATAAGCAGGCTGCAGGCCTTTTAAACTTCACAAAAGTTTGGTCATGTTTTCCTTAAAACCCTAGAGAGCTATGTGGGTAAAGTCCCAGGCAGACAGGCTGTCTGTTACAGTATATATGTATGCATGTGTATTTATGTATATATTTGTGCATACACATATAAAGACATACATACAGATATATACACGTTTCTCTCTGAACCATAGTCACTGTCTACTACCTAAAAATTCTAGGGAACCCACCACCTGACTCTGCATGGCAGCCAGGAATAGCAGAATGGAATCCTAGCTGCTGGATTGTTCAAATAAGTATATGATGAAACATATTTTATATATTATTATATTCTTCTTAGATACAGTAGATATAAAAAGTCTAGAAACCCTTAAGAAATTGCAAGTTTTTTTAAATCTATTGTAATGAGATGAAATGTTTTCCATATGTAATGTGATCTTCCAGTGAACAAAATTCCAGAGAAAAAAAAAGTTAATTGTTAGGAACATTTTAAATAATAAAAAAAAAACTACAGCACTCTGCAATGACAACATAAGTCTGCTCACTCTGAAAAAACACATTGACTTTGGACCTTGGAGGAAAGGTTTAAGCTGATATATAAACCACACATTGTATCTGTGAATACCACTATGGAATCTATTAATAATATTTTCTATATTGTATAGTCTTGTGTTCTATCTTATATTAGAAAATGTAAAATAAAAAGAAGAAAAACCAAAGGTCATTAATTAACATAAACTATTTTAATAAGATTTGTGGTCAAATTCATCCCATAATAAGAGGTGGTAATTGCAAGATAATATGACTACAGTGTGACCACAAGTAAAAGCTTCCATTTTTGCCATAGTTAACTCAATAAATGAATAAAAGTGCAAACTTCAGGACCCTGAAACCCCTCCTTTAAACAACAATCAACCAAAAAAGTAGACCATATTTACACAGAATGTAGGAGACATGTCAACAAGATATATTGTACAATAGATGTATTGTTGATTGAAAATTTTTTTTTAAAGACAAATGGATTTGAGGTACAATCTAATTACACTTATTTACTATCAGAGTCAGATTCATGTAACTTAGACATAAATTATATTTAAGATTTGAATAAATCTTAAAGTGTTTAGCTTCTTCACTTAATTTATATACCATAGTTTCTGTATTTCTCTTGCTGGAAGTGCCACATAACTTTATGACTCTCAAAAGTAATTTTACAATTGGTTGATAGATTTAGTGCATTGACTTTTGGTCCCAAGCCATATATTATACCTACATGAATAACAAGCCGAATTGAGGTGGACAAAATAATTTTCCTGGTAATGTAATACCGTATGTATAAATTGATGGTGGATTGCTCTTGAGTTTCAGATCTTAAAGCATGCAGTTACAGTAATATAAATATATTTGCATACACTATTTCATTGAAAATAAAATTCTCAAGCAGGTTCAAAATTTGTAGAGGGGTATTCTCATGAGCAAAAAAAATAGTAAACAACCAAAATTTTAAATGCACAGAGAAATCGGAAATAGCTAGGTGGTGGACTAGTAAGAGTCAAGTCCACCACCTATATCTTGCCTGTGGTGCTAACTATAGGCTGTAAGATTAAGGTCCATTGTGGGCTGTTTATGAATGTTCTCTTTAGGAAAGAGGACAACAGAAAAACAGAGAACACCAGTTAAAAATACAACAACATTTTAGGTCTGTCCTTTGGGTTAAAACACTTTTTATTATTATCACCTCTAATTCTAAGCTTAGAAAAACTGTTAATAATGCAGCATATGAATGATCCTACATTATAATCTTTGGGGCTGAATTATCAAGCTCTGAATGGAGCTTGATGCCCCTGTTTCCACGCGAAACAGCAGTTATGAAGCAGCTCTCTAAAGACTGCTGCTCTATAACTTTTCCACCTGCTCTGAGGCTGCGGATATCAATCCACTCAATCCTATACAATCGGGCTGATTGACACCCCCTGCTAGCAGATGATTGGCCCCAAATCTGCAGGGGGCGGCATTGCACAAGCAGTTCACAAGAACTGCTTTTGAAATGATAAATGTTGACAGCGTACGTTGTTGGCATTTATCGATGTGAGGCGGACATGATATGCTACATCGTATCTTGTCCGCCCACTTTCATAAATAGGCCCCTTTGTGTTGTTCAAGTAGCTATTGTTTAGAGGAACCTGCAGACAACAGAATGACTGCATAACTATGAATTAAGTTGTATTAAACCCTTTACAATAATGGATAATTCATTGCCATCCTCTGCATTGCTGCCTAGAATGCACAGAAAGAGAAAGCGTCATCCTTTAATTACATATGTATATCCTTGTTAGTATAGTGGAAGCATGATATGACATCATCACATATTCTTTAGTGAATAACTTGACCCCTAGTCTAGGAGGTCATACAACCCTTCTCCAAATGAGCACTAAAAGTAAGTTTTTAATATAATACAGTCTGCCTTCCTGATTAACCTATAGTGACAACTGGCTCTTCATTTGAAAAGACAGAATTTCTTCTGGAAGAAGAGATAAGACATCTCATTTGAAAAAGGTTAATATCCTTTTTTTATAGGGGTCAAATAAGAACCCCTATCACCCCCACAATGCACACAACGGGGGATGAGACCCCATTTTAGAAAGCAGAATAACTCCTCTAGAAAGAATGTGTATCATACCTTAGTCATTACTAGGTAATTAACATAAAATTGGCAAGCACTTATCTAAGGTTACCCACTTACAAATTAGGGATCACATACTCTAATTAGCACATCATAGAACTTATAATATACGCCCTGTTTGAAAGAGTAGAGGTCTTTTTTTTTTTTTTTTAAATAAAGGGTCACACGTTTTGATATTTGGCAATTAGGTGGTCATCATGGTAATAGTGATCACCTCATAGAACAAAATCAGGGTGCTGAAGTATCCCCTCTGCTTTTACCCAGAATACACAATGAGATTCTGAAAGCAGTAATATTATATTAGTCTACCATTCATTTGAAATAGGGGATGCCACCAGTTAAATAAGTTTTACCATTTGCGTAGCAGTAACCACTAACTTAACTTGTTTGTTTTGTTTATGTCAGGGCTCATAAAAATATTCACCTAGATTACGAGTTTTGCGTTAGAGGTTGTGCGGTGCTAACGAGCAGTTTTCCCTCACTGCTCACTTACCTGCAGCGATGGTATTACGAGTTTTCAGAAACCCGTTGTTAAAAGACAAGAAGTGAGCGTTGAGCAAAATTTTGCTCCTTACCGCACTCCAATACCAGCGCTGCTTAAGTCAGTGGTGAGCTGGTGTAATGTGCTCATGCACAATTTCCCCATAGGAATCAATGGGGAGAGCCGGCTGAAAAAAAGTCTAACACCTGCAAAAAAGCAGCGTAAAAAAATAAAATGTATGTTTACACCTAACACCCTAGCATGAACCCTGAGGCTAAACACCCCTAATCTTACACTTATTAACCCCTAATCTGCCGCCCCCGACATCACCGACACCTACATTATAATTATTAACCCCTAATCTGCTGCCCCCGACATCACCGACACCTACATTATAATTATTAACCCCTAATCTGCCGCTCCGGACACTGCCGCCACCTACATTATACTTATGAACCCCTAATCTGCCACCCCCAATGTCGCCGCCACCCACCTACACTTATTAACCCCTAATCTGCCGCCCCCAACGTCGCCACCAATATAATAAACATATTAACTACTAAACCGCAACACTCCCGCCTCGCAAACATTAGTTAAATATTATTAACCCCTTATCTGCTGGCCCTAACATCGCCGCCACCTACCTACATTTATTAACCCCTAATCCCCTTATTAAACCCACTATATTAAAGTTATTAACCCCTAAACCTAAGTCTAACCCTAAACCTAACACCCCCTAACTTAAATATAATTTAAATAAATCTAAATAAATATTACTATCATTAACTAAATTATTCCTATTTAAAACTAAATACTTACCTGTAAAATAAACCCTAAGATAGCTACAATATGACTAATAGTTACATTGTAGCTATCTTAGGATTTATTTTTATTTTACAGGCAAGTTTATATTTATTTTAACTAGGTAGAATAGTTATTAAATAGGTATTAACTATTTAATTACTACCTAGTTAAAATAAAGACAAATTTACCTGTAAAATAAAACCTAACTTAAGTTACACTAACACGTAAAGCTACACTATAATTAAATAAATTAACTAAACTAAATACAATTACCTACATTAAATTAGCTAAAGTACAAAAAACACACTAAATTACAGAAAATAATAAACAAATTACAGAAATTTAAACTAATTACACCTAATCTAATAGCCCTATTAAAATAAAAAAGACCCCCCAAAATAAAAAAACCCTAGCCTAAACTAAACTACCAATAGCCCTTAAAAGGGCCTTTTGCGGGGCATTGCCCCAAAGTAATCAGCTCTTTTACCTGTAAAAAAAATATATAAACAACCCCCCCAACAATAAAACCCACCACCCACACAACCAACCCCCCAAATAAAATACTAGCTAAAAAAACCTAAGCTCCCTATTGCCCTGAAAAGGGCATTTGGATGGGCATTGCCCTTAAAAGGGCAGTTAGCTCTTTTGCCGCCCAAACCCTAATCTAAAAAATAAAACCCACCCAATACACCCTTAAAAAAAACCTAACACTAACACCCTTAAGATCGACTTAGCGGAGACGTCTTCATCCAAGCCGGGCGAAGTGGTCCTCCAGACGGGCAGAAGTCTTTATCCAGATGGCATTTTCTATCTTCATCCATCCGGCGCGGAGCGGGTCCATCTTCAAGACATCCAACGCGGAGCATCCTCTTCATCCAACGACTAAAACAGAATGAAGGTACCTTTAAGTGATGTCATCCAAGATGGCGTCCCTTAGATTCCGATTGGCTGATAGAATTATATCAGCCAATCTGAATTAAGGTAGAAAAAATCCTATTGGCTGATGCAATCAGCCAATAGGATTGAAGTTTAATCCTATTGGCTGATCCAATCAGCCAATAGGATTGAGCTTGCATTCTATTGGCTGTTCCAATCAGCCAATAAAATGCAAGTTCAATCCTATTGGCTGATTGGATCAGCCAATAGGATTGAACTTCAATCCTATTGGCTGACTGCATCAGCCAATAGGATTTTTTCTACCTTAATTCGATTGGCTGATAGAATTCTATCAGCCAATCGGAATTCAAGGGGCACCATCTTGGATGACGTCACTTAAAGTTACCTTCATTCTGTTTTAGTTGTCGGATGAAGAGGTTGCTCTGCGTCGGATGTCTTGAAGATGGACCCGCTCCGTGCCGGATGGATGAAGATAGAAGAGGCCATCTGGATGAAGACTTCTGCCCGTCTGGAGGACCACTTCTGCCCAGCTTGGATGAAGACTTCTGCCCGTCTGGAGGACCACTTCGCCCGGCTTGGATGAAGACGTCTCCCGGTAAGTCGATCTTCAGGGGGTTAGTGTTAGGTTTTTTAAGGGTGTATTGGGTGTGTTTTATTTTTTATATTAGGGTTTGGGCGGCAAAAGAGCTAACTGCCCTTTTAAGGGCAATGCCCATCCAAATGCCCTTTTCAGGGCAATGGGGAGCATAGGTTTTTTTAGCTAGTATTTTATTTGGGTTTTTTTTGTGTGGGTGGTGGGTTTTACTGTTGGGGGGGTTGTTTGTATTTTTTTTTACAGGTAAAATAGCTGATTACTTTGGGGCAATGCCCAGCAAAAAGCCCTTTTAAGGGCTATTGGTAGTTTAGGCTAGGTTTTTTATTTTTATTTTGGGGGGCTTTTTTATTTTAATAGGGCTATAAGATTAGGTGTAATTAGTTTAAATTTCTGTAATTTGTTTATTATTTTCTGTAATTTAGTGTTTGTTTGTTTTTTGTACTTTACCTAATTTAATTTATTTAATTGTATTTAATTTAGTTAATTTATTTAATTATAGTGTAGTATTAGGTGTTAGTGTAACTTAGGTTAGGTGTTATTTTGCAGGTAAATTTGTCTTTATTTTAACTAGGTAGTTACTAAAAAGTTAATAACTGGGGGCGGAGCTAACTGCCAAGCAAGCTAGATGCACATAGTAAGAGCTCTGGCTCTAAATCCTATTTTTTGGAAAATAATTGCTAATATTTACTGCAACCAAAGTACCTAAAGAAGGTTCCAACACATTTAATGTGAAAGTTGAGCAAAGATTCGGATTTTGAAGCGAAGGAGCAGATTTATTCCTCAACTTTTATGCTTGATATCAGCCACGTGGACTTCGAGCCTAGCTACAAACTCCAGAGGCTATGAAATAGATGCTATATGGACTACTCTTATACTAATCGCTTGAATAAAGCTGACTACTTTTGCAAAAATGATTCTGGTACCCACAGAAGATCTAAACACTACGGTACAGTCCCTGCTGGAACGACTGTCATGGCGGATGGATGAGAATCTCGCTGAAATCAAACAGCTACTACAACCAGCCAATTGTGATCTGCAAAAAATGGAGACCGGTAGTGCTGGCATACGGCTACCTAGCGCGAACTGCGTCCCTACTGAGAGCCCAGCAATTAGAGGCTTAGAGACCCGTCCGAGATCGGCCCCGCTGCTGTCAGCGGATAAAGATTGCAAGCACCCACCTGCTGCCTCGCTGTTTGCCGGCTCCGTGGGCTTTCCATGCACCCGGGCCCCGGGTGGTGTGGCCGGCCCTCGGGGCGGGGGAGCAGCGGTCGGAGCGGAAGATCTGATGGAGCGTATGACTGCACAAGTGGCCCCTGGTTCCCTACACTACAAGCCTGCACTGGAGGGTCGGATGCTGAATCCCGGTATCTCTTACCTAGTAGAGAAGGTTCCAATTTTTCTGATGAGAACCCAGGAGCCTCCCATCGGAGCGGGTAGTTTTCTCTGCTCTGCAGCCCATGTGTCCTATGTCTTGGGAGCGGGTCTAGTGCCGGAGCTGCGGAGTAGGCCTGCTAGAAGCGGAGTGGGTTAGTGTTCGCTTGTGTCAGAGTTGGTGTTTGTTCAAGGGAATTCCAGTACTGTGACACTAAGCATGAACCCGCATAGACTTGGTACTGACTAAATCACATTGACACTTATTTCGATAGAGAGATCTTCAAGTTCTACAATAACTATGTTCAGGACTGTACTTAAAGTTTATCTATATTGCATGTTCACTATTCCTCTGTTTAGGTAACAGTGCTACCTTGGCCCTGTGTGTTATTGAGTGGTCTGTCATAATGTATACGCAAAATATGTTTCTGGGGATTAATCTTTCATAAGTAATATGACATCAGTTAATATATATACTGCAGCAAATACAGTAAACCTACTCACATAATATGTTTTGCATGTGGATTCCTGTTTGAGAGCTACACTACTCCTACCTTGCACTTATGGGTAATATACCTAGCTGTTATACATGAATGAATCTTGGGGATACTAAAATGTCTCAGAGATCTGGCTCATACTTAGCCGTCTAAGCCTCTTAGCAGATATGGCTCTCCCTTTATTTATAAAACATATCTGTGCTGCTCTAATACCTCTCAACGTATGCTTGGGCTTGTATTTTGAGGGTCATCTGATTTTTCTTTCCACTAGCACTATTTGAGGTACCCTTAGCTATATTTTTACTCTGTACCTGGATTACCCTGATATTGTTGGGGAGAGCCTAATCAGTAGTAATGTTGTTTGCTAGTCTTCAGTTATTATGGACTCTAGTTATGACAGTAACATCAACATGAATAGTGTTTCATATACTGTTGTCCTCTATGCCTGTACTAAGTGTGCATACAGGAATGGGTTATTGATTGCTTGTTTGAGTTCATTGTATATCTTACATATTGTAGAGTTAATTGAGACGCTCCTGAGATATGTAGGACATGAATATTTGGTACATTTGGGAGTACCCCTTCGCCTTCTTTGTATCAGTTAGAAAAGCTTTGATACTTAATACGTATATTAATGCTTATATAGTTTTGTTATGCCCCCGAGCCTTGTATACTTTTTTATTAAGCTGCCCTTGAGGGTTAGTTAGCCATAAGATAAAACAGCTTAGGTTCAGGAGTATTATTTCAGCGTAGCTAATTGTGCAACTAAGCTAGCATGTGGAGTAACTGTCTGGCTTTCTGCGGCCGAGAAAGACTAGACAGTCTTAACTACTATATATTGCACATCTGCATTCTATGCTACTCTTTGGCCCAGTAGAGGCCACAGAACTGACTACCAAGTGCTATCTCATTTCCATGAAACTAATGGACTTATTAGAGAACTGTTAACTAGTCAGCCAGCTACGCCATTTTTCTCACCTTTAACCTGAAAACCTATGACCAGAAACTAGTATAATAATGGTCTTGCCTGTAACATGCCACTATCCAGGTATCCCACATGGCTCCGCCCCCCCCCCCCCATCAGAGTTCACCCTTATTGCAAGTGAACAAATCAGCGGTATTTATCCGCAATTGCTGATATATTGTTATAAGTTTTTCTTACATCTGTATGTTATATTTAGTTTACCATACTATAGGATGTATATGTTACAAGAATGTCCAATATATTTTTATTCACAGCTATGGTTATTACTATCATTCCTCTTTCCTATATCATTAGCCTTGACAGGTTCAAGAGCATTACTTCAAGCAGATGAGGAACATAGCTAAAGAAAAAGAGGTTTCATTATTATGTATATATTCTCTCTTTTGTTTTTATTTTTTATGTAGACTTAACTATCTCTAGAAATGGCATGATATTCTTTATACATTGTGTGTTGCAGAGATCATCCATGGTGTCATATGTCTGCAGAATTAATATATATGTTGTCATGTAATGAATGATGTATTGCTAATAACCTCAATAAAAAACTTTGATTTAAAAAATAAATAAAAAAGTTAATAACTATTTCATAACTATTCTACCTAGTTAAAATAAATACAAACTTGCCTGTAAAATAAAAATAAATCCTAAACTAGCTACAATGTAACTATTAGTTATATTGTAGCTATCTTAGGGTTTATTTTACAGGTAAGTATTTAGTTTTAAATAGGAATAATTTAGTTAATGATAGTAATATTTATTTAGATTTATTTAAATTATATTTAAGTTAGGGGGTGTTAGGTTTAGGGTTAGATTTAGGTTTAGGGGTTAATAACTTTAATATAGTGGCGGCGACGTTGGGGGAGGCAGATTAGGGGTTAGTAAATGTAGGTAGGTGGTGGCGATGTTAGGGCTGGCAGATTAGGGGTTAATAATATTTAATTAATGTTTGCAAGGCGGGAGTGCAGCGGTTTAGGGGTTAATATGTTTATTATAGTGGCGGCGACATTAGGGGCGGCAGATTAGGGGTTAATAAGTGTAGGTAGGTGGTGGTGACATTGGGGGTGGCAGATTAGGGGTTAATAAATATAATGTAGGTGTCAGCGATGTTGGGGTCAGCAGATTAGGGGTTCATACATATGATGTAGGTGGCGGCGGTGTCTGGAGTGGCAGATTAGGGGTTAAAATTTTGATTTTAGTATTTCCGATGCGCGAGGGGCTCGGTTTAGGGGTTAATAGGTCGTTTATGGGTGTTAGTGTACTTTTTAGCACTTTAGTTATGAGTTTTATGCTACGGCGTTGTACCATAAAACTCATAACTACTGACTTATAAATGCGTTAGGATTCTTGACGGGGTAGGGTGTACCGCTCACTTTTTGGCCTCCCAGGACAGACTCGTAATATCAGTGCTATGGAAGTCCCATAGAAAAAATACTTTACGAAGTTAACGTAAGTCGTTTTGCGGTAAGGCCAAAGAAGTGTGCAGTGACCCTAAACCTTCAAGACTCATAATACCAGCGGGTGTATAAAAGCAGCGTTAGGACCTCTTAACACTGTTTTTTTACCCTAACGCACAACTCGTAATCTAGCCGATTGTTTTTTGACCTTATTAAAATGAAATATAAGGTATCCAAATAAATGTGAGGACAGAGTATGTTTTGTCGCAAATATTTTATGTTAAGGTTTTTATTATTGTTTTTTATTATGTAAAGTCAGTTTTGACGGAGGTAGGGACATGAATACAAAAATGTACAAGGTATGTTTTGTGAAGGTACCTTATAGAAAATTTAAAATGTACTTCAATTGATACATAAGCAATGAGAGTAAACAGCAAAAAAAATAGAAATTTAAACCCAAAATATAGTAATTTCTATATCTTGGCCCATATCCCTGGGTAATACCTACCAGTGAGAACCCCTCCCCAAAATGGGGCGTGGACAGAACTGCCCACTCCCCTAGATACCTTAATATAGGTAACTTCTAGGTAGTTAAACCTCCTTCTCCTAGAAATGTCCAGACAAACAATGGTCATGGAAAAAATGGGAGGGAGCCTGGTAGATATTACCCAGGGATATGGGCCAAGATATAGAAATTACTATATTTTGGGTTTAAATTTCTAGGAATCTGGGCCCTCCCTGGTAGTAATACCTACTAGTGATTAGAATTGAAAGCTGTAGATTTCAAGGGTGGGGAAATAGAAAATAAATAGTACAAAAACAATAATTTTATTCAAGACAACATTGAAGAAAGAATCTTGCGACGAAACATAGTAGAATCTGATTGGCGAACATCCAAATTATAGTGAGAAATGAAAGTATGATGTGATTTCCAAACAGCCACTTGGCAAATCTCCTCAGGAGTAGCATCTGCGTGAAAAGTCCAGGAAGTTGCAACTGCCCTAGTTGAGTGCGCCTTTAGCTCCTTAGGAACCTGTTCTCCTTTCTGTTTGTAAGCTCTTGAAATAGCCTGGACAATACAGCTGGAAATAGTTTTCTTGACTAGAGCTTGACCTATTCGAGGTCCTTGAGGAAGGATGAATAATAGATCTGTCTTGCGTATAGGCTGTGTTCTAGTAAGATAGATATGTACAGTAAACATCAAACAACATCCAAACTAGACAATGGTGTCTCCTAAGCCAGTTGGTCCTTTGGACAAAATGAAGTCAAGATGATATCTTGGTTTTTTATGGAATCCATACACAACCTTAGGAAGAAATTCTGGCATAGTACGAAGAACAACTTTATCTTAATGAAATGAAAGACCTGATTCTCATACTGGAAGAGCTTGGAGTTCTGAAACTTGACGAGCAGAGTTAATTGCTACTAAGAAAATAGTCTTCAGGGTAAGAAACCAGAGTGAAACATCTTGAAGTGGTTCAAAAGGTTTATCCAAAAGAGTACCCAGAACTAAAGACAGATTCCAGGAATGTATAATATTTTTAGTAAATGGAATAATTAAAAGTTCTTGGGCCCACTTGATTCTGAAATGACAGAGATTGCGGAGACTTGAACCTTTAAAGTTTGTGCTTTAAGGCCTCAAAGAAATCCATCATATACAAAATGTTGGAAAGCTGAATAGAAGCTGATGAAGCTTGATGATTAATCATCCATGAAGAAAAATAATCCCAAAATTATGTAATAAATCTTAGAAGTTGAACCTTAGCTTGCAGAAGAGATGAAGATGAAGAAATATTCTTTAAACGTAATCTGGAGACCTCAGCAACCAGGCCGTCAGCCTGAAAATCTGTGGGTTTGGATGATACACAGGACCCTGGCACAACATGTCCTGATGCACTGGAAGGTGCCAAGGTTTAAGAATTGTCATTTTCTGAACCAGGGAAAACAATAATCTGCATAGCCAAAAGGGAAGTATTAGAATAAATGTCGCTTCTCTTTTTGAATTCTTCTCATTAATCAATGAATTTGAGGAAGAGCAGGAAAGACATAAATCAGATTGAACTGCCAACTTTGTAGAAAGGCATCTACCCCCCAAGTCCTGAGGTGTTGGAACATGATTCTAGAACTTGGCAACTTGACGGTTGTCCTTGGAAGCCATGAGATCGATGTTTGGCATCCCCCATCTGTTGACTATCATCTGAAATAAATTATCGCTTAGCTGCCATTCTATGGATGAAATGCTTTTCCTGCTCAGAAAATTTGCAACAATGTTGTCGACCTGGAACATGAACAGCTAATATCAGTTGAATATTGCGCTGAGCCAAAGTGAATATTGGAGCTACTGGCCTGCTCCTTGTTCCACCCTTGTTCTGAATATATGCTGTTTTTGTTATGTTGTCTTTTAACACCTTCACTGATTTCCCCTTTAAAAATGTTTGGAAGTATAGAAGGGCAAGATGAACAGCTCTTATTTCTAGAAGAATTGAAGGAAGCATCTGAAGATGCTTCTCCCAAGGTCCCTGAGCATATCTTCCATTGTAGATGGCTCCCATCCCAGCTTGCTTACATCTGTCTGAAGTATGACCCAATTGGGCTCCATCAAAGGAAATCCTTTGGAGAGATTTTGAGACCTTGTCTACCAATGGAGATTTCTCTTCAAAGACCCTGGGAATCTAATCTGATGAGACAGATTGATTCTTTTCTTGAAATGACAGACAATTACTTTGAAAAGGATGCATCCTCCATGTTGCCCACTTGACAACATGTATAACTGAGGTCATGTGACCCAGAAGTTTCATCCATTGACGTGTTGAAAGACACTTTATCTGAATCAGATTTAGAAAGTACTAGAAAATACTGATTTTGAGGTTGAGGAAGAGATACTACACCCCTTGTGTTGAAATGAGCTCCCAAAAATACAAGTTGGAATGAAATGACTCAGAGAAGTTGAAGATCCATCCGTGATTCTGAAGAAATTGAATTAAGGTTTCTCTGTGAATCCTTGCTTGCTGCATAGAATCTGCAATAAGGAGAATATTGTCTATTACAAACAGGCCTCTTAGATGTAACTCTGCTATTAGAGGAACCAAAACCTTTGTGAAGACTCTTGGAGCTGTTTAATGCCAAATGGAATGGCTGCAAACTGATAATGCTGATTGCCAACTGCAAGCATCAGTAATTTCCTGTGAGCATCCACTATAGGTATGTGAAATCAAGTGTCCTTTAGATCCACAGACTGAAGAAATGCCCATAAAGGCATTAGATTGGTGACAGATATTGCTTACTCCATCTTGAAGTATTTTAGAATAATAAACTTCTGATAGGAGATTGAGGACCCATCTGTCTGAGATATTGGCTGCCCAAATCTCCCTGAATCTTGCAATTCTGCCTCCAACCAGAGGAGTCTGGAGAGGGACACCAACTTCTTTGCAGGATGGTATAAAATGGATTTTCCATGACCCCTATCTCTGATCTGAAACTGAGGTTTCCATTCTTGTGGATGAAATGAATCTTTTTTAGTAGAATATTTAAAATTATAATAGAAATTTTGCCTCCTCTGAGCAAAAGGAATATTTCTTCTGAATTTAGGAGCAAAAGAAAAGAAAGGTCTCTTACATCCAGATATTTTAGAAATTAAAAGGTCTAACTGTTGACCAAACAGCATACCTCCTTCAAAAGGAAGGCCATGGATTTTGCCTTTCTCTCTAGCATCTCAGAAGCAGCAAAGGGACAAAATTAATTTACCTTCTTCAAATCTGAAATAAAAGGCAAAATATTAACATCTTCAGGGAGTGATTGAGACATATTCTGACACCATACTTCAGAAGCTTTAAGAGCAGAACAAAATGGCTAATATAGGGGGAAATACAGCACCCTGATGAATGTAAAGCCTTTTCAAATTCTGATCAATCTTTTTATCCACAGCATCTTTAAAATTACCAGCATCATCTTTAGGAAAAATCACCTTTTTAGACAATCTTGCAATAGAAACATCTACTTTAGGTGAAGAAGAAAATAAAGTATGCAGGCCCTTTTCTAAAGGGAAGGATTTAAATATCTTCTCAGAAATACCCATCTGTTTTTCAGATTTAGAGAAAGTATTCAGATATATACTTTTTTTGGATTCAGGAAAACACATAGCAGACTCTAATGTTGATTTGAACCAATCATTAGAATTCTGTGGCTGTTCATCCTCAATATCCAAAGTCTCTCTTAAGCATTTAATAAATTCAAGTAGTGATGAAGAATCAAAAGGTGTAGGTGCAGAAACTTCAGAAACAGGTTCAGAAACAACATTTGAACAATATGGAGTTTGCTTAGGTGCAGAAGAGGCAGAAAAGCTTCCACCATAAAGTTTTACATAACTTTTTATCCTGCCAGCAAGGGTTGTCACAAAGAGAACAGGTGGATTAGGCAAAGGATCTTGGCTAAAAAATAATAAGCCAAAAATAACCTTTAAATAAAAGCATAACACAATATGCATTACACCAAAAAATTGAAAAAAAATAACATTGTGACGGATAAACTGGCTACCCCGACTGGGTAGCTCTGACAAAAGGGTCCTGCTTCCTCCCTGCCGACTGCAGCTGTGTAGCTGCCAAGTGACTACAGCCAGTAGTCCACCCTGACAGCACCAGTATTCAGGATCCCACCCTGTGACTTACTCTGGCTACCCCGACTCTGCCAGAGGATCCTTCCTATCCCTTACAACAGGTCGCTATGTAGCAGAGAAAGTGATTATAGCAGGAGCCCACCCAAATAACTAGACCGACTAGCATTCAGGTGAAACAATAACTGAATTTATTGGGAAACACACACTCATTTTATACACATATGCCACCCCTCCAGACAGGCTGGTGCCTCAATAGCAGCCATAGTCCCACAGAGCCCCAGGACCCAGACGTGGTGGTTTTGGGGTGACCCCGGGAGAGTGGTGGCACTTCCATGATGTCATTTGAAAGCTCTTGGTCCCCAGATGCCACAGTCAAAAATGCGGCGTGATTCATTACTGGGGACCAGAGTTACAGCCCGGTAAAGATAGGGGGTAGGGGTGTCCAAAACCTCTGGTTCTCAAAGGAGCTCCCCTCCAGAAATCGCCCCACCTCTTGCCCTCCCTATGGGCTACCAATCCCCTAAAGAGCAGAGCTCTGAGGCAAAGAGCTGCTGGATCAACCAGGGGTAAAGTTAGCGGGTGTCCAGCATGAAGCAGCCGGCCGGGAGTTGCAGGAGCCTGGCTAGCCTGAGATCGGTTAGGCGGGTATCTGTTGTGGTGCAGGTGGCCAGCAGTTCCAGCAGCCTGGCCAGCCTAGAAGGGTCAGAGATCAGATCTTCTCTGGCAAAGTTCACATTACAAAACAACAGGTCTGGGAGATTGCGGTAGCTCTCGGGAGCTCAAATCCACTGAGAAACAGGAGGGGGTAAGGGAGTAGGGGGTAGGGTTTTAACCCTTGCAGCACAGTATCTGTGACATAACTTTTAAAAGTGTTAGTGGGATCCTGGGCAATCTCAGAGATCTCATCCTCCAAAATGTCTTCTGTAACAATACAGAATTACAGATTTTGAGGCTTAAAAAGCACCACCAAAATCTTAACCCAGAAAAAACAAATCCTGCTGACATACCAGTGGCAAGCCCCCATGACGTTGTGATATGATAACATCACGGTCAAGATGGCGGCCCCCACGAGACAATTGCAAGAGGATTACCACCAGCACAGGCAACAGTGCCACAAGGACAAACCAAATACCCCCTTCTTGTGGAGATTAGATGATTTCCTGTTATCTGACCCAGCTATTATACAGAAACTCTCTATATCACTCCAAGAATTCTTTAGTATAAATAAATCATCAGAAGTGACTCCATCAACATTATGGGAAACACATAAATGTTACATTAGGGGGGATCTTATAAAATTCAATGCATACCTGAAAAAACAAAAAATTGAAAAATATAATTCTTTAAACTTCGGATCTATCGAGACTAGATCAGCTACATAAACTTTATCCTAAGGATGATAATATACTAAAACAATTGACAGACACTAGGCAGTTATTACAAAACCAGTTAAACCAACAAGCTTGCCAATCAGCTTTCTATTTAAAAAGGAAATGTTTTAATGAAGGTAATAAATCAGGAAAAGTGTTAGCAATGGCCCTTAAAAAGAAGAGCCTTAAATCTTATGTACATGAATTAAGAACTAAAGAAGGGAAAACTGTTAAGACTATAAAGGAGATAGGACAATTTTTTAGTAATTATTATTCAGAATTGTATAATTTACAAGACAAATGTTCTTCAGAAGATTTTGTTAAGAAATGTAAGGAATATATCCAAAAGACAGGTCTACCATCTCTTTCTATAGATTTGAAAAATATATTAGATCAACCAATAACAACTAAAGAATTAATAGATACTATCAAAAACCTAAAAGTGTGGAAAAGCCCTGGCCCAGATGACTTAACTGCAAAATATTATAAAACCTTTCAGAAAATACTTATCCCCCATGTATTAACTGTTTTTCAACAAATAGATCTAGGTAACCCCTTTCCAACAAGTATGTTAGAAGCTAGAATAGCTTTTATCCCAAAATTGAGGAAATCAATGAAGTCTCCAAGTGACTACAGACCTATTTCCCTACTAAATTTAGATATAAAAATATACGGGAAAATCCTAGCCACTAGAATAAATAATTTTTTGCCCTATCTTATCCATCTTAATCAAGTGGGTTTTATTCCAGGAAGAGAGGCATGGGATAACACTAATAAAGTGATACCGATTTTAGAATTTGTAAAGAACGAAGGTATCCCAGCCGTTATTTTAGTGATGGATGCGGAAAAAGCTTTCGATCGGCTTAACTGGCAATTTCTACACCTTACTCTATACCAATTTGATTTTAGTAAATTATTCATAGAGCAAATTTTTTCTTTATATAAAGCCCCCTATGCAACTGTTAAATTTAACAATTCTCTATCAGTACCGTTTAATATAAGTAATGGCACACGGCAAGGGTGTCCATTATCACCTATATTATTTGCATTAGCAATCGAAGTTATGGCATCCAAAATTAGGCAAAACGATAAAATACTGTACATGGCATCAATATAGGTGATATTAACTTTAAAATTTCATTGTATACAGACAATGTCCTCTTTACGCTTTCTGACCCAGCCCAATCTATCCCTGCAGTTTTATCTACACTTAAAGCTTATGAAAAATATTCCAATTTTTCTATAAATCATTCGAAATCAGAACTTTTGAGTTGTGGACTAGATAAAGTTAATCTTCAGTTAATTACCCAAAACACTAATTCAGAAATAACTTCAAATACCATAAAATATTTGGGAATTACCATAGCAAATAATCAAAATGATCTAGTTAAACTAAACTATGATAAATTGTTCCAAGAAACTCAGATGGAAATAAACAGATGGAAAAATAAACCTCTTTCTTGGTTAGGTAAAATCCAAGCAGTAAAAATTACTAATATATATGGTATGGAACTGCCCCAAGAATATCTACAATAACTCTTTACCTTACTAAGGATAAAGGGGGGCTGGAGGTACCCTGTTTACTGAAATATAGGAGGGCATCAATACTACAAAGAATAGTTGATTGGTGCAAGAACATAAAACAGAAAGAGTGGTACAATTAGAGCATAATTTAACACAAGTAAGACAATTAGGAGGTCACTGCTGGTTATCAACCAAAATATGGCCTAAAATAATGCAAGAGTACCCTATTTTAAAAGAACTACTACGAACATGAAAAACCATTCTTAAATTTAAAAATCCAATTTCGACAATTCCATCCCCACTTACACCAATTATATTATATGAGTCCTTATCATTTAGTGAATATATAGGAGAAATCAATATAAGAACATTGGAGGAATCACTACCATTTTATATATTCATGAATGGAAACACTCTAAAGTCAAAATTAGAATTAACTAAGATCAGGGTGAAGATATTTAACCCATGGCTTAGATATTTCCGCTTAAATCTTTTCTAACTACACATCCAAAGAAACAAGATTTAACTAGACTAAGGTCCCCTTTTGAATTACTATGCTCAGGAAAACTACCAACAAAAGGCACACTATCACTTATATACAAAATAATAATGACAGCTACAACGTCTGAGTTACCATCATACACTAAAGCATGGTCACGAGAACTTATAATACCTCCTACAAGGAAAGAATGGAATATAATTTTTCAACGTCATGTCAAAGCTTCAATATCAGCTAGTATACAAGAAACAAATTATAAATTATTTATGAGGTGGTATTTAACCCTGAATAGGATTAAAGTAATATTCGATAACTCCTCGGAAAAAATGCTGGAGAGAATGTGGAGAGATAGGTACGTTGTTACACATATGGTGGCTATGCCCAGTAATATCTAATTATTGGTCTTTAATAATAACAGAGATAAATAGACTATTATCAATACAACTACCTTTAGAACCGACAACAAATTTATTGTATAAATCAACACTAAAATTATCAATAGAACATGATAAAGCATTGTATATATTTTTGAATATTGCCAAACAGATAATACCAAGACTTTGGAAACAGAAAAGGGCTCAGACAATAACAGAATGGCAATCACAAATACAATAATCATTATCAATGGAAAAGCTAATTAATCAATTGACGGATCAGATGGATTTATATTATAACATAGTGAATGCTTTACAAATAAAAGTATAGGACCACACCTACAGTATTATATCAAAATGAACATAGAGAAATATGAAATGTGAAAGAGATTAATTAAAATTCTGTATTGCTGAAGATGCCATACTATATTATATTATATTATATTAGTTCAATCTTAGCTACAATTAAAAAGATTTAGAGTTATTTTTTTTGTTAGGCTTTATATATACACTTTAAATTCTTAATTAATACGCATTGTTGTTGTTAAGGAAAAACTACCAGATGACGACAACGGATTTCATGGAAACTTACAAGGTCTTTTTCTTTTGGGGACTATCAAGAAATTTAATAATTTAAATATAAGGAAAGATACCTGGTGGGTATCAGAATTAAATTTGATTTATTATGTTTTGTGCTGTTTATATATATTATCTGTATGTTAACCCTTTCATGACATAGGCAATTGTTCAAATTCTGAACGTAAACAAAACCTTGAATTTCAGCGATATGTCTTTTCAACCGTAATTTACCCCTTTCACATTAAGTGCACCCACACTAATTATATATTGTTTTTTAGAGGACAGATAGGGCTTTCTTTTGGCATAAAAGATTTATTTCTCAACTATAATTTTATATAAAAAAAATCAAAGTAAGTGTGAGAAATTAAGAAATTTGAAGCTTTCCAAATGATTTTATTGTGAATATCATCATCCTGATATATGTTACTGCAAAAAAACACCCATACTTGTGTTTAGCGATGTCCCATGAGTATAACGATACCCCCCATGTACAGGTTTTCTGAGATTTCTGGAATTTACAAGGCCCAACATACGGCCTATCCATTTACATAGAAATCTGGCATATTCATTTTCTGGGCTTAAGTTGCCTATCATACATTATAGCAGCCCAGGAATGAAAATTAATCCATCATGGCATACCATTTACAAAAGTAGACACCCTAGGGTATTCCAAAAGGGCCATGTCACGTCTTTTTGTGAAGCCCCTTAGTCAAAACACCTGGCCAAATGTAGTGGTCATTTTTGTTGTATGCGTTTTTTACACAAACACTGCACTTTGGCTGTTTCTGTCATCAAGATTTTATGTTTTACTGCTATAAAACACACATATTTGTGTTTGTCAATGTCCTACAAGTACAACAGTACCCCCTGTGTACAGGTTTTACGGGGTTTACAGGAGTTACAGGGCCAAATATGGGCCCATTTCAGTCTTTATGCATGGAAATTTGGCATCTTAATTTTCTGTGCCTATGTCCTCTTTGAGACATTATAGCAGCCCAAGAATGAAAATTACCCCATCATGGCATACCATTTTCAAAAGAAGACACCCCAGGGTATTCCAAAAGGGTCATGTCACATCTTTTTGTGAAGCCCCTTAGGCATAACATCTGGCCAAATGTAGTGCTCATTTATTTTTAATGTGTTTTTTTGCACAAACACTGCACTTTGGCTGTTTCTGTCATCAAGCTTTTATGTTTTACTGCTATAAAACACACATATAAGTGTTTGTCAATGTCCTACAAGTACAATAGTACCCCCCATGTAAAGGTTTTATGTGGTTTACAGAAGTTACAGGGCCAAATATGGGGTCTGTCCATTTACATGAAAATTTGGAACATTCACCTTCTGGGCCTATGTCCTCTTTGAGACATTATAGAAGCCCAGGAATGAAAATAACCCCATCATGGCATACAATTTACAAAAGTAGACAACCAAGGGTATTCCAAAAGGGCCATGTCACAACTTTTTATGAAGCCCCTTAGTCACAACACCTGGCCAAATGTAGTGGTCATTTTTTTTGTATGCGTTTTTTGCACAAACACTGCACTTTGGCTGTTTCTGTCATCAATCTTTTATGATTTGCTGCTATAAAACACACATATTAGTGTTTGCCAAGGTCCTAGGAGTAAAACAGTATCCCCCATGTACATGTTTTATGGGCTTTACAGAAGTTACAGGGCCAAATATGTGGTCTACCCATTTCAGTCTTTATGCATGGAAATTTGGCACCTTAATTTTCTGTGCCTATGTCCTCTTGGAGACATTATAGCAGCCCAGGAATGAAAATTACCCACAGCTGTCAGCGCACATACACACTCTTCTTTATTTTTACAGTATCTCCTAATATATCTGCTTTATGGGAGCAGATTATTGTATGTGCAGGGGATAGATTTGCGCACCTTATACCCTTTCTTTTAACGCAATATCTTTTTGTGAAGCCCCTTAGTCACAACACCTGGCTAAATGTAATGGTCATTTTTTTTTTCATGCGTTTTTTGCACAAACACTGCACTTTGGCTGTCTCTGTCATCAACCTTTTATCTTTTGCTGCTATGAAACACACATATTAGTGTTTGTCAAGGTCCTACGAGTAAAACAGTACCCCCCATGTAAAGGTTTTATGGGGTTTACAGAAGTTACAGGGCAAAATATGGGGTCTGCCCATTTCAGTTTTTATGCATGGAAATTTGGCACCTTAATTTTCTGTGCCTATGTCCTATTTGAGACATTATAGCAGCCCAGGAATGAAAATTACCTCATCATGGCATACCATTTTCAAAATAAGACACCCTAGGGTATTCCAAAAGGGCCATGTCACATCTTTTTGTGAAGCCCCTTAGGCATAATTCTTTGGCCAAATGTAGTGCTCATTTTTTTTGTACAAACACTGCCCTTTGGCTGTTTCTGTCATCAACCTTTTATGTTTTGCTGCTATAAAACATACATATTTGTGTTTGTCAATGTCCTAAAAGTAGAAGTTACAGGGCCAAATATGGGATCTGCCCATTTACATGGAAAAAAAATTTCTGGGCCTTTGTCCTCTTTGTCCTCTTTCAGACATTATAGCAGCCCAGGAATGAAAATTACCCCATCGTGGCATACCATTTATAAAAGTAGACAACCCAGGGTATTGAAAAAGGACTATGTTAAGTCTTTGTTTGTAGTCACTTAGTCACAACATCTGGCCAAAAGTAATGTTCATATTTTAGTTTTAGTTTATCACAAAAACACTGCCTTTTTGCTGTTTATATCATCCTTTTATGTTTTACTGCTATAATACACCCATCTTTGTGTTCAGCGATGTCCCATGAGTACAACAATACCCCCTATGTACAGGTTTTATGTGGTTTTAGGAAGTTACAGGGCCCAATATAGGGTCTGCATAGAAATTTGGCACATTGATTTTCTGGACCTATTTCTGCCACTTAGTCACAAAACCTGGTCAAATTTAGTGGTCATATTTTTTTATTTGCTTTTTTCACACAGACACTGCCTTTTTTCTATTTAGATCATCATCCTTATATTTTTTACTGCTATAATACACCAATATCTGTGTTTAGTGATCTCCCATGAGTGCAACAATGCCCCCTATGCACAGGTTTTATGTGGTTTTAGGAAGTTACAGGGCCCAATATAGGGTCTGCATAGAGATTTGGCACATTAATTTTCTGGACCTATGTTGCCTTTGAGACAGTATGGCAGCCCAGGAATGAAAATTACCCCCCTCATGACTTACCATTTGTAAAAGTGGATAACTCTGGCTATTCTAAAAGGAGTATTTTAGTTGTTTTGTATAACTTATAATGGCCTTAGAGTGGATGGGCTTAACATATAAAGGGACAGGACAAAGTCAGGGGATTTATGAAGTTAGGAATACAGAATAATAAAATAAATTAGGAACACATACAGATTGCTTTCAAATTAAAAGTTTAACTCTGTGTGATATATTCGAAAGCAATCAGTGATACAGAGGCCAGGTTGAGAGGGGCAGTCAGGGCAATGGTAAATAGAATCCCTCCTCCCTCCTTTTTTATAGCAGACTCTGCATCTTTTCTGGGGTGTTAATTTGCAGGCAGTGGGGGGGATCCTAGTGGGAAAATGCCTGCCACAGAGTCGCTCGACATTTTCAGATTGAACAGTGGGAGGATTAGGGGTCTGGTTAAACAAAATATCAGATGTTACATTTAACACAAATTCCAAAAAAGTATAAGTTTTCCCTGTGCCTGATTTTTTGTACAGCACATATGCATTATATACTGCGATCTGCATAATATAAAAGGCTACTTTTTTTGTACCAAGTTCTAGTTTTTCTTTGAATTAGATATGGCTGCAGGCACCGGTCAGCTAAATCTACCCCCCCATGTTTTTGTTGTACTCCACAATGCACTTTGGCTTTAGGATCTGTGCAGATCTTCCCTTCACAGACACTGGCACTGTAGCTTCATCGTGCATTGTGGAGAGCATGTACACATCTTTTTTATCAGTGTACCGAAGGGCCAGTAGCTCATTGTGGTGTAAAGCTGACGTTGTGCCCCTACTTTTTTTTCCATATGTCAGCTTCTGGGGGAAACCTTTGCGATTTTTTATTGTTGTGCCACAGGCCACAGTTTCAAAATAAAATAAAAAATTTAATAGCTCTGTGCTGGTGTAAAAATTATCGAGCCACAAATGGAACCCTTTATTTAGCAGGGGTAGTAGGAGATCCCACACAATTTTCCCACTTGTGCCAACTGAATCTGGGCAGCCAGGTGGATCCAAGTGGCTATCCTTTCCGTGGTAGATGCGAAATGCCCAGGTATACCCAGTACTGCATTCACAGAGCTTATAAAATTTTACCCCATAGCGGGACCTCTTGGATGGTATGTATTGCTTGAAAAGCAATCTCCCCTTAAAATTTCATGAGGGACTCATCAATGCAAATGTCCTGCTCAGGTATGTAAACTTCTTTAAATTTTTGGGACAGGTGGCTTATCAGGGGCCTTAGTTTATATAACCTGTCATGCAGGGGGTCATTTCTGGGGGGGCACTTAGTATTATCATTAAAATGGAGAAACCACAGCAATTGTTCATATCTGTCCCTCTTCATAACCCCTGGAAAAAGAGGGCTAGCCAGGATGGGGTTCTGGCTCCAGTATGAACGAATGCTGGGTTTCTTCACAATCCCCATTATTAATGTTAGGGCCCAAAACTTTTTAATCTCTGGTATGTCAGTGGGGTGCCAGGTATTTTTTCTGACATACAGAGATTGGGGATTTTTGGACAGATACTGGCTGGCATATAAATTTGTTTGAGCAACTAGATGCTCAAACATGGTATCTGTCAGAATCAGGGACATATAGTTTATTGGCTCACATACTGGAACATCACTTGTGATGCCAGGAGTCTCAGTAAATTCTGGCATTTCTGGGGCAGTGAAATTTGGGGGTAGCCAATTTTGGTCATTTGTGCGACGCCTCCTTTTAGGTGGCGGGCAGGGAGCACCAGCATCAGATGTATCACTCAGGGGCTCTATATCTGATGCCGTAAGTGTTGCGCTGTCAGACAGAGCAGAGAGAGGATTTCACTCCCTGAATCTTCGTCAAGAATGGCATAAGCCTCTTCTGCTGAATAGCGTGCCATAAGGGATATTTTTCAATACAAATTACCACTTCACCAACACCAATTCCCACTTCACCTTCCCCAAAATCCCACTAAACCACCCCAATTACCACCTCCCAATTACCACCCACCTATTCCCACCCACCCTATTCCCTCAGATTTTTTTTTAAAAAAAATTTATGATTTCTTTTTATATATATATATATTTTTTTATAAACTAAAAAAAAAAAAGGAACTGGGAAGGGTAGTGATTGGGAACAGCAGAGAAGGGGTTAATAATAACTAAATCCCCCCAAATAAACTTTTGGGCACTGATCAAAGCCCTGACAGGCTTTGATCAATATATATTTGTAACCCCCACAAATAAACCCCCAACGCTTTTGATCAACACTGATCAAAGCCCTAACTGGCTAACCAAGTTATATTAGGCTGATCACAGTAGCAGCTCTGTGATCAGCAGCAAAAATATATATATATATTGTATTTATATTTTTTTATATTTTTTTCCCTCTCTAGCACTACAAACACTAAACTGGTTTCCTCTCTCTCTCAGATCGCACTGAGAGCAGAGAGGAAGCAGATACACTTGTAACAGCCAATGATTTTACTCATTGGCTGCTACAGTGTTACAGGGGACAATCGATACACCCCCTCCATGCTGATTGGATCCTGGGGGAGTGCCAGAGGTGCTAGGCACATCCCCCAACCGGATCCATAACAAACAAAATATCGGAGGGGGCACAGGAGCTGAAAACTGTTATGCCGTTCTATGCCGTCATAACGGCTCTAAAGCCCAGTGTAATTATGACGGAATGGAACGGCATAACGGAGTTAAAAGGTTAAAGTGTTGAATAAAGGAGGGGAAAAAAAAGAACAGGGCTCAAAATTTCCAGTACTAAGCTACAAGCCAGGGCAAAATGTTACTCGCCACTTCTGATCCCACACACCCACCAACTGACCAGACCATGCCCACTACCCCACCCTATCTTTACATATGTTTAGCCATTGCAAAACACCTTCTTATGCAGTAATTTTCATCTTGTTTTTATTTTATACCATAACAAATTAAATAATGGTACATACAGTAATACATTTTTATAAAAAGTGCATGACGCAACATCAGCTATGGGTTCTCTGGAAGACAACAGCTAGATCAAGTAGGCTGCTCATTAAAAACCAATAGTTAGGCTCTATTAAGGTAGGGTCTCCCCTACGATACCAGAGCTCTACATGGGTATATAGGTGTGTAAGTCACACACAAATGTAGCCTTGTAATAATAGAGCTTCACACGGGTAATTGACTCAAAGTTTTTTTTTTTTACTTTCCTATCCCTTTAAGGAGAAAAGTATTTTACAGTACACCATCCTTTATGCAATTGGATAGATGCCATTTTAGTACTCTATAGAGGAAGCTCTTAACAAACCAACCAGCTGTAAACTCACACACATCAAAATGTATTTGTTTGGGGGCGTGTCCGACCAGCATCTAAGATGGCTGCGTTTCTGAGAGCTCTCCTTTTAGGATCTACAATCTACCAAGAAATCTGACTTTCTTCAAACTATCCAGTACAGATTTCAGCTGTCCAGCACAGAGGGCATATTAACACGCTGAATGACACCTATAGTGCATATCAAAAAAGCTTCTTAACCGGACTATTGAAACTGTCTATGGATCTCTAGACGGCTCCATCCCTGTACCCCTCCCTGGCTAACCGGGCAAATTAGCACATAGGGATTACACTATTGTGTCCAGACACACCTTCTACCGCAACTATGGAAGACTTTGACAAGATAGCATTGGCCCTATTAACAGCCCTTGAAACAAAGATGGCACATCAGTTCCATAGCCTACACACCGCACTACGCTTTGACCATGAGGATACACCTACTCCAAGCATGGCGGAGTCAAATGAGATTGCTGAAAGTCATGTGCTACCTAAGAATGGTGCCCCTACTCATGGCCTAATACACTCACAAAACTCTCCTGTTGGCTCTCTTTTACCTGATCTGGAGGATGCGGCCGGCCTTGGTGGAAGGGAGGAGAGCAGATGGCTGATCGCTAATAAGCACCCGTCTGAAGGCGACTTAGAAAAGAAGACTCCAGCCCGTAATTGCAACAAATTTACCTACCGAGATCTCTTGGTGACATGCGGTGTCCACTCGGGCTGGCCAGATGACATCGGCAGTAGTGGGCTTAGCGAGAGACGAGGCAAGTCTCCTCCTCTTGAAACTACTCGACGGCATACACAGCATACACCGCCAGGTCTACACCTGAGACCAGCACAAGTGCAGGACACTAAAGTTTGGCCCCCATCTACTGCTTGCGCAGTCTATCCACCGCTCCAGGGGCTTGAGATCCTCCAGTTCGCTGGGACATGTCGAGGGTCCGATTCCTATCAATACAAGCCTCCTATCTGCTCCAGAAGAGGAGTCGGCTATCAGTACTCTCAGCCAAGAATATCTCCTAGGTCAACGCAAGAGCCTGAGGACTGGAGTGGGGTAATTTTATTTCATTCTATTTGACAAGGCTCTCCATAGCACCTCTCATAAGGGACTATACGACTCTTCATGTGTACATAAGGACGTCCATTCGATAACCTGGAGGGATCTGGTTTTCCCATAACAGTATGACTGTTTCCATGTGGCTGCACGACAAGAGACTTTGGCTGACGCCAGACCCTCAGAATGTCTAACTCATCATTGCTTAATTGGTTTTTCATTAGATTTAGGGAGGCACTTCCACTCCAAACTGTTAACTTATATTCCTCTTTATTTGTTGCCTATAGTAGGTTTATATCTGAGATTAAGCTTATTTGACTATATTGTTCCTGAATCCCCTAGTTTATCTATAACTTGTTCATAATGGTTACTATGCAGGTACTAGTTTAAGGCCATACTTGTCAGCATAGCTAATTTAGCTAGAAATGCCATAACAATAGGGAGCAAGTGTATATTCTGTTCTTTATAGGTTAGTTATCTGACATACCTAAGGTTTTGAAACCCAGATCTTGGACCCATGGACTAAGGGTTGATAGCTTTATATAGTGCCAGCTATTAAAAATCCTGTCTGTAAGTCTGTCTTAGAGTTCAAATCAGACAACACAATGTAGATAGGTCAGCGCAGAACTGTTTAGATTAGATATTTTGTGTGTATACATATCTGGTATTGATACAGAAAATATACAGCAATTGATGCCTATTTATCACACTAAAATGTTCCTTATTGTTTTCCTTTTATATCACGCTAACATTTTTTATTGTCTGCATAGTTATGATTCTTTTGCAGGGTATGTGATATCATATGAGATCCTTACTATACTTCTAACATTGATCCTGAACTAGTGTAACTACTACATATACTCAATGAGATATCTACTCAGTATAGAAACCGCCTTCATTTTATATATATCCACATGGTCATTTATTAGTAATAGCTGGGCATGGTAACTAGAAATGTTCTATTAGGTTGTTGAGATTAAATATAAGGATCATATAATAGGATATAGCCACCTTACTCTGTTTTAGGGATCCATCATATGCACTTTGGTTTTTAATGTATAGACGGATTTCATGTTACACCACTCTATATGAATCTCATTTGAGTCACTTTATCCTATGTTCTAGCTGATATAGAGCATCTGTAGTACCCAACCCTACTGGCCGACACTTAGTTTACCACTGCATAGGGTAGACCTTATTTGTGGAATATCACGCACTCCGGCCCCCTATTTCGATATACCAAACAGTTGCCCACTCCTCAGGATAAATTCTGCTCATAGCCATCCCTTAATTTGGCAGTCCTGTAGAGTGATCTCCTTTTTAGTGCCCTTAAAAATATTTATCTTCCTATTCCCTATCCCTTATCTGAGGCCCTTTGAGTTTTCCCACTACAGATAGGAGCTTATTTTCAGACTTTTGGTTTGCCTTTTGATCTTGACAGTAAGACATATTTATAATCTTCTCAACCTAAGGTATATTAACACACCCCTGGACACGCCCCCCCCTCCCCCTTAATACTAAAGCAGCTTTGGTCTGCTGTTTACCCCTTATGTTTTTCTTTACATACCATTTCACACTAATCTTTTCCCCTATTAAAAAATGAGATTACCTACTAAGTTCATTCACATATGCACTAGCAGAGTCGCAAGATGACCAACAGATTTGGGTTCAGAAAATATTATAATCTGGTTGCTGTCCTGACAAACATACCCATTGGTGCTAATATATACTGTCTATATTGTCTACCTTCATACTCTATGTACTTTGCAAATTATTTGTTAATGTTAATGAACATTATTTAATCTGTTATAATTGCCAACAATCTCAATAAAAATTATATTTAAAAAAATAAATAAATAATATATATATTTGTTTTTTCTTTTACAATAAGAGTTAATAAGGAAAGGAAGAGATGCATTATAGGAGTCTAGATGTCTATAGTATTGTACTGAATTCTTAGGGATCCTTGGAAGGTCAAAATGTTGCCAGTGAGTCACCAACTTGACTAGGTATAAAGGATTAATAAACAGAAAATTACTGAAGGAATATTGCAGTGCATTTTTTAATGAATGTATTTGTCTGCAACAAAGCATTCAATGACACTGGGGAAAATATAATGATTATGCATATTATGGCCAAAATAATTCAGAAATAAGTCAAATTTCTGAAAAGTATATGAAATGTATGAGAAATTGAGATAAATGGTAGGTGAGACACACATAGCTTAATTCTACCACTCCTGCAGCTCTCTCAGCATGGAGAAAGGCAGGTCCCTCACTGAAAGAAAGATAGGCACAGGGACACATAGCACAAGTGTCTACAATTACATGGTTTACTCAGACTCCTACCTAGGAAAGACTACCTTCACTGCCCTACTCGAGCACAGTACATTTATAGCTTGCATTCAGGACATAATTGTGTTTTTTAAAATAAAAAAAGCCTTATGCTAGAAAATAAAAATAAATCAATTCTGTGCCAGTTTGTAACTTGCTTAGTTAGATTTTCCACTCGTCCACTTGTTCATTCTTCAAAACACATATATATTAAATTCAACTGTATATACTGAGGCTGGACTGGGTTTAAAAAAATGAATGGCCCCCTTCACCCCACACCCAATCATGCTCCACTTAACTTTGTCCACACAACACACTACACACCATATACACACAGCATACTCACACACACTACACAACATATACATGCATGTACACACAAACACAACATACACACAGTATACACACACATATATGTACACACACACATGCACACCACAGCATACACATATACATGTGCACACAAGCACAACATACACACACCACACAGCACATATGTACACACCACAGCATATGCATGTACACACAAGCACAACATACATACACCACACAGCACATATGTACACACCACAGAATACACATGTACACACAAGCACAGCATATACACACCACACATGTACACACCACAGCAAACACATATACATGTACAGACACATTAAGGCACACAAATACACACAATCATATACACACATTTAGATGGATTTGGTTTTAGACATAATTCATTAGAGAAAATGTGACTACAATTGTGTGCTTACAACTAGAATAAATATAAGTCTGAAGAATGTCAGCCCAGTGTGTCACTAACCTGTAAGAGTGCTAAGGTCAAGAGAAAAGAAAACAGCGACGGGTCATCTTAGTCAATCACTGACCTGATGCGATCTCCAGCTAAAAGGAAGACCTCAGAGGGTTAAATGTCAGTTAATAGAAGGAGCAGGGCAGGGGTGGGAAAGATAGAGAGAAGCAGCTCATGTTGCAAGCCCCGTTTCATTTGTAAAAGCTAAGTAGTAACAAGATGATGATTACATGCCCAGCTTTATGTCTCCCTGCAGGAAAACCACTTACTCATTCTGCTTTTTAGAAACACACAGACTGGTCTGGAGCAGCTTCACAATTAGGGTGGGCATGTCATTCTGCAGGTGGGGCCGGTGGAATGTCTATAAAGTACTTACATCACATCAGGATGGCAGGTTTACTGAGCTCTGTACCCGGTATCTCTGTGCTAGCCCTGATTTTCTCTGCTGAATAGAGCACAGCATTCTGAAAAGGAATTTTAAATTTTCCTGCAAGATAGTATTTGCGCCCCAGAATGCACTGCTGATTGACAGGGAGAGCTCATTTTTCTTGGAGGGAGGGGAGGGAAGCACAGGAGAGGGCAGCAAAGGGGAGGTGGGGACAAGATGGGAACGCTATTGAGGCAAAACACTGCAGCATAAATAGTTTGAAAGGAAATTCAAGTTCAACACAGGAATTACATATTAAAAATATATATATTTTTGCCATGCTGCTATTTTGCTCTCCTCCTCCTGTCTCGGCCGCAAAGTCTAGAGTCGCCACTGTGTACATTCACTCACTTTTTCACTTGCCCCTGCTAAAATTCCACTCGCCAATGGCGAGTTGACGAGTAGAATTTTGAGCCCTGTATATATATATATATATATATATATATATATATATATATATATATATTTACCTTCAGATATATATAGAACATTGGAATGTGATTTGTTTGGGGGAATATGTGAATGCGCACAGGATATTCTAAGTTCGGCTTTTTACGGTTGTCGGGTTAGCATGTGAGTGAAAACAGTTTACTTTCAACTCTTAATACAAGCGCAACCCGACAAGCCCAAAAAACTTACTTCTAGCACAATTAACGCTTGAACGGGAGTGTTAATTAGGTATATATACAGTCATGACCAAAAATATTGCATCACTCCACCCAAAAAATTGTTTCAATTACAAATGTTTAGGCATTCTCATGTTTATTTCCTTTGTTTATAATGGTATAACACAAAAAAAGTGGAGAAAAAAGCCAAATCTAACACATTCCACGTAAGCTCCAAAAATTTATAAAATTATTGTCACCTTCTTAAAATTGTAAGAAATAATTGCATTCCAAGTTTGTGATGCTCCTGTAATTTACAATTAAACTTACCTGTATCAATTAACAGGAGCTGACAATATAGAAATCACATTGGCAACCAGTTAAAATAGTGAAAAATTAACTTAACCTTTCTGTTGTGTGTCTCTGTGTGCCACACTGAGTATGGAGAAGAGAAAGATCATGTCTGAGGATTTGAGAACAAAAATTGTGGAAAAGCATGTACAATCTCAAGGTTAAAAGTCCCTCTCCAAAGATCTTAATGTTCCTGTGTCCACTGTGCGCAACATTGTCAAGACATTTATGTAAGAGAAAATTGATCAAAGATTGCAACGAAGGATTGTTTGAATGGTGGATAAAGAACCTCAATTAATTTCCAGACAAATTCAAGCTGACCTTCAGGCACAGGGTACAAATGTGTCAGCTTGCACTATATGTCACCATCTAAATGAAAGGGACGCTATGGTAGGAGACCCAGGAGGACCCCACTGCTGACACAGAAACAAAAAAAGCCAGATTGGGGGGCGGAGGATTGCATAACATACTACAGTGCAGTTTTGTGGTGCATAGTGCTTTGGGCACATATTTTTTCTCCTCATGAATGCTGCTGGGGTTGCTCCCTTTTAAGCAGTTTTGACTCATATTGTGTAAAGGCCATCTACACTGAACTCACTATGTACTTGCGGTACTTGAAATTCTCAGTATAACTACATGATGTTTAAACTCTGACCTGCTCATGACAGCTATACCTACCTCTCTATAATAAAGGGTGCAAACAAAGAGTGAAAGAAAAAGGAGGGAGAAAATAAAGGAAGTGGGTTATTCCCATCCTGCAGTCTCTGTACGCCTGGGCCTTATCACGCATACTGTCTCATGCTGCCTAGACTTCCGATAAGTAGATAAAATATCCCCACCTGGGCTGTACACTAAAGTAAACCATATCTTTGCTAGACACCCCAGTTGAAGCCCACTGGTCCCAAGGCTTCAAAATGGCACTTCGGAGGAACGCTAAACAAGACAAAGGCCTGAAGCCTGGCCCTACTACTCCTATGGTCAACACCTATTTTAAAAGCGCAGAACGTTTGAAGAAAGCTGAAGTCTCTCAGGGTGGTAGTGATGATGAATCTCTGTCAGATAATCTAGATGCATCTCAGATGTCCGCTACTCTATCTTCTTCACAGGGACAAAGTGCAGATGAACCAGTAACCTTGAAGGCTATGGAAGCCCTTATAAATCAAGTAAAGTCCTGCATTAAATCCGAATGTGCGGACCTGAAAAAAAGATATAAATGACCTGGGTCATCGAGTGGAAGTCCTGGAAGAGGACAGAGAGGAGCTGACCAAAGAAATGTCGGGTATGTCCCACTCCATAGATACACAGCAAGCCACAATCACAGAACTAGAGAACAAGTTAGATGATATAGAAAACAGATTGAGGCTCAATTATCTCCAATTTCGGGGTATACCTGAATCTGTGGGCAGAGAAGACATACACGAGCATCTGCAAAACCTGTTACAAGCTTTGGCTATTGCTAATCAAAGGGTCATTGAAGAGATCCCCCTTGAAAAACCCACCGCGCTCTGCGCCCAAAGCCCAAAGATAACCTGCCTCCAGAGACATTATTGTGTGCTTTCAAAGCTACAGAGACAGAGAAAAGATATTTCAACTAGCCAGAGCTCAACCATCCTTCTCTTTCTTAGGCGCTAAAATTCAAATCTACCAGGATCTCTCAACACGAACACTGTTACTTAGAAGAGACTTTTCTTTCTTTACTAACCATCTACGCTCACTAAAGATACCCTACAGATGGGGTTTGCCGGTGTCTTTACAAGTCATTAAAGATGTCAGACGCCATGAATGTCATACCCCTGCTGGTATACCCGATTTCTGCAAGCAATTTGATATTCAGCTCCCAGAGGCACCGGATCCCCCACCGCCAAAAGCTACGTTACTGCCTGCAAAGACACAGAGAAGGCTATGGTCTGAGATAGCCAGCAGGCAAGCCAGAAAGAGACAAAGCCCTGATCCAAATAGCCTGCTAGATATTTTCTAATACAGTTAACTGCGATCTCGGGACTCCGTGAGTATGATAGACATGGTGCCTACACCCCACAAGTTACACAACTTGCAATGAATATTGACTCTCATACAAAGAGACTACTGCTTAAATTTGCTTATTGGCTTTGGGACATGACTCTCTTGGTCAATATGACTAATTTGAAACTAATAGGCATTCATAGTTTTTCTCATGTTAACATGTTTGACTTTTCTTTTCAGGTTGTTCACTTTTAATAACCGTTATTGTAGTATATTCCAAGTTATGGTATCCTTCATTATATCATTTAAATTCTTTATCCTCATTTCTTTCTCTATTTGACCCCGGGCCGTGATTTATGTGTGGTCTTAGAGTCAAATACTGTTAACACGTGTTCTATTGTATTCCAATATAGAGAGACTGCAGCTTAAACTAGCTTATTGACTTTACGACCCAACTATCCCGGTCAAGGTGACCAACGCGAAAACTGCGAGTAGCCGTAGTTTTTGTAATGATTATACGTTTAATCTTTCTTTTTTCCTTTCTAGGTTATTTACTTTTTGACACTGTTGTTGAAATGTATATTGAGTTAAGATAATTCACATTGTGTTGTTTTTCACATTTATACTCAGGTAGTGATTCATTTGCGGTCTGAGAATCCATGATTATTATTGTTTGTCCTATTATGTTTCTTGTTGATGCAAATACCTCTACTTGCCCACTCACAGGACATAGCAGTCATGACTGTTTTATTTTTATCCATCATGAACCACGATGGGTTATCTTATACTTCCCCCTTCTTTTGTTCTATATTCTTTCTCATACACTATTCTCATCTCTTCCTGCCGGATTAATCTCCGCCAGGTACCTTTCCTTCCCTCTCTCCTTCCCCCTCACTCCCCCCAACTCTCCTTCCTTACTCTCCTTTACTCTAAAAGTTTAGTGTCTGTTTGTCTTTCCAACTTCAGACCAGTTAGCTCTTTATACAGAGTACATCTACCAAACTGAGGTGACATCTCCTTTTCCATGCACTCAATAAATACCTAGCAACTACTTTCTCATTTAAGAATGCATGGCACAAGATCCAGCAGTAAGCCAATTTAAAATCGCCTCATAAAATGTCAAGGGTTTGTTATCCCCGCAGAAATGCTCCATAGCGTTCCATGAAATTATTAAAAAAAACATAGACATAATAATGGTCCAGGAGACGCATTTAAAAAAAAATAATGAACCCACTCTATCACATCTATATTTTGACCAACACTTCCTGAACTCAGGACCGTCTAAACACAATGGAGTCTGTATCTCTTTCAGGAGGGGCTCTCCCTTTGCTCTCTTACATAAACACCAATACCAGGAAGGTAGGATATTAATACTTGTAGGACTATTCTATGGTAGACCCCTTACCTTGGCCAATATATATGCTCCTAATCACCCCTCCCCCTCCTTCTTTCGCTCAGTGACCAATAAATTAGTGGATATCTCTAAAGGCCCAATAATTATGGGTGGTGACTTTAACTTTCCGATGAATCCAGCGTTAGACACATCTACAGGTAAATCTTACATGCTATATACCCAGATTAAGGGAAATTGGCTAGCTCTCAGAATGATACCTTTTTTGATACATGGAGAGTTAGGCATCCCACCAGAAAGGACTTAACATTTTTCTCCCACCTGCAACATTCTTACTCTCGCTTAAATTACATTCTCTGTGACCAAAATACTTTAACTGCCCTATTGGACTCTAGGCTTCACCACACATGCTCCACCTTCTCGTGGTCCTCTAGACTTCAATACCAACAACACTGGAGACTCAATGAACACATACTTTCAGTTCCGCTTATAACTACTGACATAATAGAAAAAACAACTGAACTTTAATGACCCCACTACTACCTCTGCAACTAATAACTGGGAGGCGTACAAATGCTATATCAGAGGAGTGATCCTTAGTCACACCCACAAAATGCACAAAGGGCAGCATTATATCTATGCTTAGTGACTAACTTTCAGAATAGCGAAAAAGCATTAAAACAAAGTCCCCTCTCCCCTCAGCTTCTCTAGCAGTCACAACAGGATAGGGAAGCTCTCAATCAGCACTTAATTAAAAACGCCCACCTACGTGCACTTATATCCAAATCTAAATGCTACATTGAAAGCAATAAGACTGGGAGATTATTGGCCAGATCCCTCAAAAAGAAGAGGTATAAAACCTTTATCTCGAAAATTACATCCCCTTCTGGATCCTCATTCTCACAAAAACACTGAAATAGTCAATCAATTTGCAGATTACTACTCTTCCTTATATAATCTCCCAACCTCACAATCTGACTCCAAACTCACCAAGATCACAAACTATCTTTCACAAATCCAACTCCCTAGTTACCCTAACTGCAGAAGACAAAGAGGCCCTAGACTCACACTTTACTATGCAGGAAATCCTCTTAGCCATCAAAACTCTCCCCCAGAGTAAAACCCCTGGCCCAGATGGGTTTACTCCCAAATTTTGTCATTTGTTTAAGGCTCACCTGAGTCCCCATCTCTTGACAATGTATAACTCACTAGATAAAGATTGTCACCTATCCCAGTCTTTATGGGAAGCTACAATAACTGTTATTCCAAAACCAGGTAAAGATACGGAGCAGGTCTCTAACTACCGTCCCATTTCCTTAATTAACACTGATATCAAGTTGTATGCCAAATTGTTAGTCATTAGAATAAACACCATCCTCCCCTCACTCATTCATACTGACCAAGTGGGTTTTATCCCTGGCCGTGAGGCCAAAGATAACACTATCCAAGTCCTCGAAACTATATACACAGCAAACACCACCAAGACTCCAGTTATCTTACTCTCCACAGATGCGGAAAAAGCTTTCGACAGGGTGGATTGGGACTTTCTCTGGGCCACCCTGTCAAAATTCGGATTCTCAAAAACACTGATCTCTCGTGTTCAGGCTCCCTATCAGGGCCCAACCACTCGCATCAGTGCTAACAACACATTATCTCAAAAGATCTCTATTAGTAATGGCACAAGGCAGGGATGCTTTGTATAGCCGTAATTCTTTGCTTGATGAATACCATGTATCTCTCTTCAAAATTACCAATATCCACATATATAGTAATTTACCTTGACTGCGTGTTACCTCTGCAGCTTTGTATTGTTTCTCCTTTTTTGCTGTAAACCATATGTACAACTGTATTTTCTGTACTTCTGTTTCAAAAACTTAATAAAAACAGTTAAATATAAAAAAAAGCCAGATTGGAGTTTTTCAAAACTTAACTGAGGAAGCCAAAATACTTTTGGGAGAATGTGCTGTGAACAGACGAAATAAAATTACAGCTTTTTGGTAAAGCCCTTCTTTCTACTGTTTTCAGAAAAAGAAATTAGACTTTTTTAAAAAAAGAATACAGTCCCTACAGTCAAACATGGTTGAGGTTCACTGATGTTTTGGGGTTGCTTTGTTGCACTGGATGTCTTGACTGTGTGCATGGCATTATGAAATCTGAAGACTACCAAAGAATTCTGTAGTGCAGTGTAGGGCACAGTGTCAGAAAGTTGGGTCATGCATCTTACAGCAGGACAATGACCCAAAGCACACGTCAAAAAGCACCTATAAATGGTTAAAGACAAAGCGCTGGAGAGTACCGAACTGGCCAGCAATGAGTCCAGATCTCAATCCCAAAGAGCACCTGTGGAGAGATCTCAAAACAGCAGTTGGGAAATGGAACCCTTCCAATCTGAGAGACCTGGAGCAGTTGGCGAAAGAAGAGTGGTCCAAAATTCCAGTAGAGAAGTGTAAGAAACTTATTGATGGTTACAGGAAGCGATTGATTTGTTATTTTTTCCAAGTGGTGTACTACCAAATATTAAAGTGAGGGTCCCAATAATTTTGTCCAGTCCATTTTTGGAGTTTTGCGTGAAATGTTTCAGATTTGGCTTTTTTATCTCCACTTTTTTTGTGTCATACAATACAAACGAAAGAAATAAACATGAAAATGCCTAATCATTTGTAATTGCATCAATTTTCTGGGCAAAGTTGTGCATTATTTGACAGAAATGGAGGGGTCTATATATAAGCCGGGAATCTTATTTATTTGCATGTGAACCAAGCATTCACTAACACAGCAAGAAAATAAAAGAAATTAAAGCAACTTAAAAGAGACTAAATTAGGTTAATACTATAGAATTTGCAATGTCCAAACATCCTAGGAAAATCTGCTTAAAAATCTTTTTTCTGATAGATTGGAATAAAGCTGTTAAATTCTGTAATAGCAAATCATTTTTTGAACTGAAAGGAATGTGAAAGTCAGAATAAAACTTTAATGACTCCATCTATCAATGTGTACACAGACATGCTACTAGTTAGGTAATCTGTCCATCCATGATCAAGGGTAGTGGTCAGCATTTATCAGTGCATGACTGGCTGCTTGTGAGATGCAGCCTTCTGCTCTCATATGGCCAATCGCGAGAGAGAGTAGAGGTTGTCAACAACCTTGACCTGACTAGTTATTATAAACTGCCAGATGACCGCTGCTTCATTACTATTGGCTGCAGGCTCGCTCATGCGAACCTGCACTAAAGGAGCTTTACAGCTTTATCTGTAGCTTGATAAAAGTAGCCCATCCTAGTTGAAAAACATACATTAGTAGGTTTAGGGGCAGCAATGCAGTACTGGAAGCTAGCACATATTAGTAGCAAGGCTACATACATATGCCATTTGTCATTGGCTCACCAGATGTGTTCAGCTAGATCCCAGTAGTGCACTCTTGCTCTGAAATTACTTGAATTATTTGTTTAACTCCTTATGGCTAGTAGCTATGGTTTTAACAGTTGATGCAACTCATTTCCTACCATGTAAATAATTAGACTGTTAGACACTTAATTTCACTAAGTGATAAATATGCCCAAGGTAGAATTTTGCATTAATATATTGAAATTAATAAATTGAGTTTCAGAATTTTTTTTAAATTATTATTTATAGCTTATTTGGAACATTTATTGGTTTAGATATTCACACAACCTATGTTGTGACTCTTTTTGGTTATTACAATGGACTGGACATTTCTGAACCTTCCAGGACCAGATCAGTAACACACATCACATTATTCTTAACCATAGACTGGAACAACACCTTACAAATTGGTTACTGACATTTTCATGTCCTTATTCAAGGTATTGTGATTTATGTATCTACTAGCTTGAACAGATGAAGGACATATTTATTGCTAGAGGGTGCAATTTCTATATGTTAAATCACGAGTTGTCTCATCTTGACAGAATTAAACAGAGGTAGTTTATAAGTAATGTTACAGACAAGGGCACATCTGATTGTCTTATGATAATTACTACTTATACTCCAGACAAAATCAATCTCTCAAACATTTTAGGAAATAATTGAACCATTCTTCAAAATGATAGAGAGTTACCATTTGCCAACACCTCCAGAACTGATTAGTTCAGATAAAACAAGTGGACAACCACGCTACAAAACTGTGGCACTGTATTACTTGTAACAGTTTAATTGCATAAAAGAAGTTTCAGCACTCTCACATAAACAAAAGAATAACAAATACATTTTAAGCTATTTTACTGTTAATAAACAATTCATAAAATAGATGCTGATTTGTCATTGTAGTTTTTATTGCATCAAAAATAATAATAATAAAAAAGACTTTTTCTGTGAACAAATTCACCATAGTGCAAAGATGAGCTCTTCTAAATACAAAAGAAAAATAAATACCTTTGCACTACCCTTATACTTGTATATATAAAGAATAAGATTTTAGTACCAGTTTTTGAACAAAGCATATAATCTCAGATGCTCATTAGTGATGTCGCGAACAGTTCTGCCGCGAATAGTTCTCAGCGAACATAGCATGTTCGCGCTCGCAGCGGACGGCGAACATATGCGATGTTCGATCCGCCCCCTATTCGTCATCATTGAGTAAACTTTGACCCTGTAGCTCACAGTCACAAGACACATTCCAGCCAATCAGCAGCAGACAATCCCTCCCAGACCCTCCCACCTCCTGGACAGCATCCATTTTAGATTCATTTGGAGCCTGCATTCTTAGTGAGAGGAGGGACAGTGTAGCTGCTGCTGATTTAATAGGGAAATCGATAGCTAGGCTAGTGTATTCAGTGTCCACTACAGTCCTGAAGGACTCATCTGATCTCTGCTGTAAGGACAGAACCCCAAAAAGCCCTTTTTAGGGCTAGAACATCAGTCTGCTATTTTTTTTTTCCCTGTGTAATCTAATTGCAGCCTGCCATCGTGTGTGTCAGGCTCACAGCGTATACTGTGCCCACTTGCCCAGTGCCACCACTCATATCTGGTGTAATAGTAGTGTACATTTAAAAAAAATAAAAAACTTTTTTTAATTTGAAATAATAGCAGTCATTTTCCTTCACACGTGTGCATTTGAGGTCCTGCCTGGGCACAGTGTGACACCAGTGCAAGTCATATCTGCTAAAACAGTAGTGTACATTTAAAAAAAAAACAACCTTTTTTTAATTCGAAATAATAGCAGTCAGTTTCCTTCACACGTGTGCGTTTCAGGTCCTGCCAGGGCACAGTGTCACACCAGTGCAAGTCATATCTGCTAAAACAGTAGTGTACATACATTTAAAAAAAAAAAAAACTTTTTTATTGTGAAATAATAGCAGTCAGTTTCCTTCACACGTGTGCATTCCAGGTCCTGCCAGGGCACAGTGTCACACCAGTGCAAGTCATATCTACTAAAACAGTAGTGTACATACATTTAAAAAAAAAAACACTTTTTTTACTGTGAAATAATAGCAGTCAGTTTCCTTCACACGTGTGCGTTCCAGGTCCTGCCAGGGCACAGTGTCACACCAGTGCAAGTCATATCTGCTAAAACAGTAGCGTACATTTAAAAAAAAAAAAATCATTACACTACCTGAACGATACAACATCATACCTGATGTTTTAAAGCATGTTATTCCAAACAATTTAGGAATGTTAGGTGATTTATGCCCTTTATGGATTAAAACCAGACTCTGCATCAACTATGTAATTTTCCATGGGAGTTTGCCATGGATCCCCCTCCGGCATACCACAGTCCAGGTGTTAGTCCCCTTGAAACAACTTTTCCATCACTTTTGTAGCCAGAAAGATTCCCTGTGGGTTTTAAAATTCGCCTGCCTATTGAAGTCTATGGCGGTTCACCCGCTTCGCCGGTTTGCAAACTTTTGCGGAAATTTTAGGTTCGCGACATCACTACTGCTCATGTCATGAGCAAGCCTCATAGATGAATCCTACACATTGAAGCATTGTTTGGTTATAATAGCGTTGGTCTTACCGCGCTATTAAACCCTCCCTCCAGAAGGCTTGCTACAATTGCACTCATTAAGGGGTTAAAGGGATACGAAACACAAACATTTTCTTTTTTGATTCAGACAGAGCATACAATAAAAAAAGTTTCCAATTTACTTCTATCATCAGATTTGTTTCATTTCCATAGTATTCTTTGTTGAAAAGATACCTAGGTAAATGTGTGGAGCACTACAGCAGGAAATAATGCTGCAATCTAGTGCTCTTCCAAAACTGCTGCCATGTAGTGCTGCAGACATGTTCCCTGCTTTTCAACAAAAGATTCTAAGACAATGAAGAAAATGTTGCCCGTTTGCGGGTGCACGATAATTAGCCAGCCATTGCATGATCTGTTGTTAATTTTCTAAAAGTGCCCTAATTGCCACAAATGCCCTCAAAATAGAGGGCCTTATAGTTTTTAATTTAATTTTTTTTATCATTTTATTAAATAAAAAAACAATTGCACTAGGCAGTTTTTGGGGTCTAAAGTTGGTGGGAGTGGGGTGTTAGAAATAACAATCAGCCTTTACATTTCTGTCTATGGGAACTGTGTGTTCTCTGTAAATATATATGTATATGCCTATCTACATATATATTTATGTGTTAATATGTACATATACACATATTAACACATAAATATATATGTACTGTATATAAGCATATACATATATATTTAAAATTGCTGCCTTTTTCTGTGCTACTTACCCACTTCACTGTGCTTAGGTTCTGTGCCGTGTATGACGGCATCAGAACAAGGCTCCCATTGGAGCCTATGGAAGTGCGCTCTTGTGAGTGCAATACTTAGGTGCATTGTGAACGCAACCTTGTATTCGCATTACACAGAACTCATAATACCAGCACACATTTGCGCGCACTGGTATTACAAAGTGGAGCGCAAATATTGCTTTAGCATAAGCGATATTTTGCACTCAACTTGTAATCTGGCTCTTAATTTGGTGTAATATAGATTAGACTACAATTGGTGGCTGTATAAACCGAAAACTATTTTTTTTTTCTAGCTATTTTCTTTTGAAGGGAACTTAACTTGTTTTCTCAGAAGTCAGTTGTTTTGTATTTTAGACAGATCACAGCAGATTTATCTTAAAGGGATAGGAAAGTCAAAATTAAACTTGTATGATTCACATAGAGCTTGTAATTTTGTTTTTTTTTTTTTTTTATTTTTTTTTTTTTTTATTTACTTTTCATTGAGATTCATTTTTTGGGTATACAAAACATAAATGTCAGTTCACATTATACAACAATAAACAAAACGAGAGAGAAATGTAATACCTCTTAGCTAAAACATAGCTGAAACATATGACATTTGTAAAATCAATGAACATAGGAGTTACCCATCAGACTGTATGCCTTCTATAAAGAGAACTTATAAGGCCACTCTTGGACCTCACATATAAATGCGAAAAGAGTGAACGGTAAAGAAGGCAATCAAGGACATTAGGAGACCACTTTTGGATCTCAAATTATGAATCTGAATTTTCATATTTAGTGAGATATAGAGCATGCTCTAATATCTGTAGCTTAGTATATAAAACTATTAGAATAACGTAAAATTTTTCCAAAAGATATGTTTTCATGCGCTTATCTAATAATCCGAAGGGAGTATGAGGGGGGGGGGGGAGGAATGTGCACATATGATAATGATAAATGGAAACTTATGAGTGGTGAGTAGGAGTTTGATTATTATTTAACTATCAGGAATAAAGCTTACTCCTCAAGGAACCCATGTCAGGTATATATAAAAGGTAACTATTGGCGTTGAATTTAAGGGTTTCCTGGACTCATGAACTATGAATATACTCGTATTAATGTTAGCATTCTATTATCTAAGAAGAACATACAAACCTAATCTACAGGTAATAAAAACAAACTCGGTAAGATAATCATATTTTGTACAAAGATAACAGCCCTTCCCGTGTACAACAGCCTGGTTTCTTAGTGGTTCATATCATCTTAGAACAAATAACTTTATACAAAGGAGGTAAGACCATACAACTTAAAATGAATCATAAGGAGGAAAAGATTGCCCCTTTTTTTAAAACTTGGGCGTATTTCCCAAATAATAGCACAGCACAACAAGCCAGGTCTTAAGTATGGTGGTGATCATTGTAGTTAGTTATGACAATATTGAGCTATACAGAAAGTTAAATGAAGGTTGCAATGCAGAACAACCCACATCTAGTTCTTGACTCCCCTCTAGTGGTGGAAAGGAGAATCCAAATTGTACCAGCAGTGAGGACAACAATATCTATTATTAAAAGTTTTTCAATAACAATGTATGAGTGGATCTAAAAATTAACCTCCAACATATGCTGAGAACTCTAATGATTACCCTAAAGTAAGGGTCACAAGAATATTAAGAGAATACTTCTGCTATAAGTACATATCAATGCAACAGTTGTAGATATATGAAATAAGGACCTTAGAACTACGAACTGCATTACAGATAACATACTTATTTTACAATCAGGATGAGAGAATTATCATATTACACATATCTAAAGATCTGTAAGCCAAAATGGGTGCTGCATAATTAGTGAGATAAGTTTCATAGAGGCATAATCCATCTCTACATACATAAAAATTAGCCCCATCATGTGAGGTATGATATATTATCCCACTCCAGTTCTGCTTAAAGATCGTTTGGGATGGAGATTGTGGGGTTTCCTTAAAGTTAACTGACCCTCAAAGTATATCCAAGGGGTTAACCTACAAGTTGCTTGTGGGATCCGTGTTCCAATATTCCAGTTAAAAACGCTGTCCCAGTCCCCTGTATCATTGCTGAGCCATTGCTGAAATTCTGCCCCATATCATCTATCATGGGAGACATGGCTACACAACACTTCGGGAGGCCGGCCGCACCTCCCCGAGCAGAGCGCACATGCATTTGAACTCTAGACTCTCCCACCAACATAGTCGACAGGGGACTTTCTGTAGAGTCCCATGCCTCCTTTTTTTGGGCTGCAGGAACAACCGACTGTGGCTCATTAAGGTACTCCGTACTCAGCGGATCGATGGCGGGGCTTGGGGTGAAATGGTCAGCTGTAGTTGGGTGAGTTCTCCCCCTGTCATCCAGGTCTAGATTCACTGTTAGCCCACGGATTGGTCGCCACACTGTCTGTTTTCTCTCTTCTCCTCCCGTAGATATCTGCTGTAGAGCTAGGGGTGCAGCATAAGCTGCATGGTGCAGGTTAGGGGTTCCAGAGAACAATGAGATTATGCTCCTCCTGAAATCAACAAAATGGCTACGCAGCAGCCCAGACAGTTCAACTTCCCAGTTAGTGAGAGTGTCCATGATCCTAATTCTAGTGGACCTGATGAGGATTCTCTGTATCTTTGGTGGGGTCAGTGATAGCTTGCTACGGGGGATGAATAAGTTATAGACACTAAGTCGATCCGATACCTCTTGTAGACCTCCACGTGGGCTGGGTATTATTCTCTCCTGAGAGCTGCATACACATAAGTCCTTAGTAGTATCTTGCCAGCCTCGAGATATACTGTTCCTAACTATTCGGCTAGATATATTCCAGAGCCGATAATGTGCCAATGGTAGTGAAAAAATTTATACTAGATGGTCGCTAAATGTGACTTTTAAAAGGAAATAGCTGGAGCTGCAGTGATATGCGACCATCCAGCTCAGGAGTTGGCTCCTCCCCCCCTAGAGCTTGTAATTTTAAAACACTTTTAAATTCACTTCTATTTTCAAATGTGCTTCGTTCTTTTAGTATCCCTTGTTAAAAAATGAATACGCACATATCATACAATAGTGGGAGCAGCTGCTAATGGGTGCCTGCACACATTTGTCTCTTGTGATTGGCTAAATAGATATTTTCAGCTTCCTGTCAGTAGTGCAATGCTGTCCCTTCAGCAATGGATAACAAGAGAATGAAGAAAATGTGATAATAGAATTAAATTAGAAAGTTGTTTAAAATTGTATGTTCTATCTGAATCATAAAATAAAAATGTGGGGTTTACTATCCCTTTAGAGACATAAAACCCAAAATGTTTCTTTTATGATTCAGATAGAGCATTTAAAAAAAAAAAAACATATGTTATACATTAGCAAGAGCACTAGATGGCAGCACTATTTCCTGTCATGTAGTGATCCAGACATGAGCATGCTACCAATCTGGATATCTCTTTAACAAAGAATAACATGAGAACAAAGCAAATGTAATAATAGAAGTAAATTTGAAATTTCTTTAAAATTGCATTCTCTTTCTGAATCATGAAAGAAAAAATGTGGGTTCTTATCTTTTTAAATATTTTAAAAGTATCTCAATTAGACTAGCAGCAAGTTAAAGTATAATTCAACTATGACGTTTGCATTGGTGTTGGTAGATTAAAATATGTTAGTAAATACCTTTTTTTAAATCCCCTCACTGTCATTTTTCACCTGTGTTTTAAAGCTGTATCTTGGCCCTCCCTGGTAGTAATACCTACCAGTAAGAACCCCTCCTCAAATCGGCGTGGACAGAACTGCCCACTCCCCTAGTAACGTGTATATACACAACACACAGAAATATATATATCTGATGGTATTTTGGGACAATATATATCTATACCTAAAATTCCTGGAGAGGGGATATCCGTCCACCCTGATAGGCCGACAATGCCTTGAAGCTAACAATTGGACACAAGATTCTGTAACTACAAGAAAAGCTGTGGTTGAATCACCCAAACCGCTGAATTTCCTAACTACATACACCCCAGGCTCTAAGCTTGTTCATACTACTATCAAGAAGAACTGGATGATGCTATCTAAGGATACGAGCCTTCCCTTTATGGATACTCCGATACCAGGTTTGGTATATAGGAGAGCAAGTAACCTAAGGGATCTATTGGTGCTCAATGATCCGATACACTGTTATGATAAACAGATGTGGCTCCCTAGAGGTAAACCTGGATGCTACAAATGTGGCAATTGTGTAACATGTAATAGCCTGATTACAGGAAATTAATTTCAACATCCGCACAGGAATAGACGATTCGTGATTAAACATAGACTCACATGTACTTCAGAATTTGTCATCTATGCCATCATCTGTCCATGCTCAAGATACTACATTGGCAAGACAGTGACGTCGTTCAGGGAATGTCTGGCAAACCACAAATCAGCTACATTGGGATGTCGTGTTGTTCCTGTTTCTACCTATTCCTTGAGTGCATGATGCATCTGCACAACAGTCTCTTAGAATTGGATGTTTGGGGTTCTTTCCCCTTTATTATACTTTCACTGTCTTGATACTTTCGAGTATAGATGGTGGTGTTAGTGGTAATGTTGATTCAAACATAAAGCAAATCTTTGGGAAATTATGTTTATAATAGTAGATATTGTTTATTCTGTATATATAAATGTATGCCTGTGGCCCGCTATTTGGCCTCACTATGTATCTTCGCCTGTCAGCTGCGCTTCTATGTCTCCACCCACTGCGATCACCGATTGGAGTACAACAGTTGTTATTTATGTTCTATCTCCATGGAACCCGGGCTCCTGCTTTTGATCTAAGCGTCAGAGGCGTGATGACATCATTCTGCACCTTACTCGATCAGCTGTGTTTTTGCAGAGTCTGGTCTTTTGTGCATATGTCTGTGGGTGTGTGACTGATGTGCGGTCTGATTGGTGAGTGCACTGGGATGGGAGGGTATTTAGATTAGAGCTTGTGTTCTGTATGTCATGTCCGATTATACTACCATTGAAAAAGGCTCCTGTGCGAACCGAAACATCTGGTTTCTCTTCGTTGACATCATTAAACGGATTGTTACAAAGCCTGCTGTGCCTTCTGTGTTTTGAGTCATATTATACCGCAGAGACCATCCATAGGATTCATCACATGTTTTGCTGTATACATATATATATATATATATATATATATATATATATATATATATGATACAAATAGGACAGCACAATCTGACCAGTGATAGAAATGCCACGGTGCACTGCTGTAAAGCATCCAAGTCATCCAAAAATGCAGGCACTCATTGGTCTTTATCGTAAAAGTATAAACTTTATTAATCCATATTAAAAGTCAAAGACATAACGTTTCAGCACCAAATCGTGCCTTTGTCAAATGTCACACAGCATCAAAAATAGTGCAATCATGCACCTAAACTCAGATAACACACATTTAAAAACATACCCCTTATAAAGCCAAAATTCAATAAACTTTGCCGCCACCCGTCTGCTCACGTCTTCCTACTTGGAGCAATGACATCACGCTGACACGTTAACGTCCCTAGCATGATGACGCATGGCACGATGTTGTCATAGTAACGTCTGTATGCTAAGCGGCAGAGCGTCGGACTAAACAAGAAACCCATGTTGCGGCAATGCGCACGCGTGGAACGTGCCTGCTCACAGGACGCTTAGGTAATCTATGGCAACCAGTAGTAAATAAACACAAAAAAGCTGACGTAAATAACAGATGCCCAATCAGCATGCTCGATGTGTAGCCATGTCAGTCAGATCAGCTAAAGGATCATAAGAAAGAAAATGACAAAACATCACCCAAAACATCAAACTGTGCTGAGAAACAGGCAACTGAGACCTATTAATATGATGACAAATACATCAAATGACATGTTAGAAATTATGGCAAAAATTAATAAATAAATAATTATGGCATAAGAGATAAGAAATACATCGGGTACCACAACAAATGGAAATAGTGTCAGCCTTAGTCTAACAAACAACATTAGATCATAGATCATAAACAGCATCCAGGAGCAACATGTCTCCATGGAGTATTATTAGAAACTTTCCTACACAGTGAACACCCAGCTGAGGAAAAGTGTAAGTCCAATAGACTGTGTGGTTAAGAACACCACTGCGTATTTACAGGATTCGCCTAGTCTATTGAAAATACTTAGAGGGTACACTGATTTACAACATGATGATATTCTAGTCACCATGGACGTTGACAGTCTCTACACGGTGATGACCCATGTTGGTGGGATTGTGGCTGTCAGGTCCATGGTGACTGGAAATGCCCACTATTGTGGGCCGCCTATTGAATTTCTCTGTGCATTGCTTACTTTTTGCCTTGAGAAGAGTTACTTCAAATTTGAAGATAACTACTATCTACAGGTGGCTGGCACTGCCATGGGTTAGAATGTGGCACCCATTTACGCTAACATCTATTTGGCCTGGTATGAACAGGAATTGATGAAACCATTTGAGCACCCCCAAGTGAAATATTACACACGCTATATTGAGGATGTCTTTCTAATTTGGAGGGGGAGTGAACTGATGTTGCATGAGTGGATGTCACATTTGAACCAAATGGAAAGCCCCAAACAGTTCAAGCTAGAATTCCATCTTATGAATGTACATTTTTTGGATCTATGTGTGTTTAAGGTTGCTGACTCTTGTGGTATGTGGTTCGGTACATCTTTTTACACGAAGCCTACAGACCGCAACTCATTTTTGGATGCCAGAAGTTTCCACCCTAAACACCAAAAGAAAGGTGTTCTTACCTCCCAACTTACTCGTGTCTTGAGAAATAACAGTGAGACACCCTTGAGGTTGACACAATTAAACGAGATGGGTGAGAAGCTGAATAAAAGAGGTTATGCAAAATTTGAAATAAGTGCTATTCAGGATACTGGCGAACAACTCAATCTGATCCCCACTTATACACCTGGTTGTGAGCAGCTTACAGGAGCAGTATGCAGACATTGGCCGGTGGTGGAGACTGACCCTACATTACCATTTTGCAGTATGTCAGCCCCTAGGTTGGTGTACCACAGGGCTAGAATCCTCAGGGATGTTTTGGTCAACTCTGATCCAGTTAGCAACTATCATAAGGAAACATGACTGAAATCATCCAAAATGGGATGCTTCCCCTGTGGCAGCTGCACTACTTGCAATAGCATGTCGAAAGGTGATACTTTTCAGCACCCACACAAGAATCAGAGATACAAGATCAACTATTGATTAAGCTGTACAAGCACGTTTGTTATTTACATGCTGGTTTGCCTGTGTTCTAGTGTATATGTGGGGAAAACAACCACTTTCTTTCGGAAGAGGATGGCAAATCACAGGTATGCTATCCGTGAAGCCCTTAAATCAGGTGAATCCGACCAACCTGTAGCACGCCACTGTGTAAAGCATAAACATTCTGTCTCAAACATCAGTTCTATGTTGATAGACCATGTACCACCTATGCCGAGAGATGGCAACAGGGCTAGGAGACTCTTACAGTTAGAAAGTAAGTGGATCTACAGACTGGACACTTTGGCTCCAAGGGGCCTGAATACGTCACTGGATTTCAGCCCATTCTAATAACTTGTACTTACCCGATTCTGAAATATTTACTTGGGTCTATTGGACTTACAGTGAAAAAGGGTGTGTGTACAAGCGCTAAGGTAATCCCCAAGCTGTATCCAAACAGAGATCCTAACCAACCTCCAAAAAATATGCACAAGTAGTAAGAAGTGAATACAGCGCCAACAAGAGGCCAAGGGATAAATATACTCACAGAGAGATAAAAGAAGATTATTTAATGAACCATGTTAAAAAGCATCAGTAATAAAAGACTATATATAAAAAATGTAAAAAGCACATATAAATAAAATTACAAATACAGGAATATCTTACAGAAGCGGCTCAAAGGGCCAAAGCTGATAATTACAATAAAAACAGAGGTAATAACAGGTGATCAGTGTGAGTGGTACACCAGAATAAGAGTTTATACTAATAAAACAGAATTAGCCTAAGTACAACTGTAGCAAGTGCATCAAGCAAAAAACTAATAAACAATAATACAAACAATAGTGTTCAAAATTAGTGTTACAAAAATAGTGTCTATTGGACTTACACTTTTCCTCAGCTGGGTGTTCACTGTGTAGGAAAGTGTCTAATAATACTCCATGGAGATGTGTTGCTCCTGGATGCTGTTTATGATCTAATGTTGTTAGACTAAGGCTGACACTATTTCCATTTGTTGTGGTACCTGATGTATTTCCTATCTCTTATGCCATAATCATTTATTTATTCATTTTTGCCATAATTTCTAACATGTCAATTGCTGTATTTGTCATCATATTAATAGGTCTCAGTTGCCTGTTTCTCAGCACGGTTTGATGTGTTGGGTGATTGTTTGTCACTCATTTTCTTTGTTATGATCCTTTAGCTGATCTGACTGACATGGCTACACATTGAGTGTGCTGATTGGGCATCTGTTATTTATTATGATCTGCCACCACCCGTCTACACCTGTTGCACATATGACTCAGACTAACGTCGGCTTTTTTATGTTTATTTACTACTGGTTGTCATTGAATACCAAATTGTCCTGTGAGCAGGCACGTTCCATGCGTGCGCATTGCCGCAACATGGGTTTTTCGTTTAGTCCGACGCTCTGCCACTTAGCATACAGACGTTACTATGACAACATTGTGCAATGCGTCATCACGCTAGGGACGTTAACGTGTCAGCGTGATGTCATTGCTCCAAGCAGGAAGACATGAGCAGACGGGTGGCAGCAAAGTTTATTCAATTTTGGCTTTATAATGGGTATGTTTTTAAATGTGTGTTATCTGATTTTAGGTGCGTGATTGCACTATTTTTGATGCTGTGTGACATTTGACAAAGGCACGATTTGGTGCTGAAACGTTATGTCTTTGACTTTTAATATGGATTAATAAAGTTTATACTTTTACTATAAAGACCAATGAGTGCCTGCATTTTTGGATGACTTGGATGCTTTACAGCAGTGCACCGTGGCATTTCTATCACTGGTGAGATTGTGCTGTCCTATTTGGATCTTAGAAATTATGCCTATGGCTTTTGGGATAAGCACTCCCCATATTTAATCACATGACCTGTGAACTGTGTACTAGTGCTTCACACCTGGAATCATTTTTTACACATTGTTTTATCTTTGTGTGTCTTTTAACTCTTACACCCCTTTATATTGTGATGGCTGAGGCAGCAGCAATTATGGATAATCTACACCAGAATGAGGACTTTAATACTGATCCCCTGGCATTTACCGATGAAGACGCCAACAGGATTCTGATCTCTGACGAATTAAGTGAGTTTAGAGGTGAGACACCCATTAATATTTATCATAAATTGTTGAATTTACGCAGGAAGGAAATTGATTACCACCTGCATGCTCTTTTCCTATCTGGTTACTTTAGAAAGAACTTTATTCCCAGGGTTTTCAGGGTTAAAAATATACCTACCCTGGGTAGACAAAATGTGGAGTTCTGTAGAAGATGGTGTTCATTACAGAACAAATGTTCATATGATTTGATCCTCCTAGTGATAGAGAAGGTCACTAGATTAGAGGCTAAAACTAGAATTAGGCACCATTAAGGAACAGAGCACTCACATTTTGACTAATGATGTGAGCCAGGAATGGGTAGCTAAACTGGATGGTCTTGTTAACAAGTATCGTAGTGATTTGATTGCTTTCAAAAATAAGAAACTTAACAATGTGGAAAATGATTACAGAGAAAGAAGGGTGTATATATGGCTATATGGTAAGGATGAGGTTCCCTTTAGACGTCGTAGAAATCTGAGATCTAAGAATACATTGAGTATGGTTGATAGCAGTGGAGGTGATTCCTCAGGTCCTGAAACTACTAGCGATGTTGGATAATCTAATAATTCCCAACAGGCACAGTCTTTTTTAGGTGTGACTACAAGGTCCACCACAAAAAAAACCATTATGACCTTAGCCAAAAAAGGACAAAAAGACAGAAGATCCGTAGGGGAGGGTATAAGTCAAAATCCAAAACAGATCAAAAAGATGTAGATATAGTCTTTAATCTCAGCAGTAGACCACTCAATGAGGCAAATAAATCCCTACTTAACCATGGCTTATCATTTATCCCTACTCCCAAAGTTGATACGTTTGAGCAACTTGTTGACATTCACAGATTTCAGCGTCAGCTTAAACTTATGGACCATTTTAGGGAACAGACCTTTTCACCTGAACCGTTTAAGAAGAAGTTATCTTTTGAGCCACCTAATACTCACACCTCTATTAGGAGTTACACTAGATTACTCACTAACAACATTAGGGATATATCCCAAACACATTTAGTCCAGCTGAGAGTAAGGCGCTAGTTGATTTGAGTAATGACACATCTGTGATTATCCGCCCTGCCGATAAGGGCTGGTCTATTGTCATTTTGGACTATGCTGACTACCGCCAAGAGGCACTAAGGCAGTTAGCTGACTCTAACACGTACCTAAGACTTAGGGGTAACCCTACACATATCTACAAACAAACCATTGACCCTTTTCTTCATTGTAGTCTTGAGGCTAGATTTTTGAATGAGAAAGAGTTATCATTTTTGGTAACTGACTACCCTGTGGTACCTGCATTGTACCTTCTCAAAGGTTCATAAGGTTCACCAATTGTGTCTGCCCGAGTTTTAGTCCTTACCAACTTAGCTATTTATATTGATTCACACCTTCAGAGTGTGGTTAAGAACACCACGGCTAATTTACAGGATTCGCCTAGTCTATTGAAAATACTTAGAGGGTACACTGATTTACAATATGATGATGATATTCTAGTCAACATGGACGTTGACAGTCTCTACACAGTGATCCCCCATGTTGGTGGGATTGAGGCTGTCAGGTCCATGGTGACTGGAAATGCCCACTATTGTGGGCCGCCTATTGAATTTCTCTGTGCATTGCTTACTTTTTGCCTTGAGAAGAATTACTTCAAATTCGAAGATAACTACTATCTACAGGTGGCTTGCACTGCCATGTGTTTGAATGTGGCACCCACTTACGCTAACATCTATATGGCCTGGTATGAACAGGAATTGATGAAACCATTTGAGCACCCCCAAGTGAAATATTACACACGCTATATTGATGATGTCTTTCTAATTTGGAGGGGGAGTGAACTGATGTTGCCTGAGTGGGTGTCACATTTGAACCAAATGGAAAGCCCCATACAGTTCAAGCTAGAATTCCATCTTATGAATGTACATTTTTTGATCTATGTGTGTTTAAGGTTGCTGACTCTGGTGGTATGCGGTTCGGTACATCTTTGTACACGAAGCCTACAGACCGCAACTCATTATTGGATGCCAGAAGTTTCCACCCTAAACACCAAAAGAAAGGTGTTCTTACCTCCCAACTTACTTGTGTCTTGAGAAATAACAGTGAGACACCCTTGAGGTTGACACAATTAAATGAGATGGGTGAGAAGCTGAATAAAAGAGGTTATGCAAAAGTTGAAATAAGTGCCATTCAGGAAAAGTTACTGAACACTGATGTCACCAGAAGCACTAGCACCCCTGCTAAGGACACTGGCGAACAACTCAATCTGATCACCACTTATACACCTGGTTGTTTGCAGCTTACAGGAGCAGGACGCAGACATGGGCCGGTGGTGGAGACTGACCCTACATTACTATTTTGCAGTATGTCAGCCACTAGGTTGGTCTACTGCAGGGCTAGAAACCTCAGGGATGTTTTGGTCAAATCTGATCCAGTTAGCCACTATCGTAAGGAAACATGGCTGAAATCGTCCAAAATGGGATGCTTCCCTGTGGCAGCTGCACTACTTGCAATAGCATGTCGAAAGGTGATACTTTTCAGCACCCACACAAGAATCAGAGATACAAGATCAACTATTGATTAAGCTGTACGAGCACGTTTGTTATTTACAGGCTGGTTTGCCTGTGTTCTAGCGTATATGTGGGGAAAACGACCACTTTCTTTCGGGAGAGGATGGCAAATCACAGGTATGCTATCCGTGAAGCATTAAAATCAGGTGAATCCGACCAACCTGTAGCACGTCACTGTGTAAAGCATAAACATTCTGTCTCAAACATCAGGTCTATGTTGATAGACCATGTACCACCTATGCCGAGAGGTGGCAACAGGGCTAGGAGACTCTTACAGTTAGAAAGTAGGTGGATCTACAGACTGGACACTTTGGCTCCAAGGGGCCTGAATATGTCACTGGATTTCAGCCCATTCTACTAACTTGTACTCCCCGATTTTGAAATACTTACTTGGGTCTATTGGACTTACTCTTTTCCTCAGCTGGGTGTTCACTGTGTAGGAAAGTTTCTAATAATACTCCATGGAGACGTGTTGCTCCTGGATGCTGTTTATGATCTAATGTTTTTTGTTAGACTAAGGCTGACACTATTTCCATTTGTTGTGGTACCCGATGTATTTCTTATCTTATGCCATAATCATTTATTTATTAATTTTTGCCATAATCTTCTAACATGTCATTTGCTGTATTTGTCATCATATTAATAGGTCTCAGTTGCCTGTTTCTCAGCACGGTTTGATGTTTTGGATGAGTGTTTGTCACTCATTTTCTTTGTTATGATCCTTTAGCTCACGGGTGTCAAACACAAGGCCTGCGGGCCAAATCTGGCCCACCAGACTTCGTCATGTGGCCCGTGTAGCCGCCGCTGGCCGCCAGCCTTCACCTTTTATTCTCGCTTTTTTTTTTTGCTTTTTTTTTTTGACACAAGAAAGCCGCCTCTTCAGCGCATGCGCGGCAGCCTACAAGCCAGAGAACGTCTGCCCTCTAGCAGCTCCGGCCGTTCTACACAGGAAACCTCCACTTGTTTTTATATTGAGCGCATGCCATCCTGTGATGTGACAGATCCAACGGCTGCCTGAACCCCCTGAACCCTTCTCTCCTGTACTGTAAGTACATAAGTTTCTTAAGGAATGTATGTGATGTATGTGGGAGGGGGGGTCTGCTTATTAGGGGGGGTCTGCTTATTATTCTGTTTAAAAGTCTGAGCGGTAAACTGGGTCTGCTTATTAGGGGGGGGGTAATAATTGAATGCAGTGACAATAATTTATGATAATAAAGAGTGGACACATAGTCCTAGATACAACCGGCCCTTTGAGGCCCTTTGAGGGTGACCAAACTGCTGATGCGGCCTCCGATGAATTTGAGTTTGACAACCCTGCTTTAGCTGATCTGACTGACATGGCTACACATCGAGTGTGCTGATTGGGCATCTGTTATTTATTATGATCTGCGACCACCCGTCTACACCTGTTGCACATATGCATAGACTAACGTCGGCTTTTTTATGTTTATTTACTACTGGTTGCATTGACTACCTAAGCGTCCTGTGAGCAGGAACGTTTCACGCGTGCGCATTGCCGCAACATGGGTTTCTCGTTTAGTCCGACGCTCTGCCGCTTAGCATACAGACGTTATTATAACAACATTGTGCCATGCGTCATCACGCTAGGGACGTTAACGTGTCAGAGTGACGTCATTGCTCCAAGCAGGAAGATGTGAGCAGACGGGTGGCGGCAAAGTTTATTCAATTTTGGCTTTATAAGGGCTATGTTTTTAAATGTGTGTTATCTGATTTTAGGTGCGTGATTGCACTATCTTTGATGCTGTGTGACATTTGACAAAGGCACGTTATGTCTTTCACTTTTAATATGGATTAATAAAGTTTTTTACTATAAAGACCAATGAGTGCCTGCATTTTTGGATGACATATATATATATATATATATATATATATATATATATAAAATTGGAATCTAAAATATATTTACAGTAAATGCACAGTTAAACACTAAGAATGAATATTGCATAAATGTGCTTTTACGTGTTTTCATCTACTTAACTGCAATGGGATCCCATGATCTATGTATGTCTATATATGTATACATTTGTATTTATGTGTTTATATGTGTATATGTGTCTGTAAATATATATATATATATATATATATATATATATATATATACACACACAAAAGTACATAAATACATATTTAAATACATTCATATATACATTCATATATAACTTTTGAGTTCAATTTTTCCCCAAATTATTTTTATTAGATGTTGTTATTATAAATGTAACTGTACTTTGTAATATATTTTTTTGTGTTTTTTGAGAATTTTTTGTTTTGCGATACAATTAACCACAAAAAGATTTTAATTTACTTTGAATATACTGGCTAACACGGTACTGCCCTTTATCTTCTTTAAAGTGACTGTAAAGTTTTTTTTTATTTTTTATTAATATTTTTATTGAGGTAAAGAGTAAAACAATACAAAGTAACCACAAGTATAAATCCCCAACCAGTGGGGCAATTTACAAGAGTATATATCACAGTACATACACTAAATAGTACGTCAGACATATAAATCACTCATAGCAGCTGGTATTTCAATCACTATGAGCAATAAAGAGCTAACATTCAAAATTAACTACTAGTGGTGTAATTTTGTCCAAGTGGCTGATGAACCTTTAAATAAACCTCAGTGTTTTAAAAAAATTTAACATATGGGACCTCTTTTTGAGACCTCCCAACTTTAACTACTCGTGGGATTTGAAAAAAAGAAATATAGCATTAGTCGCTACAACGAAGCACAGCACAGTAATATCTTCACAAAGTTTAAATTAACATCAGTTACCACAGTTAAGCCCCCCCAAAAAAGCAAAAAAAATGGACTATGAAAACTTAGAGATAAGATCTATAATGATATACAAATATTAAGGGGGGACTTATCCGCTGTAGCCACAATCAAACACTCATCTAGGAGTTGTAGGAATCTAGAGATGGGATACATTAATATAAGATCACTAGCAGTTCTTTTGTACAGTAATGGAGCATATAAAACATAGCCACAGCACACTAAGCCCTATAAACATACATGCCCACCGTTAACATAAGAAAGGATAGTGTGATATTAAAGAAGCCTAAATCCCAAAAGATATGTAAAAACCTAATACCAGATAGACAGAAAAAAACATAAAAGAGCAGCCAACTCTAATTTACCACCAAAGCTAGGTATAAATAGTATTGTTAGTGCTGCATATAGTATATAACCTGCCTTAAGCTAATCATGCATAATATAACCCACAGTTTAGTCACACACTCTTTACATACTCGCAGTAGCCGAGACAACCTACTGAACCTAAACTGGTCTCTGAGTTGGTTATATATTGTGAGATCTCTAGATAGCAGCATTGATCAATGGGAAATATTTGCTGTTTAATAATAAATCATATAAAAGGAGGGACTGCATTTTCTATGTAAGGAGTGGATTGGGTGAGCAGTAAATGTATAAAAGGGATAAATCCCTAATTATGAATATAATATGTCTTGCCGCTCTTATAAAGCGCAAACAGGCTGTAAATAGTTAAAGCTAAAGCTGCTGCTATGAAGTACCTCTAGATTGAAGTAAAGCACCATATCAACTTATAAGAGGCCTTATGCAAGCACTAGATCGTATCATCTGTTAACATCTTATCATTGTAAACTAATGCATGTAAAACAGAAAGCTATAGTAATGAAAAACCCTAGGCTACAGGATGTGTTCTATTTGTTATAGCATTCACATGGCAGTGTTAACCTCCCATTACGGCAAAACACATTGAGTCTGACTAGGAAAAACATCATGTGCAATATAGGGTATAAAGTACAAAGTGTAGAAAAGGCGCTCTGGGAGAAAGGAAGATGATGCTGAAAGTGCTGTAAAAAGCACTATGCTGTGATGAACAAATAATGTTGATTTCCAGGCAGCAGGTTAAAAAGTAAAGTACAACTTTATTTCAAAAAGTATAAAAAAGGACACTGTTAGAATGTCCTGTACAGAGCCAGCAAATAACTCTATCAATCAGGCAAGTGAGCAGATCCCCATGCAGACATGTTTCGTGCACCAGGTGCACTTGATCACTGCTTACCTGGGGATCAGCTCAAATGCCTCTTTAAAGGCTGAGCTAGATCATGACATCACAATAATTAAATACCTGATTGGTTACCTATTTCCACAGGAAGAGCAAACAAATTTTGCAACATTTTAAACATTTTGCGAGACATATATATAAACTATGAATATGTCCTATATATATTACCATATGAATACTTTCCTAACTTGCTAAAGGAGACAAATATATCCTGACAAAGGTCTAAGAATTTCCATATTTAAAATGCTATTTCACAAACAGGACATATAGAAAGTGCAAAAGAATATTGTTGTAGCACAGCTTCCATGCAATACATATTCAAACAATATATTAGTGCCACTTCCAAAAGACAGATCAATTTGTAATATATAAATATTAGCATTCAAAAGCAGGACCTTTAATCATGTATTATGTTTAAGTAAAGACATCCAGATCACGTCTGATGTTTAGCCCATCTGGTTCACTAGTTTGTAATCTAAACATCCAAAAAATCTCCTTTTTATTCAACAATGTTTCCCTATTTCCTCCTCTCTTCCATGTTGTAATATGATCAATTGCCTGTATCTTGAGGGAAGAAACATCTGAGTTGTGTTTTGTTTTGAAATGTCTAGATACTGGTGTGTCACTATCTTCATCCTCAACAGACCTTAGATGTTGCAAAAACCTATCTTTTAAGGATCGTTTTGTTTTCCCTGTATATTGAATTTTACAGAGATCACAAGTCAGTAGATAGACGACATGTGTTGTAGCACAATTGATAAAAAATCTAATATCATATTCCATTTGGGTTGTGCTAGAAACAAATTTGTCCCCCTCACATATAGAACTACATGTTTTGCAAACGGGACGTCTACATTTGAAACATCCCTTTTTCTGTTTTAACCAGCATTTGCTCTTGTTGGGTCTCATATCTGAGGGTGACAAGTGGTTGGCCAGAGTTTTTGCTCTCCTAGGGATAAATTCACATCCCGAATCCAAAATTTCTTTAATAATGGGATCAGAGTACAAAATCGGAAGAGATTCCTTGATTATATTACATATTTTAGTGTATTCTACACTATATGTAGTAATAAACTTGATCTTACTCAAATCATCATTATTGCCTCTGTGTCTTTTTGATTTATATTGAAGTAACTGTTCTCTGGGAATCTGATCCACATCTTCTTTTGCTATGGTAAGGATACTATCACTATACCCTCGCTGTCTAAATCTAATTGTGGCCTCACTAGCCTGGCGCTGATATTCACTTTCTTTAGAACAATTCCTTTTGATGCGGATATATTCCCCTTTCGGTATCCCCCTCAGAACATGTCGTGGGTGACAAGATTCAAATTGTAGCAGGGTATTTCCCGCAGTTTCCTTCCTATACATCTTAGTCTGTATATGGCATCCAATTTCCCCACCCTGGACTGTGAGGTCAAGAAAATTCACACTGTTTTGGCTGTGTGTGCCCGTAAATTCAATACCTTGCTGGTTACAATTGAGATATTGACAGAAAAGATCTGCCCTTGTAGCATCACAGTCCAGAATGAAAAACAGATCATCAATATAACGATGATATTGGATTATCTCTCCTTTAAATGGGTTGTTATCTCCAAAGACGTGGGACAGCTCCCACCAGCCCATAAATAGGTTGGCATAGGATGGGGCAAACTTTGCCCCCATCGCTGTCCCACGTCTCTGGAGATAGTACTCTGTTTGAAACATAAAATAATTATGTGACAACAGATATTCAATTGCTCTCATCAGAAATATCTTGGTAGCCTCTTCAAAATCACACATAGTGTTAATGAAATATTCTATAGCTTGAAGGCCTTTGCCATGCTCTATAGATGTATACAGTGAAGTAACATCCACAACCATAAGTCTATAATTGGTTTCCCATTTAACTTTAGAGATTTTATTTATAAAAGATGTAGTATCTTGTATGTAACTAGGCAATTGGCATACCAACGGCTGCAAAAATGTGTCAACGAGTTCTGAGAGAGCTTCATTTAGAGACCCTATACCCGCTATAATAGGTCTTCCTGGCGGGGACAGGGGATCCTTATGAAGTTTGGGCAACTGATGAAAAATTGGTGTCACCGGATGTGACACTATCAACTTTTCCTCAACAGATTGTGTGATAATGTTGTTTTTACGTGCATAACTGACAATATCCGCAATCTCTTTTTGAAATTTATTGGTAGGATTTTCCTTGAGTTTTATATATACATCCCTTTGATTAAGCTGTCTCTTAGCCTCTGTAATGTAGTCGATTCTATTCAGAACGACTACATTACCGCCCTTGTCAGACTGTCTGATTATGATGTTTTCATTTTCAGACAGTTCTTTCAAGGCCATTTTTTCCTTATAAGTCAAGTTAGTGTGCTTTTTATTTTTATCTGTTTCTGTCACTGATTTCTCTAAGTTGCGTAATTTAAATTCCACTGTTTTTTGAAAAATGTCAATTACTTTTGAACGAGTTTTGAAAGGATAAAAGGTACTTTTATTCTTAATGTGTTTTGTAGAGACATTACTTTCTTGAAGGCACTCACTCTTATCTGCCTCTCCCTCATTTAATAATTGGTCTAGATCTCTCAGCGTATTCAATTCTGAAAAGTTAAGATTAGACATTAATGCAACATCATTAGTTACTTCTGCTCTTTCTAAGTTGATTTCCGGTTCATTTTGTGCCTCCTCATCCTTTCTAAAAAAATGTTTTTTCAACGTTATTTTTCTTGCAAATCTATTTATATCCAAGATTGTCTCAAAGATATTAAAGTGATGAGAAGGCACAAAATTTAGACCTTTTGAGAGTAGATCAACCTGTGCAGAAGTCAAAGGTACAGACGATAAATTGACCACATTCTTATCCCTTAGGCATATTTCTTCGTTCCCTTTTGTGATCTTGTTTTGATTGTTTTTTTGTTGTTCTTCTGTACCTCCCTTATTTCTTCTGCAGCCACCCCGACAACCTCTGTGTGTTTTTTGCTCTTCCTGTGGAAATAGGTAACCAATCAGGTATTTAATTATTGTGATGTCATGATCTAGCTCAGCCTTTAAAGAGGCATTTGAGCTGATCCCCAGGTAAGCAGTGATCAAGTGCACCTGGTGCACGAAACATGTCTGCATGGGGATCTGCTCACTTGCCTGATTGATAGAGTTATTTGCTGGCTCTGTACAGGACATTCTAACAGTGTCCTTTTTTATACTTTTTGAAATAAAGTTGTACTTTACTTTTTAACCTGCTGCCTGGAAATCAACATTATTTGTTCATCACAGCATAGTGCTTTTTACAGCACTTTCAGCATCATCTTCCTTTCTCCCAGAGCGCCTTTTCTACACTTTGTACTTTGTTCTGTCTTGGCGTGTGTGGCTGTCACGCAAGAAGAGGCTGCCTACCTGATTGGATTGTTGTATACAGGGGTGTGTCCCCCGCCCACTCTCCATAGTGCCGGGCTCCGTTCACTTCACTGCACAGCGAGAGGAGCGCAGAAAACACAGTGAAATACTCGCGTTTGCAATATAGGGTATAGAAAGGACCGCAACCCACTTCCACAGCCAGGGGTTTGCGGTAATCAAAGTCTGGTGGAGACAATGGCTCACCTAAGTACCGAGTCAAAGTTGGGCATGCCGCGGGTCTCAAATTGGGAGCATGGGTCTCAGAACCTATCTTCTCTACACACTTAGGGCGCAGCTGGGGAATAGTTGTCTCCTGTAGCATGGCGCAGATGTTTTTCTCACAGTCCGATAAGGTTTTCATTAGAGTATTTAGTAGATCCTCCATTGCCATATCGGAATAAGTATATTCCACTTTGGTGTTGAATGTGCTTTGAAATGTCTTTTCTCAAAAACAAAGGTTTATAACAGTGTTGGTATCTGTGTACTTATAACCTTAAATAGGTAATAAGGGGGGGGGGGGTAGATGAAGGTCCAGGCCGCAGTAAGGCCTCTGCTGTGTCCCTCCTCTAATATGGTCTGCTGGGCTGAATTGTTGTGGAAAAGAAATATATAAAGATGCACCTCAAATGTTCAAGTATACTATTCCACTCGAAGAATCTGTCAACTTTATGATGGTTAGGCAATAAACAGCGAATTTGATTGCACTAAAGCACAGCTCGTAAAGAAAGCAGACATCTTGGTCGATGTACAGACACGCCTCCGTGACTGTAAAGTTTAATGAATAATTTCACGATTTTTAAAAATACTTAAAATACTTATCTTTGTTTTATGGAAAGCAGACTAGCAATCTTCTGCCCCACAGCTTCTGCTGTAATTAGCAAATTGATGACAAATCCAGCTTCCTCCAATCATTGTGTGCCTCACGAGCTGGATGCCAAAGGGGGCACACAACGATTGGAGGAAGCTGGATTCATTATTGATCTGCTAACTATTGCAGGTGCTGCGGGCAGAGGATCGAAGGTCTGCGTTCCTTAAAACAAAGGTATTTTAAAAAAGAAGCTTCATTGTAAAGTTTAATGAATGAAAGTGCCCCTGTATTTTTAAAAACCAGGCACTTATTCATTAAACGTTACATTCACTTTAACCCATTTTAAATCAATTCCAGTCAATAAGAAAAGCAGCTGAATTAATGAGAAAACTATTTTTATAATTACAACAGTGTTTAACAACAAAATCTAGTTAAATAACCAAAAAAAAAATTCAGAGTATTGTCCTCCTATGTAGGTGCGCTCAGGAAGCAAACGATGATGGTGGTCGACAGTTTCCGAAGTGTAGAAACCAGGCAGTTCTTCCGATAATAGACGAGGTAAGTGGTATCTGTAGCGAAGGAGAGAAGGTGCCAAATAGAATAATATCGCTACAAACAAATTTGATGGCAAAGTGATATAAATTATTACTCACAAGCCGGGCGGCACTGGATTGTGCCTTCACAAGCAGACCGGGACTTCAGCGTCGCCCGGAAGACCAACCAAGGCAATACCCAATTGACGGTCAGGAACACGCTACCAACAGCCAATCAGGACCCAAAGTGGTAGCACACCTTCCTTTCGAAATCTACGGGTCTCTGCGCTCTCAGCTGGGGATAGATAGTACACCACAAATGCCGGGAAATTCCTCCGATTCCTCGGCAGTGGTGAATGGAATAAATTAGTGGATAAAGGGGAGAACAACCTCCAGCAGGATATGTAAAAACAAGTTTATTACAATGTTTTTAAAAGCAATGCGTTTCTCGGCTACACAGAGCCGTTTCATCAGGCTATAATACATCTTCTAAACAGCCTGCTGCTTATAAACCTCCTTTATCCAATTAAAACAATCCTACTACACACACCCAATTCGTGGATTCTCTGTAACTCGATACTATTGTTAACCCTTGAGTGCTTAAAAATTGAGTGCTATCGTAATCTAACACCTATACAAACAAATACAATTCATACAAATAAAATATTACAATCAATTTTATCTAATATACAACAATCCTACTAGATATTGGAGTTGATAGAAACTAATTACTTACACAATAGTATATAAAGTTATTGAATTACATTCCTTAAACACAGACTTCCGCCTATACCAATTCATACACCAACTATTCATATATTATTTGCAACGCTTTATGGATCTTACCAATATTCATATTATCATTATATTAGACAGTGAATCAGGCACCTTATATATTCATATACTATTAATACCTAAAACTGAAAGGCAAAATACAGTTTATATACAAGCTTCCCATTTCTCAACCAATTTTAATATTTTAATATTTTATCACACAGAAATATAGTGGTTATTTCGAATTCCCTAAGAACCAGCCCATATACATATAGCTATTTGATGTGCCAACCATTCCCATATCATTGACAGGCATAATGTATTTTATCTTTCTATCACTCAATATTATATACTTGTATATTATAATCCTATGAGTACGTGTATTACTTGACACTTGGGGGCAATTAAACATCTCACCTAAAGGCTACTGATAGATATTCCCTATAACAAGTTAGCTGACTCTAACACGTACCTAAGACTTAGGGGTAACCCTACACATATCTACAAACAAACCATTGACGCTTTTCTTCATTGTAGTCTTGAGGCTGGATTTTTGAATGAGAAAGAGTTATCATTTTTGGTAACGGACTACCCTGTGGTACCTGCATTGTACCTTCTCAAAGGTTCATAAGGTTCACCAATTGTGTCTGCCCGAGTTTTAGTCCTTACCAACTTAGCTATTTATATTGATTCACACCTTCAGAGTGTGGTTAAGAACACCACGGCTAATTTACAGGATTCGCCTAGTCTATTGAAAATACTTAGAGGGTACACTGATTTACAATATGATGATGATATTCTAGTCAACATGGACGTTGACAGTCTCTACACGGTGATCCCCCATGTTGGTGGGATTGATGCTGTCAGGTCCATGGTGACTGGAAATGCCCACTATTGTGGGCCGCCTATTGAATTTCTCTGTGCATTGCTTACTTTTTGCCTTGAGAAGAATTACTTCAAATTCGAAGATAACTACTATCTACAGGTGGCTGGCACTGCCATGGGTTTGAATGTGGCACCCACTTACGCTAACATCTATATGGCCTGGTATGAACAGGAATTGATGAAACCATTTGAGCACCCCCAAGTGAAATATTACACACGCTATATTGATGATGTCTTTCTAATTTGGAGGGGGAGTGAACTGATGTTGCCTGAGTGGGTGTCACATTTGAACCAAATGGAAAGCCCCATACAGTTCAAGCTAGAATTCCATCTTATGAATGTACATTTTTTGATCTATGTGTGTTTAAGGTTGCTGACTCTGGTGGTATGCGGTTCGGTACATCTTTGTACACGAAGCCTACAGACCGCAACTCATTATTGGATGCCAGAAGTTTCCACCCTAAACACCAAAAGAAAGGTGTTCTTACCTCCCAACTTACTTGTGTCTTGAGAAATAACAGTGAGACACCCTTGAGGTTGACACAATTAAATGAGATGGGTGAGAAGCTGAATAAAAGACGTTATGCAAAAGTTGAAATAAGTGCCATTCAGGAAAAGTTACTGAACACTGATGTCACCAGAAGCACTAGCACCCCTGCTAAGGACACTGGCGAACAACTCAATCTGATCACCACTTATACACCTGGTTGTTTGCAGCTTACAGGAGCAGTACGCAGACATGGGCCGGTGGTGGAGACTGACCCTACATTACTATTTTGCAGTATGTCAGCCACTAGGTTGGTCTACTGCAGGGCTAGAAACCTCAGGGATGTTTTGGTCAAATCTGATCCAGTTAGCCACTATCATAAGGAAACATGGCTGAAATCGTCCAAAATGGGATGCTTCCCTGTGGCAGCTGCACTACTTGCAATAGCATGTCGAAAGGTGATACTTTTCAGCACCCACACAAGAATCAGAGATACAAGATCAACTATCGATTAAGCTGTACGAGCACGTTTGTTATTTACATGCTGGTTTGCCTGTGTTCTAGCGTATATGTGGGGAAAACGACCACTTTCTTTCGGGAGAGGATAGCAAATCACAGGTATGCTATCCGTGAAGCATTAAAATCAGGTGAATCCGACCAACCTGTAGCACGTCACTGTGTAAAGCATAAACATTCTGTCTCAAACATCAGGTCTATGTTGATAGACCATGTACCACCTATGCCGAGAGGTGGCAACATGGCTAGGAGACTCTTACAGTTAGAAAGTAGGTGGATCTACAGACTGGACACTTTGGCTCCAAGGGGCCTGAATATGTCACTGGATTTCAGCCCATTCTACTAACTTGTACTCCCCGATTTTGAAATACTTACTTGGGTCTATTGGACTTACTCTTTTCCTCAGCTGGGTGTTCACTGTGTAGGAAAGTTTCTAATAATACTCCATGGAGACGTGTTGCTCCTGGATTCTGTTTATGATCTAATGTTTTTTGTTAGACTAAGGCTGACACTATTTCCATTTGTTGTGGTACCCAATGTATTTCTTATCTTATGCCATAATCATTTATTTATTAATTTTTGCCATAATTTTCTAACATGTCATTTGCTGTATTTGTCATCATATTAATAGGTCTCAGTTGCCTGTTTCTCAGCACGGTTTGATGTTTTGGATGAGTGTTTGTCACTCATTTTCTTTGTTATGATCCTTTAGCTCACGGGTGTCAAACACAAGGCCTGCGGGCCAAATCTGGCCCACCCGACTTCGTCATGTGGCCCGTGTAGCCGCCGCTGGCCGCCAGCCTTCACCTTTTATTCTCGCTTTTTTTTTTGCTTTTTTTTTTTTGACACAAGAAAGCCGCCTCTTCAGCGCATGCGTGGCAGCCTACAAGCCAGAGAACGTCTGCCCTCTAGCAGCTCCGGCCGTTCTACACAGGAAACCTCCACTTGTTTTTATATTGAGCGCATGCCATCCTGTGATGTGACAGATCCAATGGCTGCCTGAACCCCCTGAACCCTTCTCTCCTGTACTGTAAGTACATAAGTTTCTTAAGGAATGTATGTGATGTATGTGGGAGGGGGGGTCTGCTTATTAGGGGGGGTCTGCTTATTATTCTGTTTAAAAGTCTGAGCGGTAAACTGGGTCTGCTTATTAGGGGGGGGTAATAATTGAATGCAGTGACAATAATTTATGATAATAAAGAGTGGACACATAGTCCTAGATACAACCGGCCCTTTGAGGCCCTTTGAGGGTGACCAAACTGCTGATGCGGCCTCCGATGAATTTGAGTTTGACACCCCTGCTTTAGCTGATCTGACTGACATGGCTACACATCGAGTGTGCTGATTGGGCATCTGTTATTTATTATGATCTGCGACCACCCGTCAAGATCAGGATCTTGAAAAAGCCCTATCTAACGGGTGAAACGCGTAGATTGTATCTGTGTTGTATCCTGCTAAGGACTTTAACCACAATTTGAAAATCTAGGTACCTAGCTTTCTATATCCTTGTATCACGCTAAGTGCGGGTGTGTGAATCTCTTTTATCCCCTCTGCATTGGGATCAATTTGGCGCACTACAAACGCTGGAGTAACGAGCAGTCTTCATTCACGCTGACCGGGTTCAGCCGACACCAGCAAAGGTGATCAACATTGGGAGACGCTGTTTGCCTGTGTCCAATCTCCAAAGCCGTGAGCCATAAAATCGTCAGCAAGCTACTCTGAAAAGAAAGTGTGAGTAAGAAAAAAAGATCTGATACTAAGGTGTCTTCCATCGTCTAATTCTCCCTAAAGGGGGCTATATTCTAAAGATTTTCACGCCGACCCTATCTGTCACAATTGCAACATTTGGTGAACAGCTATTATAAGATACTTTGTAACCACATATCCTAAATTGGGACAGACTGTTTTTTGAGTTTGACTGATACCTTTATTCACATTGTATCAAATCAAACATATGCAAAATACCTTTTTTAAACATTTTTAAGGTGGTACTCCAGTCCCTTTTTTAATATTTTTAAAATCAGGGAGACGTCCCTTTATTTTTTCTTATTTTCTCTTATGTATTGTATTGTAATAAATTTGCATTTTAATTTTATCCGATAGTAAAGTTGTTACCCTAAATCCATTGTGTTTATTTCCATAATTGACTAAATGTGGTGGAGAACTTAGCTTTTAGCGCCCTCTATATTCCTTTGCTTTAGATTTAACTGTCACAGTCCTGGGGTGACTGTTCTAGAGTGGTCAAGGTTTTTCCTTTAGGAATTAGCGCCATATTTCTGTGTTTATCCTTAGCTGATCTGACTGACATGGCTACACATCGAGTGTGCTGATTGGGCATCTGTTATTTATTATGATCTGCGACCACCCGTCTACACCTGTTGCACATATGCATAGACTAACGTTGGCTTTTTTATGTTTATTTACTACTGGTTGCATTGACTACCTAAGCATCCTGTGAGCAGGAACGTTTCACGCGTGCGCATTGCCGCAACATGGGTTTCTCGTTTAGTCCGACGCTCTGCCGCTTAGCATACAGACGTTACTATAACAACATTGTGCCATGCGTCATCACGCTAGGGACGTTAACGTGTCAGAGTGACGTCATTGCTCCAAGCAGGAAGATGTGAGCAGACGGGTGGCGGCAAAGTTTATTCAATTTTGGCTTTATAAGGGCTATGTTTTTAAATGTGTGTTATCTGATTTTAGGTGCGTGATTGCACTATCTTTGATGCTGTGTGACATTTGACAAAGGCACGTTATGTCTTTCACTTTTAATATGGATTAATAAAGTTTTTTACTATAAAGACCAATGAGTGCCTGCATTTTTGGATGACATATATATATATATATATATATATATATATACATAAAATTGGAATCTAAAATATATTTACAGTAAATGCACAGTTAAACACTAAAAATGAATATTGCATAAATGTGCTTTTACGTGTTTTCATCTACTTAACTGCAATGGGATCCCATGATCTATGTATGTCTATATATGTATACATTTGTATTTATGTGTTTATATGTGTATATGTGTCTGTAAATATATATATATATATATATATATATATATATATATATATACACACACAAAAGTACATAAATACATATTTAAATACATTCATATATACATTCATATATAACTTTTGAGTTCAATTTTTCCCCAAATTATTTTTATTAGATGTTGTTATTATAAATGTAACTGTACTTTGTAATGTATTTTTTTGTGTTTTTTGAGAATTTTTTGTTTTGCGATACAATTAACCACAAAAAGATTTTAATTTACTTTGAATATACTGGCTAACACGGTACTGCCCTTTATCATCTTTAAAGTGACTGTAAAGTTTTTTTTTATTTTTTATTAATATTTTTATTGAGGTAAAGAGTAAAACAATACAAAGTAACCACAAGTATAAATCCCCAACCAGTGGGGCAATTTACAAGAGTATATATCACAGTACATACACTAAATAGTACGTCAGACATATAAATCACTCATAGCAGCTGGTATTTCAATCACTATGAGCAATAAAGAGCTAACATTCAAAATTAACTACTAGTGGTGTAATTTTGTCCAAGTGGCTGATGAACCTTTAAATAAACCTCAGTGTTTTAAAAAAATTTAACATATGGGACCTCTTTTTGAGACCTCCCAACTTTAACTACTCGTGGGATTTGAAAAAAAGAAATATAGCATTAGTCGCTACAACGAAGCACAGCACAGTAATATCTTCACAAAGTTTAAATTAACATCAGTTACCACAGTTAAGCCCCCCCAAAAAAGCAAAAAAAATGGACTATGAAAACTTAGAGATAAGATCTATAATGATATACAAATATTAAGGGGGGACTTATCCGCTGTAGCCACAATCAAACACTCATCTAGGAGTTGTAGGAATCTAGAGATGGGATACATTAATATAAGATCACTAGCAGTTCTTTTGTACAGTAATGGAGCATATAAAACATAGCCACAGCACACTAAGCCCTATAAACATACATGCCCACCGTTAACATAAGAAAGGATAGTGTGATATTAAAGAAGCCTAAATCCCAAAAGATATGTAAAAACCTAATACCAGATAGACAGAAAAAAACATAAAAGAGCAGCCAACTCTAATTTACCACCAAAGCTAGGTATAAATAGTATTGTTAGTGCTGCATATAGTATATAACCTGCCTTAAGCTAATAATGCATAATATAACCCACAGTTTAGTCACACACTCTTTACATACTCGCAGTAGCCGAGACAACCTACTGAACCTAAACTGGTCTCTGAGTTGGTTATATATTGTGAGATCTCTAGATAGCAGCATTGATCAATGGGAAATATTTGCTGTTTAATAATAAATCATATAAAAGGAGGGACTGCATTTTCTATGTAAGGAGTGGATTGGGTGAGCAGTAAATGTATAAAAGGGATAAATCCCTAATTATGAATATAATATGTCTTGCCGCTCTTATAAAGCGCAAACAGGCTGTAAATAGTTAAAGCTAAAGCTGCTGCTATGAAGTACCTCTAGATTGAAGTAAAGCACCATATCAACTTATAAGAGGCCTTATGCAAGCACTAGATCGTATCATCTGTTAACATCTTATCATTGTAAACTAATGCATGTAAAACAGAAAGCTATAGTAATGAAAAACCCTAGGCTACAGGATGTGTTCTATTTGTTATAGCATTCACATGGCAGTGTTAACCTCCCATTACGGCAAAACACATTGAGTCTGACTAGGAAAAACATCATGTGCAATATTGGGTATAGGCATTACTGATGAGAGACCAGATGAGTTATATGTGAAAAACTGGATAGAAAAAAAAATATTTTCATAACTAAATGAGTCCTGTAGCTATCTGGAGAAAGTCACAAACAGAGTCCAATCAATGACCCACTCACAGGTTAAAGTAGTCTCCGTTCGCTGGGTAACAGTTATCTCACCCTACATCGTGATACCAAATAATGAGTCTCAATGGGGTTTTAGATCTTCTTGTTGGGGTTTCCATAACCGCAGATGCCGTTCCTTCAAACCAACCCTGCAGCACTAGTTTATCGCTGGAGCCTTCAGTCCCACCAGGCGAGCTACGGGTCTGAACTACCATCCACTTGGTTACCTGAATCGGAGGTTCAATGGCTAGTCCATAAGTGAAGTGTAAGGCCGTTTCAGCTGGCCCAAGCCATTTACCAGATATCTCATAGCAATCCATATTTTCTCTCCCATCATCCTCTGCCCCCATATCTTTTCTTGCAAGTGTGTCATATTTACTCCGCACGAGGGTGAGGCCCCTCTTTGGGGAGACATTAATGTAGTTAGCCGTCGTACAAGCCTCCTCTTTCCCGTAGCTATGCCGCACAGAAAGATTATCGTCCGGCACTATTAGCTCCCAAATGTACTTCGCTATGGCTGAGATCCGCATTGTGGTGGAATCCCATCTCTTCGGGGTAGCACATAGAATTTCCATGTCTGTCAAGGGTGAACTCTTCCAGCCTTTTGGATTCTCTTGCAGTGGGGGTTCAAAGTGTTCTCGCTGCCCAACCACACAGTATCTAGCCTCAGACACGGGCCAGAAAGGACCGCAACCCACTTCCACAGCCAGGGGTTTGCGGTAATCAAAGTCTGGTGGAGACAATGGCTCACCTAAGTACCGAGTCAAAGTTGGGCATGCCGCGGGTCTCAAATTGGGAGCATGGGTCTCAGAACCTATCTTCTCTACACACTTAGGGCGCAGCTGGGGAATAGTTGTCTCCTGTAGCATGGCGCAGATGTTTTTCTCACAGTCCGATAAGGTTTTCATTAGAGTATTTAGTAGATCCTCCATTGCCATATCGGAATAAGTATATTCCACTTTGGTGTTGAATGTGCTTTGAAATGTCTTTTCTCAAAAACAAAGGTTTATAACAGTGTTGGTATCTGTGTACTTATAACCTTAAATAGGTAATAAGGGGGGGGGGGTAGATGAAGGTCCAGGCCGCAGTAAGGCCTCTGCTGTGTCCCTCCTCTAATATGGTCTGCTGGGCTGAATTGTTGTGGAAAAGAAATATATAAAGATGCACCTCAAATGTTCAAGTATACTATTCCACTCGAAGAATCTGTCAACTTTATGATGGTTAGGCAATAAACAGCGAATTTGATTGCACTAAAGCACAGCTCGTAAAGAAAGCAGACATCTTGGTCGATGTACAGACACGCCTCCGTGACTGTAAAGTTTAATGAATAATTTCACGATTTTTAAAAATACTTAAAATACTTATCTTTGTTTTATGGAAAGCAGACTAGCAATCTTCTGCCCCACAGCTTCTGCTGTAATTAGCAAATTGATGACAAATCCAGCTTCCTCCAATCATTGTGTGCCTCACGAGCTGGATGCCAAAGGGGGCACACAACGATTGGAGGAAGCTGGATTCATTATTGATCTGCTAACTATTGCAGGTGCTGCGGGCAGAGGATCGAAGGTCTGCGTTCCTTAAAACAAAGGTATTTTAAAAAAGAAGCTTCATTGTAAAGTTTAATGAATGAAAGTGCCCCTGTATTTTTAAAAACCAGGCACTTATTCATTAAACGTTACATTCACTTTAACCCATTTTAAATCAATTCCAGTCAATAAGAAAAGCAGCTGAATTAATGAGAAAACTATTTTTATAATTACAACAGTGTTTAACAACAAAATCTAGTTAAATAACCAAAAAAAAAATCAGAGTATTGTCCTCCTATGTAGGTGCGCTCAGGAAGCAAACGATGATGGTGGTCGACAGTTTCCGAAGTGTAGAAACCAGGCAGTTCTTCCGATAATAGACGAGGTAAGTGGTATCTGTAGCGAAGGAGAGAAGGTGCCAAATAGAATAATATCGCTACAAACAAATTTGATGGCAAAGTGATATAAATTATTACTCACAAGCCGGGCGGCACTGGATTGTGCCTTCACAAGCAGACCGGGACTTCAGCGTCGCCCGGAAGACCAACCAAGGCAATACCCAATTGACGGTCAGGAACACGCTACCAACAGCCAATCAGGACCCAAAGTGGTAGCACACCTTCCTTTCGAAATCTACGGGTCTCTGCGCTCTCAGCTGGGGATAGATAGTACACCACAAATGCCGGGAAATTCCTCCGATTCCTCGGCAGTGGTGAATGGAATAAATTAGTGGATAAAGGGGAGAACAACCTCCAGCAGGATATGTAAAAACAAGTTTATTACAATGTTTTTAAAAGCAATGCGTTTCTCGGCTACACAGAGCCGTTTCATCAGGCTATAATACATCTTCTAAACAGCCTGCTGCTTATAAACCTCCTTTATCCAATTAAAACAATCCTACTACACACACCCAATTCGTGGATTCTCTGTAACTCGATACTATTGTTAACCCTTGAGTGCTTAAAAATTGAGTGCTATCGTAATCTAACACCTATACAAACAAATACAATTCATACAAATAAAATATTACAATCAATTTTATCTAATATACAACAATCCTACTAGATATTGGAGTTGATAGAAACTAATTACTTACACAATAGTATATAAAGTTATTGAATTACATTCCTTAAACACAGACTTCCGCCTATACCAATTCATACACCAACTATTCATATATTATTTGCAACGCTTTATGGATCTTACCAATATTCATATTATCATTATATTAGACAGTGAATCAGGCACCTTATATATTCATATACTATTAATACCTAAAACTGAAAGGCAAAATACAGTTTATATACAAGCTTCCCATTTCTCAACCAATTTTAATATTTTAATATTTTATCACACAGAAATATAGTGGTTATTTCGAATTCCCTAAGAACCAGCCCATATACATATAGCTATTTGATGTGCCAACCATTCCCATATCATTGACAGGCATAATGTATTTTATCTTTCTATCACTCAATATTATATACTTGTATATTATAATCCTATGAGTACGTGTATTACTTGACACTTGGGGGCAATTAAACATCTCACCTAAAGGCTACTGATAGATATTCCCTATAACAATATCTCTATATACAGAGGTCAGTAGACCAGTGTTAATGGATAATCCCCACTGTTGTTATAATGTGCCTAAGGGCTACTAAATTTTAATCTTGAAATGCAGCAAGGTCAATATTCATATTTAGGCCTGAGGGGTACAGCGTTTGAAGTCTGTAGATCCAAAACGTTTCCCTCTATCTTAGCCTAAAGAAACGATTGTAAAAATCAGATCTAGGAATATGTTCTATGGGTGTAATTTTCATACAATGCAAATTCCCACTATGTTTTAAATTACAATGTCTGGACACGCTATGTAATTTAAAATTAGCCTTAATATTCCTAAAATGTTCAGACCATCTCAAACTCAGACGCCTGCAGGTGCGCCCCACATACTGGCACCCACAAATACAAGACAAGAGATAGATTACGTAGTTGGATGCACAAGTCATCCGACTCCCCATTTTGTATGTTTTAGATGTTATAGTGGACTGAAAAGTATTCACATTGTGTGTGATATACTCGCACATTTTACATTTTGTATCCTACAAATTGTATTATTTTCTCTATTGTTTTCTACATTAATTAAGTTATTTTTATTTTTATTCTTCACTATTTTACTAGGTGCCAGAATTCTTTTTAAATTGGGTGCTCTTTTGTAGACAATAGTGGGTATAGGGTCCAACATTGGGCCCAATATAGGGTCTTTTAAAAAAATGTTCCAGTGCTTATTGATGCTCTTCTTGATCACATCATAATTACTGTTATATTCTGTGATAAAGAGTGGCTGGTTCCTGATATTATCCTGATGTTGTATATTAACTTTCTTTTTTTCAAAGTATTTATTTCTATCATCCTTCTTTGCTCTTTCATAAGCACTATTAATAATTCCTTCTGGGTATCTCTTTTCTTTAAATCTATCCTTTAAGATTTTACTCTGTGTTTCATAATCTTGTGGGCTACTACAGTTTCTCCGAACCCGTTTAAACTGACCGTATGGTACGTTCCTCTTTCAAGGGAGGTAGTGATTGCTTCTAAAATCTAAGTAGCTATTACAATCTACTTGTTTAAAATGGGTACTAGTAATAATCTTGTCACCATCAAAAGATAGATTGAGATCCAGAAAAACAACCATTTTTGTGTCAATTGTACAAGTGAAATTAAGGCCCTTATTATTGTTATTAAGATGTCTCACAAACTCCTCAGCTGAAGACCTGTCACCCCTCCATACTGCTACCAGATCATCTATATAATGACCATAGTATACCAGGCTCGCCCCAAATCTGGAGTCATATATATATTCCTGTTTGAAGGACCCCATAAAAAAATTGGCATAACTTGGGGCGAACCTGGTACCCATGGCCGTCCCCTTAACCTGAAGAAAATACTCATCCTGAAAAATAAAATAATTATGATGTAAAATAAATGATATTAATGATATAATTAATTGTTTCTGAGAGTCTGGCAGATATAGATCTGTTTCAAGAAATCCATACACAGCCTTTATTCCTAAGTCATGTATAATATTGGAACATAAGGCTTGAACATCACACGTGATCCAAATCAGGTCACGTGTGATGTGAATCTGTTTAAGTTTACTAATCAGATCTGATGAATCTCGTATATGAGAGTCAAGACCAACAACATATTTCTGTAAAAAGAAATCAACGTATGAGGAAGCATTGTCTGTTAAGCTGCCAATGCCCAATATTATCGGGCGGCCAGGTTGACATCTAGGGTCCTTGTGCAACTTTGGCAAGTGATAATAGAATGCACGGTTAGGTTCTGTGGGGACAAGGTATTCTTTTTCTTTCTTATTCACAATACTTTCCTTGAAAACACATTCGACTATGTCTCGCAAAGTTGCCAAATATTTCAAGGTAGGGTCAGATTTTAATTTAATGTAGTAGGTTTTGTCATTCAGGATCTTCCCGGCCTCCGCTAGGTAGTCAGTCAGATCCTGAATGACAACCCCTCCGCCTTTATCGGCCTGTCTGATGACAATAGATTTGTCATTCCTTAAGGTTTCCAAAGCTTGTTTCTCATTCCCATACAAATTACCCCTTTTGTTCTTATCTATACCTTTGGGGATCCGGTCAAATTCGTCATTCACAAGTTGTCTAAATATTTCTATATGGGAATTATTTACTGGTTTGGGGGCATAATTAGATTTCTTTCTGAACGATGTATGAATAAAACCTTCACATAATTGATCCACTAAAGATTCAGGCTCAAAAACCAGGAGAATTTGGTTATTGAGCCTTGGGTCCATATTATCTGTTAAAATTGGTAAGCTTGATTCCTCTTTTAATCTTTTCTCTGCAAAATATTTTTGCATAGAAAGCTTCTGGGTGAATCTATTCAAATCCACAAAAAGGGAAAATACATTGTGCGAATTGGAAGGGCTAAAAGACAATCCCTTCCCCAAAACCCTGACCTCATCATTTGTTAGGTGATGGGAAGACAAATTAAAGATTCCACTGCTCAGGGCCCGTAGTCGTGCCTTTTTGAGGGCTGTATTTCGTCCTCTACATCCTCGTTTATGTGAGGCCTTTTTCCTTTTAGTGTAGATGTAAGGCTGATGACAGGCTCTAAGTAGCTGGCAATCTTTTTCTGGGGCGCTGGTCTAAAAAATTATGTGAAGTCGTTACTTGTTGGTCGTTCCTAATCTCAGTGCAATCAGATGGTCTAGCATCATATTCTTGTGGATCAATATTGTTCAAAGCATTGAACCTATTTTATGTACTCATCTCAGGAAAAAGCTCTCTTCTATCTTGTGAGGAATCCAGATTACCGGCCCCTATAGGCGTTCTTAAATGGGAAGGTTGATCTCTAGGAACTGATTTAGCATTCTGCCATTGTTCATTAACATGGGGTCTTCAATAGTTGTATTGCTCGTGGGAATTCCTTCCTCTATAATTTTGGTCATAATGACTTCTTTCACGGTTTTGATGATAATAATCTCTTCCATTTCTACCCTGCCCATAATTAATATGGGCAGAAGGTCCATTGAATGGCTCACTTCGATTAATCGCCTGATGCTGATTATCAAAGGACCTTTGTTGACTATACTGATTTTGTCTATAGTCCCTATCTTGATATCTAAAATTTCTATTGCCAGTCCAATTATTATTCTTGTTTTTGCTTTTGTTCTTATTTTTGTTTTTATGATGATTGACTACCAACCATCTACCCTCATCATGGTTAGAGTGTATAGGTGTGTCTAATGTCATCCTCTGTTCCTCATCTGTGTGGTCCTTATTATTTGTATTTTCAATCTGTATTTTCTTTTTATTATAAGTATACACTTCACCCTTCAGATAGTCTTCGTTATCCCTAGCTAATTTGCGATTTTTGTTTCCATCAGCTCTTTCTGATAAATATAAGTTTTTTGTAAAACCATCTCATTTAGTCCCCCATATTGTTTAGTGTTTTTAAATTTATCTAGGCCCAATTGAACAGTTTCTATTTCTTTTGAAATTTGATCAACTAGTGTCTTGCGATACGCAATCAAAATTTTCAATAAGGTTACTGAACAAGTGGTAAGAGTTTCTTCCCATTTAACATTCAAAGACTGGTCATCTTTAAATGAACAGCTTTTGAAAATCCTAAGTCCTCTAGGCACTTGGTTGGCATCAACATATTTTTGGAGCATCTCAGCATCCAACCAGTGCCTGCATTCGTCATTAATTAAATTCTCTAGTTTAGAGAATAACGTATGAATGGACATATTGTCAATGGGACCATCCTCACCAGGGGCCACCTGTGCTAATCCTACATGGGATACTAATAACAACCTTTTATTTTGTCTTTCATTAACGGATAACATGGTTAATTTCTTATAAGGTGGTTAATTATTATACTCTATGGCCTAGATTTAGAGTTTGGTGTTAGCCGTCAAAACCAGCGTTAGAGGCTCCTAACGCTTGTTTTTTATGGACTCCGGTATTTAGAGTTCAGTTACCGACACTCAAAAATCACCCAACGCTCAAATCTCTACCGACAGCTCAAACCCAGTAGTTAACATATACCGACAAAATAAACATCCACGAATCCCAAAACAAATATTACACAAAGTACACTTACACTCATACAAACACTACACTGTATTTATTTTTAAGATTTAATAATTTTTCATCAAAATACAAAGGATCAAAGTTGCGAGATCTCGGGTGTTAGAAAAAAAACAACACAAATCCATTTTGCCATTGACTTACATTGACACACGGGAAAAGACCCTCATATAGCTATATCTAACTAATAAGATTATCACAAACATACACTCATCGATGCATACAAACAATATACACCACATGACATACACAAAAAAGGTATTTATTACAAAATGAACACGATTTAGTTACTTTTTCACACAAGCTCATGACGTCACTCACTTTACGAGGAAAACCAGTCTTTGAAAAAAAAATTACCAAAATTTAGAGCCTCCATTGACTTCTATGGGGAAGACGTGCTCGTGCACGTGAAAGACAGATTTCCCTAATGCACGCAAATAGCGTAGACCTAAAAACTCCAAATACCAGCGCTAGAAATAGGAAAAAATTACATGCTTTTCTGCGTTAGACCCAGCTATGATAAATAGATCAAGAAATGACTATTTCCCTATGGTGGACTTATGGATTTTACTTATTGAATATTCACAACAGCATTAAATTGTTTCATACTTTTATATTACATCAACTACAAATCAACATCACTAGTAACAAACATTTTAAACAAAAAAATCACATTTAAACGGACACAAAAATAATTAAAAAATTTCAGGATTCACAAACAGTACACAATGGGAAACACCTCTCGTTTACCTTTATTATTGCATTTCATTTATTCAACTCATATGCTTGCAGCAACTGCATATCTACATAGGCTTAACACATGATCAGTCATGGATGCACATACATTACTTTTAGCATTCACTCATACATGTGCATTCAAATGATGGGGGAAAAACACATTACATTTTCTCTAGGAATCACAAAACAGAACATATGGATTTTACTGTACTTTTAACATCATGATTCCATCACAATAAACCATTAGGAATTACGTACAAGAAGAACATCATTACACCAGATTACAGATGTCACTTTATGGGACGGAACAACAATGCCAGACCGCTATATAGAAGTCAGCATATGTGGGACACAATCACAATATATACGTAGATGTACATAACACGCATCACCCATCACGCAACCACAAAGCACACATTTATATTTTATTCAGCACACAATAACAATGTAGTCAAATACAACAACACATTTCAGAAGGATTTCAGAACTACATAGGCAGGTTAATAATATGATGACGTCATTAGAAGATTCAACCATACACATTACAGATTCTCGACTGTACCGCCCCTTTCTGAACTTTAACACTCAATACTACAATACAACATATACGTAAAGAACAGTTTGGAACAGCATTATTAGAGAGATTTGAATGGGACAATTAATAAATTAATAAATATTGTCAGATCAAATCACTTATATATATAATACTACAGATGACAGCCGGAAGTTATTCAGTATTAGTGCCATTTCAATGGGACGCATACAATATTGACAGCTCGGCAATCACTTATATATACAATACTACAGATGGCAGACGAGAAGTTCGGAATTATTATTGCGATTTTAAAGGGACGCATACAATATTGACAGCTCGGCAATCACTTATATATACAATACTACAGATGACAGCCGGAAGTTATTCAGTATTATTGAGATTTAAATGGGACGCATACAATATTGACAGCTCGGCAATCACTTATATATACAATACTACAGATGACAGCCGGAAGTTATTCAGTATTATTGAGATTTGAATGGGACGCATACAATATTGACAGCTCGGCAATCACTTATATATACAATACTACAGATGACAGCCGGAAGTTATTCAGTATTAGTGCCATTTTAATGGGACGCATACAATATTGACAGCTCGCCAATCACTTATATATACAATACTACAGATGACAGCCGGAAGTTATTCAGTATTAGTGCCATTTTAATGGGACGCATACAATATTGACAGCTCGGCAATCACTTATGTATACAATACTACAGATGACAGCCGGAAGTTATTCAGTATTATTGAGATTTGAATGGGACGCATACAATATTGACAGCTCGGAAATCACTTATATATACAATACTACAGATGGCAGACGGGAAGTTCGGAATTATTATTGCGATTTTAAAGGGATGCATACAATAGTGACAGCTCGGCAATCACTTATATATACAATACTACAGATGGCAGACGGGAAGTTCTGAATTATTATTGCGATTTTAAAGGGACGCATACAATATTGACAGCTCGGCAATCACTTATATATACAATACTACAGATGGCAGATGTTACTTTATCGTTTACAAACAATGTTGCAGCAACATTGATCGATCACATTCGATGCACATTATACACAACTATGCACTTTCATTCATGTTTGCCTGGACGTGTGCTTTTTACTATAAGATCGCGTTTAAGAAATATTGATTACGCATATGATAAAACATTACAAACATGCACTGTATGTGTGATATTGTACACTTTCACATTGAGATTCCTTGTGGGAAAACAACATTTCAGCAAACAACAAAAAAACGCCCACTGTGAAAGCATTCGCGCCGCTCACATACAAACAAGTGAATACAATCAGCAATCATTACAAACTCAATACCATTGGACTAATTGTACTATAAATCCCCCAAACAACATGGCCAATGCATCACTTGTGATCCACATCAGATCAAGTGCATACCTTGTTACGCTGTTTTGAAAGATGGATGACGATGACATGGTAGACGCTGCTGGTGCTGCTATTGGCGAACTAGCTGTTGGTCGAATCAGGCAGCCTCGGCGGCTCAGACTGAGACGAAGGGGTCATCTGGTTCGAGGTCCTCGTGTCTACAGGGTGAGACCCACCTTGGAAAACATGAGCGACTTTGAGGTTTATGATAAGTATCGGCTCAATCGCTCATTGGCCTTTACAATCTTCTTAAACCTCATTTGGAGCCACGTATAAGAATAAGGACTGCTGTTCCCGCCATGAGTAAGATGCTAAGTTGTCTATACGTCCTGGCCTCCGGGAGTTTTCAATCCGGAGAACTGTACATGCATGGCCTGGCTCAAGGTACATTCTCTGTGGTGTTTGATAACTTTCTGGACGCCATGGTACGTATCAGTAAGCAATACATAGGATTCCCACAGAATGATGGTGATTGGAGGCGCCTGAAGCGGGAATTCTTTGATATTGCTCAATTGCCCAATGTCTTGGGAGCCATAGATTGTACCCACATTGCGCTGCGTGCTCCAATTGATGACTTGCCCTTCAAAAATCGCAAACATTTTCATAGCCTCAACGTGCAGTATGTTTGTGACGCACAGATGAGGATTATGCATGTGTGTGCAAATTTTGGAGGATCTTGTCATGATGCCCGCATCCTCGCTCAGTCGTCCTTGTGGAGACCGTTTGAGGAAAGACAAATGCCCCCTGGTTATCTCGTTGGTGAGTATTTGTGCACAACATGGTTAATTAGTTTGACAATTGCCACTGTAGTTTTAAAATGTTAGCGTAATGTTCAGCTATAGGATGCAATTTAACCATTTATTTTTATTTCCGCAAATGTCTAGTTTTAGTTCAATGCAGATATGTAGCATGTCTTACCTTAAATGCTCAGATAGAGAATGCAATGTAACCATTTAGTTGCCATTTTACACAAGGTCTGGTTTAGGAGAAATACGCATATGTAGCATGTCTTAGCTGAAATGGGAAGATATTAGCTAATGCAATTTAACCATGTCATTGTCTCTTTCCGCTAATGTCTAGTTTTAGTTCAAAGCAGATATGTAGCATGTCTTACCTTAAATGCTCAGATAGAGAATGCAATGTAACCATTTAGTTTTTATTTTACACAAGGTTTGGTTTAGGAGAAATACGCATATGTAGCATGTCTTAGCTGAAATGGGAAGATATTAGCTAATGCAATTTAACCATGTCATTGTCTCTTTCCGCTAATGTCTAGTTTTAGTTCAATGCAGATATGTAGCATGTCTTACCTTAAATGCTCAGAGAATGCAATGTAACCATTTATTTGCCATTTTACACAAGGTCTGGTTTAGGAGAAATAAGCATATGTAGCATGTCTTAGCTGAAATGGGAAGATATTAGCTAATGCAATTTAACCATGTCATTGTCTCTTTCCGCTAATGTCTAGTTTTAGTTCAATGCAGATATGTAGCATGTCTTACCTTAAATGCTCAGAGAATGCAATGTAACCATTTAGTTTTTATTTTACACACGGTTTGGTTTAGGAGAAATACGCATATGTAGCATGTCTTAGCTGAAATGGGAAGATATTAGCTAATGCAATTTAACCATGTCATTGTCTCTTTCCGCTAATGTCTAGTTTTAGTTCAATGCAGATATGTAGCATGTCTTACCTTAAATGATCAGAGAATGCAATGTAACCATTTAGTTTTTATTTTACACAAGATTTGGTTTAGGAGAAATACGCATATGTAGCATGTCTTGGCTGAAATGGGAAGATATTAGCTAGTGCAATTTAACCATGTCATTGTCTCTTTACGCTAATGTCTAGTTTTAGTTCAATGCAGATATGTAGCATGTCTCACCTTAAATGCTCAGATAGAGAATGCAATGTAACCATTTAGTTTGCATTTTACACAAGGTTTGGTTTAGGAGAAATACGCATATGTAGCATGTCTTGGCTGAAATGGGAAGATAGATAATAATATTGAACTAGATTATTCTTGTAAAAATAAAACATTTGTTAGTGGATTATCGTGTACACAAACTTTTTTTGGACTCAAAATACTATTTTGAGGATTCAGTTTGAATTATGTTCTGTTCATCAATTATAGGTGATTCTGGGTACATGAGCCGGCCTTGGCTTATTACCCCCTTGCGTAGCCCGACTGATGTGTCTGAGGAGCGCTACAATAGGGCTCATAAGAGAACCAGGGCGGTGGTTGAACTAATGTTCGGGCTTCTGAAGATGAGGTTCAGGTGCCTGGACAGGTCGGGAGGAGCCCTCCAGTACAACCCAAAGAAGGTGGCTAAGATCGTTATAGCCTGTAGTGTCCTGCATAATATTGCACAGCGGGCTGGGATGCTGCAGGGCGTCCAGGTGCACTGAAACCTCCTCAGAGATGAGGAGGATGATCCTGTTCTAGAGGGGCCATTCCGGGACGAGGGGCTCAATGTCAGAGCAGACATCATCAACCGCCACTTTAGACGGTAAATAATAGAAGTTAGACTGGAGTATTGTCAATAGATGTGAACTCTAGGGAAATGACAAGTAGAGAATTGTGCAAACATGTTAGGATTGTTCATCAAATGCTAAAAATGTGTTTCATTTATTAATATAGGTGATGCTCTGGTCATTGGGTCCTGTAGCGAGTCTTTGCCACCTGGTTTTTAAAGAGGACATCAGCTGGCAAGTATAGATGTATGGACTGCTGCCGGCATGAATTGTACACAAATACATCATATGGCATACATTTTCGAAAATAGTATTTAGTTTACACATTACTTAAAATGTAAATACTCAGCAAGGGATCCTCTAGCATAACTATCCTCTAGCATGACTATGGTTCAATGTCACACATTAGAGGTTAGTTCTGCTCAATATGACTCATCTTCACACTTCATAGAACATAACACAAGATGCTACACACGCTTAGTAAGCTAGTGACAGAAATTGATTCAGAAATGGGGGGTAGGAGAGGGGTACAGAACTGATTCACACCCTTGTATTAGTAATTTTAATAAAAAAAATTATGCCATTAGGGAGATGACTTCATGTAAAGACTGAAAGGGGAAGAATTCGAAGAATGACAGTGAAGAATTCCCAGACTGACAGTGGAAAAAGACAAGATTGAAATTGAAGAATACCAATGGGATCATGTCTGGCATTATCTTTCAAATCTGCTGACCTTGAAAACCATACAAAGACATGTTTACATGGTAAGTGCCAACTATTTGATAGAATAAGGCTGTGGAGGCATCCTATTGGAGACACTTAGATGATTTTCTAATTTTTAGATTGGTATTTCAGTCCTCTATTTATGAAATGATGAATAAGACACCTATTGAAGATCAACTGTTGACCCCTGAATTGACTTTCAAAGACCATGCATTATCCAGGTTGGTTTACCAATGCATGCTAGTTAAGAATCACAGGAAGAATGTCGAATATTAGTAGCTTACATATATTAGTCATACTTAGTTCATAATTAGATATTTAGGTATCACAATCAGACACTTAGATGATTTTCTAATTTCTAGATTGGTATTTCAGTCCTCTATTTATGACATGATGAATAAGACACCTAATTGAAGATAATTTGTTTACCCCTGAATTGACTTTCAAAGACCATGCATTATCCAGGTTGGTTTACCAATGCATACTAGTTAAGAATCACAGGAAGAATGTTGAATATTAGTAGCTTACATACATTAGTCATACTTAGTTTATAATTAGATATTTAGGTATCACAATCAGACACTTAGATGATTTTCTAATTTCTAGATTGGTATTTCAGTCCTCTATTTATGAAATGATGAATAAGACACCTAATTGAAGATCATTTGTTTACCCCTGAATTGACTTTCAAAGACCATGCATTATCCAGGTTGGTTTACCAATGCATGCTAGTTATGAATCACAGGAAGAATGTTGAATATTAGTAGCTTACATACATTAGTCATACTTAGTTCATAATTAGATATTTAGGTATCACAATCAGACACTTAGATGATTTTCTAATTTCTAGATTGGTATTTCAGTCCTCTATTTATGAAATGATGAATAAGACACCTATTGAAGATCAACTGTTAACCCCTGAATTGACTTTCAAAGACTATGCATTATCCAGGTTGGTTTACCAATGCATGCTAGTTAAGAATCACAGGAAGAATGTAGAATATTAGTAGCTTACATACATTAGTCATACTTAGTTCATAATTAGATATTTAGTTATCACAATCAGACACTTAGATGATTTTCTAATTTCTAGATTGGTATTTCAGTCCTCTATTTATGAAATGATGAATAAGACACCTATTGAAGATCAACTGTTTACCCCTGAATTGACTTTCAAAGACCATGCATTATCCAGGTTGGTTTACCAATGCATGCTAGTTAAGAATCACAGGAAGAATGTCGAATATTAGTAGCTTACATACATTAGTCATACTTAGTTCATAATTAGATATTTAGGTATCACAATCTTAAAAAGGAATACATATTATAGTTGATATAGAGGTATTTGAATGGACATGAAATATTACATTTATGTTCAGCATACATATATATTTATTATTGAAATGTGATATACATTATTATGTATAATTAGAAATTCTGATATTTTAATTTTTTTATTATTACACAATATAATGGTGTATGTTTGTTTTATAAATTTTTAAATTTAAATCAGAAATATCTTGATAAAATTATGCACAAAGTTAGAGCATATACACAAGATGATTGTAAATGTATTTTATGAATATTTTACAATGTGTGTATTAACTTTGTCAAATTTTGTTTTTTAATTTCAGATTGTCATCTGATGACTTCCAGGAATATTTTTTTTTTTTGGTTTTGTTTAAAAAAAACATTTTATTTTTAAATGGTAATAATCAACATTTTATTATTAAATACCCTCTTTTGAACAGATTATAATAAATATCCATATAATCTGTCAATAAAAAACAATTTGACTCCCATGACTGGTAATTGTCTATTTGACAAGCACATGCATAAGATCAAATTATGCATTAATTTTTGAAAATCCACTGATTCAGAGAATATTAAATTAAACTATCTTTTTTAAATTAATTGGGGAGTGAGATCCATCGATGCTTTTCTTGTGAAAATCTTAGATGTTAAAATAATTTCGGATATGTAGTCAGAATTTGACCTATATTTATTTTTTTCACTTTTAAGAAGGGGAAGTGGTTCACTTACATTAAAGTGACAGTGTTGTTGAATGTAAAATTAATTTTATAAGATCTTGTATCTCAAAGCATTATTTTATAAAATTTATAAATTGTTAAATTTATAAATGGTAGGTCATTTAACTTCATATTTTGCAAAAAGCTAGTTATTGGATGCCATGTTAATAGATTTTATTTTCTAGTGGAGTCATTTAAAGGGACATTTAACTATAGTTATTAATATTATGTAGTTTTTAAAATCTTACCTCTTGGGTTAGACATCACATATCTATATATAATTTTCATTCCCCTTTAGTTTCTTTCGACAATGTTAAATCAACATTCCAAAAGTTTTGGTCCTTAAAGGGACATTCACAAAATATATTGTGTATTGATTTTTAAAAAATCATAAAAGAATTTAAACATATTTAGAAAGTACTATAGAATTACATTAAGTCTTTAAATATACTTCGAAAAATATACATCAATGCACATATCTTATTCAATTACATAAGGCATCTATGTGCAACCAACAATCATCATCAAACTAGCCTTTGTAGATATGTATTTAATCCAAGAATATATATAATTACAATCGAATGATTGAATACCAAAACATATTAAGTTGTTCAAATATTATAATCTTATCCAAAATGCATAAATAACATATAGCTTAATGTCCCTCTAAGCTGAAGACTGCGAAATACATCCATTACAATATATATTTCAGTCAGTGTGTAAAACAATCCAGAAGTTAATCTAAATATGCTTTACTCATATGTTATACTAATTTAGCAAAAGGAAGGTGCCTAGGTTTCTGATTTTTCAAGCATTATTGTGAAATGTCTCTTTAAAGGGACATGAACTCAAAATATACTTAAAGGGAGACAGTTAAAAAAGTAATGATTTATACATTCAGAATGAGTATTCTATTTTAAGCAACTTTATAAATTGTCTCATATTATCAATGTTCCTCTTGATGTTGCTATCATTACTTTAAAAATAAGGCATTAAATTGATTATTTATTTGCTTCAGTACTCTGGACAGAACTTTTTTTTTTTTGTTGGATTAATTTCTCCAACAATCATCAAGGACAACCCAGGTTTTTTTCAAAAATTGTCCGTAATCTAAAATATCATTATTGATTTGCTAAGAAAGATAACAAGATAATTCTTAACATTTGAGAATCGGATTAAATTATAAAGTTGCTTAACATTTCATGCTCAATCTGAATCACGAACGCTAAATTTGTTTGGACAGTGTCCCTTTAAGAGATTTAAAGAGTGTATTTACTTCTCTTCTTATCTTGACATACTTTGCTTGAAAAGCATATCGAGATAGGCTCAGTAGATGAAGATTGGTGGATGCACAGAGATGCCTTATGTGATTGGCTCAACCATGTGCATTTAAATTTCTTCTGTTGAGGATATCTAAATACAAAGATAAATTGAGTTACATTTTAAAGTCTAAACAATTTTCTATCTCTACAGATCATTTGATACAATTGTTTGTTTGTAATGTCTATTTAAAAATAAAGACGCCATTGTACAATAACATATATGAGCAGTTCAGACAAATACAAGCTTGAGGTTTATTTACTAATACCAAACAAACAAACAAATTAACATCTATAAACAGATTATCCAAGTTACTGACATTATAACCTGAATTTGAACATTCAGAAATGTTGCGTAGGAAACGGATCTTGAAACACCAGATTTGCATCTTTAAACATTAGAGTCTAATGTCACGCAATAGCACACAATCAATGTGCATTCTAAAATACATTTAATAGAGCAATGTCAATACTTCACAATAAGTAAAAAAATTGATTTTATGAACAATAAAGACATACAATATTAAATGTGTATTTGTATTAAAGAAACAGACCATTATTAAACCGAAAAATGTATACAACATTTAATAATGTGACAGTATTATATTTTAAAGTTAATTTAAACATTAAGATTTAATGGATCACGGATATTAAATCTGAGTCACACATATCCGCATGACAGGCCCATGAGTTACAAATAAGTCTACATGAAAAATGAAGTAACAGCACCACCAGGAGGTATGTGTAAGGAAGTTACTAAGATATGAAACATTAAGGAACGGCCAATCAGAGTTCATCACACAAACACAACTTGAGTCAGGATGGTCTCACAGACATTCTAACAATATTTCAAACTTTTATCCAATCAGATGTACAGATAACTTGTCCCATGGTGCATCTCATGTTTACTTCACCATATAAAAGTCCATTACACGTTGCCATCTTTGTCAGTTCTCTAATGCCTGCAGGCAGTTTATATTATTATAATATATTTATTGGACAACCCAGCAGGCATGTCATCTCCCAGGTTCACCAAGCAGGAGAGCGCTGCACTGGTCCACGCCGTCAAGGACTTTTATCCCCAGCTGTTTGGGAACAAGAGGAGGTCGACAGATGCGCCTGTTAAGAAGGCCCTCTGGGAGTCTATCACCAATGTGGTTAAATTGGTGTGTGGCGTCCAGAGGAGCCAGGATCAAATCATGAGGAGATTCGGAGATATGAGGTTGCGCTTGTCAAAAAAAGTCAACCTCATAAGGGACTGGGTACAAGCCCATAAAAGAGGGGGCCAAAGAAAGGCCCCGCGGAAACTATACCTACTCCCTTATGAGGTGACTTTATGCGAGCTCCTCACTCTCTGGGTCCCCAAAAGATTTAGATCCTCGCCATCCTCGGCCTCCTCTTCTTCCCTCCCAGCTGCGGGTTTTAAAATCCTGACGCGGGGGCCAGGGCAGCTGCTTCTCAGTCCGGTGGCCTGGGAGGAGATGAAAGAGAATCTGAACCAGGTAACTATCCAACTTCATATAATATCTTAATATTTGATTAGAATTTTAGAAAATGTGTATATAATCAGATACTAAACCTATACAGATCTCACAACATACACTACATATGATGTTTAGATATCTGATTTTAGATTAGTGACACATGAAATAGGAATGATGTTTCTTGCGCTCTACAGAATATGCGTCACAGAGCGAAAATGGAATAGCGCATACACGTTAACATGGGTTTGCTGTAAGTGGCATTGCTTTATACATGTTGGTCAAATGACGGATGCGTAATTCCGCTTGGAATCATTGCGCAATGATCGCGAAAATGGAATTGCGCATACACGTTAACATGGGTTTGCTGTAAGTGGCATTGCTTTATACATGTTGGTCAAATGACGGATGCGTAATTCCGCTTGGAATCATTGCGCAATGATCGCGAAAATGGAATTGCGCATACACGTTAACATGGGTTTGCTGTAAGTGGCAATGCTTTATACATGTTGGTCAAATGACGGATGCGTAATTCCGCTTGGAATCATTGCGCAATGATCGTGAAAATGGAATTGCGCATACACGTTAACATGGGTTTGCTGTAAGTGGCATTGCTTTATACATGTTGTTCAAATGATGGATGCGTAATTCCGCTTGGAATCATTGCGCAATGATCGCGAAAATGGAATTGCGCATACACGTTAACATGGGTTTGCTGTAAGTGGCATTGCTTTATACATGTTGGTCAAATGACGGATGCGTAATTCCGCTTGGAATCATTGCGCAATGATCGCGAAAATGGAATTGCGCATACACGTTAACATGGGTTTGCTGTAAGTGGCATTGCTTTATACATGTTGGTCAAAATGAAATGTGAATTATTATATATGTGAAGAATACAGTATTCTTATTTTCAATATTATACATAATAAAAACAAAATAGCAGAATACAAAAAAATAATAACATATGCCCATCAATTGATGAGAATGAAATAACGCTAAAAAATAATTAAAGCTACAGTAAACAACACAAATTATTGAAAATAAGAGTACAGGATATATTTATCACAAATTTAATTGAGGAAACAATTAACTCATGGGACTACCAAAAGATTAATAGTTTTTAATTGATTTGCTAATAATGTAAAGATTTTAAACATGGCATGATTTGTATTAATGATATCCAATCCTCATTTAATATATTACAGATCTGGATGTTGGTGCTGGATCCTCAAGCCAGGGCTTGTCACAGTATGGTATGTCTCATTTTAATTGACATTTGTCTTAGAAACATGGACAGAGCATTACATACTAAATCCACATTGTTCAATATTTATATGTATCTGCAAAAGGGATTATTAAAATCTTTACAAATAAGAATAAACGCAAAAAAAAAACATAGGATTACATTGTAAGACTACTCTGAATTTTTTTCGAATTTAAGATATCCCATCTATTCTGGATATCTTAATTTTAATGTAAGATTCTTTGAATGTCCAATTTATATTCTTCCCTTGTGTATTGCTTAATCTTATTTGTATACATTTTGAAAAAATTCACACACGTTTGCATATGATTTGATTTTAAAAATATAGATTCCATTATTGAAATTGATCATATCATTTAAGGGACATGCCAATTAAATTTTACATTGAATGATTTTTAAACGTGATTTTATAGTTTTGTTTAAACATTTTATGAGCTACATTGGTTCAGTCTATTGTTTTAGTTCTTCTAAAAACATATTGATTTTGTTTTAGGTTAAACAATGCATTACTGTTATTATTCTGCTTTTTTATGCATAAATTGGCATTGGGTCAAAAGTTAAAATCATGTGTTCAGATAACAGTAGTACATAGTTTCAAAAAGTATACAATTACACATTTAGAGCTTCATGTCCCTTTAATAGATGAAAATTAAAGAATTCCTAGGATATCCTTAAATAACATATTAGATTGGAATTGCATGCTCAATCCCATTCATTACATCAACATATGGAGTAGAGAATTCATTAACACCAACATTGTCAAATCAATATATTTTTATATTAAAGGGACACTGATCTAAAATTATTAATGTTGTCATTCAGATAGAGCATGCAATATTAAGCAACATTTAAATATAATACTATAATCATATGTGAAATATTCTATTGCTAAATGTATTTTAAAATCAAGAATGTACGTTTATCTGCAGCTCAATTTTGGTTGACAAACCTGGGTTTTTATTGATGATTGGTGGATACCTTCAACAAACAATATTTATTGAATCCAATATTGCTTATCTGCCTTTAAGATTAAAATGTAGCAACATTAAAATTATAATAGGAGTCAATGTTAAATCATTTGGAACACTTTGAACAGTGAAATCAATGATTGAAATAAATCATGTCAGTGTCCCTTTAATAAACAATAGATTAATTAATCCTTACATTCTTTGGATTAGACAATATTGATATCTAATTCACATATTCACTGTTGGAGTTACTTTATAGATATAAGCATACTCTAACAGCACCATGATTACATATTTGTACTAATCACTTTGGTTTGGTATTGTGATCAATATGTGTTGTGTCCTAAACAAGATTACTGTACATTGCACAAATGGCTCGATGTGCCACATGTCTTTGTTTATATTTGTCAACAGCTGTTATTCAAAATGTGGTTTGTGTGTATTCTTTTAAGAACATTGATCAATGGGTATATTTAGATATGAAATAGCATCGTATGAGATGAGTTTGATGTCTAATATAGTCAGAAATTAAACATATGTTCAATACATCTTTTTTTACAGAATCCCCTTGATTCAATCAAGCATTTTTTTTTATAATGACTGCTCTATTCTTCACATTTTCAAGTTGATTATTCTTATAAATCAATACAGATGTGATTTAGTGATATCCCAAATGTGTTCACTAATATATATCTATATCATTCATAGAGAGAGTTGATGTGGGGAGCCCAGAGGAATTCAGCACCGACGCAGAGATGCCCTTGCGGTCTTCTGGTAAGTCCATTGACTCATTTATATGTCATTGAAGGTGTATTGTTAATCAATATTATGAACATGATTCTGATGAAGCATAATATTTGAAACAAACATATAATTTACTCCTCTGATTATATATTCATTTTATTTGAATATTGAAAGATTAATAATTAAAACTTTCTTAGTCTACACCTTTGTTATTCAGAAGATGTATAGCATATGTTTGTTTCCATGTTCATTTTTGACAACAATCATCAAGTGATACACACATGAGAAATCTTAAATGTTCAATGTACTATGCTTTTATGATTTAAAAATTAATACAAACAATAAATTGAAAATCTGAATCATTGAGAATAACAAATCTAATGTAATTTGTATGCTCCATCAAAATGATGTAAATCATAACTTTGGGTGTGTATATCTTTAATGCAACATTGATGTGTGTCTTTGAGCAACAGTAACATATGTTATAATATCTGATCTTAACGTGTACACAACATGTTATGTTTTACAGAGATTGATTTAACATGTGGGACGGAGGAGGAAGAGACTCCCTTGAAGTCTGATGGTATGTAAAATAGATCTAACATGTTTCCAACATGTTGCTTTATTGGAAATCATTTTATTGAAGACATTCAAAGTCTACAGCTTTTGCACTTTAAAAAGGAATATTATTTGTCTGTTCAAATACACTACTGCCCCCTTTATATATCAGGCATCATGAAGATATGCTTGGATTTGTTTAAATATTTGGATTTGAAATTCATGCCATCATGATGTCACATGCATATTCTAGGCCAAACCACAATAATAATTTTATAATTGTACAGACAGTCATTGCTATTCATCTGAGTGCCTATATGCATACCATATCCTCATGTCATCATTGTTTAGAAATTCAAACACACTTCTAAGTATATTGCAAACATAATCAAGTTGAAATGCGTTGATTTGATTTCATGATGTATGAGATGTTAATATATTTATTATATTTATTTCAGATGGATCCTCCGCTTCTGGTCATCATTGTTCCTCCCCTGCCCAGTCCCCTGGCCAGCCCCCTGCCCAGCCCCCTGCCCAGCCCCCTGCCCAGTCCCCTGTCCAGCCCCCTGCCCAGCGCCCTTCTCAGTCCCCTGCCCAGCGCCCTTCCCAGTCCCCTGCCCAGCCCCCTGCCCAGTCCCCTGCCCAGCCCCCTGCCCAGCCCCCTGCCCAGTCCCCTGCCCAGCCCCCTGCCCAGCCCCCTGCCCCTCCCGGCCCTTCCCATTTGTCCTGTTCTATACCTCCCAAAAAACTCCCCTTCGTCCCCCTTCGCCGCTCTCCCCGTCTTTTGGCCCGTACAGCTACCCCAGCTGCCCAGCCCCCAACTCACCACTCCCCAGCTGTACGGGCTACCCCAGAGCAGCAGCCCATCCCTCCCCAACCCAATCCCATCCCTCCCCAACCCAATCCCATCCCTCCACAACCCAATCCCATCCCTCCACAACCCAATCCCATCCCTCCCCCCTGTCTCAACCTTCATTGTCCTGGGTGTCGGATTGTCCTTCCCAGGCACAGCTGTAAGTATCATTCAAAATCAACATTATAAGATACTTAAAGGTACACTGAATGAAAAAATTTCAATTGTGATTCAAATAGAGCATGCAATGTTAATCAAATTTATAATTTACTACTCTTATCAATTATTCTTCATTCTCTTGCTATCTTTATTGAAACAAAGAAATGCCTATATATTTTTTTATTCCAATAAAATATGGACATCTTTCTTTATTGTTGGATGAATGTATCCATCAATCAGCAGGGACAACCAAAGTTGATAACCAAAAATTGCCTGCCCTATAAACTTACATTCTTGCATTTAAAATATAGCTAGAGAATTCTAACATTTAAAGAATACGAGTAAATAAATAAAAATTTTTAATGTCATGCTCTATCTGAATCAGTAACTAAAATATTTAGGTTTACTGTCCCTTTAATTTGATATCACTACATATACCAATCACCACTATTTGGATCCAACAATGTATGTACAAATGTTCATACATTATATCTTGTATAACCCAGTGGGAATGTAATTTCTTCTGGTTGCTATGTTTACACAGCTTGTCCTCAACGCCAAAATGTTTAAGGATAGGTGTGCCTACCACAGTATAACAAAAATCTTTAAATTGCTAATGTAAGTACAATGTAAATCCTTTAACAAGATTTTAGACACTCAAGCTGTAAAAGTGGATCATCAAAAACCAATTAAAGGGGACAACATGTTGGATTAAAATGTCCATTTAATGGTTTAGGTCTGTCTGAAGAACATATTTCATGTGTAAATAATCAATGTCAACAAATTAATTTAAAGAATGATTTGTCTTTATGATGACAATGTATCTTTGCTTTTTATTTTGTCTGTTGTGTAATTATCATTAATATTTGTTTTTTTCTTTATTTTAGGCTGTGACTCAACATGGCTCACGCTCGAAGGTCTAGCACGCATAGAGCAGGCCGTGTTGAGGAACGCAGCTGTCCTGAGAGGGATGGCCGACACCATGCAGGCCCAGCTACAGGTTCAGCATATGACTCTACGTCAGATGAGGCGGTGGAACTCAATGCTTGAATCTGTAGCTGGACAGGCACAGGACGATGAAGGGGATGACCAGTAAGTGGAGGATCTGGAGATGCTCCACGGGCGCTGATAAGAATCCTCCGTCCACATGTTGATGTTTGGTTTTATGGTTGCCATTTGGCCTTTTTTTCTGTGTGTGAACTGTGATGCACTCTGTTACCTTGTCATATGTCTCCAATGGGGCTATGCTGGCCCTTGGCAACTCTCTTCATGGACTGTGATGCACTCTGTTACCTTGTCATATGGCTCAAATTTTCCTGATCTTTACCAGATTATTTATAAACGTTGTTGATGTTTTCTGACATACTAATAAAAGACATGTCATTGCACAATTCTTTGACCTCCTTATTCATGTCATTGATTGAAATCTCTAGTTTATCTTGTTGATCCTTAAAGGGACCTACCAAAAATAATGGTGTTTCCTGAATCATATATGTAATACAATTGTAAATGACTTTAAGATTAACATCTCCAATGTAATTTTTATTTTTGTCTTTATATATTTTTCTAAAAGCTTTATCATTGCATGATTATGATTAGCATAGTAATTCTTTTATATATGTATATATAGATTGTTATATATGTATATTTCAAATTTCACATCCATGTGTGTATTTATAAACTCTGCATGAATTAATGCACCTTTAACAAATGATCTGAGGATTGATACAATGATATAATCCCTGTAAAGTGTTCATTTTATTGAAATAGTATTGTCTCTGTGTATCCTCTTTTTAAAAATAAAAATCATGTCCCTTTAAGTAATGGTGAGCACAATTGTTAATGAATGTATTTCCATTTCTAAAGCGTTTTTGTCCTTTTTACATGAACAAGGACATATAATCTTATTAATAAACAATCTTAATGTAATGTTGACAGCACATGTATTTCATTTTCAATTTTATCTTATTGTAAAAGTGTAACCAAATCAATCTCTGTGTGTAATGCGCATATTTTAGATGAGGAATATGTTTTTCCAAATATTGTTAAAAAATACTTCTCCTCCCATATATGGCTATAGGTAGTCTGACCATATTTCAACTTGAATAAATGACACGTTTGATCAATACATGTGTCATTATTGTTATTTCAAAACAATCTAAACATATCTTAAAACATCAATGGCATATGTATTTCTCATTTGTATATTTTAAATGTTAAAGATATACACCATAGCTATAGTTAAAGGGACAGTCAAGTCCGAAAAGATGATTCATGATTTCGTGACATTCCTAGATAGCAATCTAGACACATACTAGTTACAAAAATATAAATACGTTTCTTAGTGATATGCCAAGCTGTCAACTGAGTCCTTATATTGGCTGCGTTTTTTCAGAGATCTCGGATGCGCCATGTTGCTTAAGACGTCACCTGCCAGGCTGTCCAATGATTCCTTGTATTGACTGACGTTTTTACGCGATCAAGGATGCACCTTTTATTGGATGGCGTTTTTACGCGATCAAGGATGCGCCTTTTTTTGGTTTGCGTTCTTACGTGATCAAGAATGTGCCTTTTATTGGATTGCGTTCTTACGTGATCAAGAATGTGCCTTTTATTGGATTGCGTTCTTACGTGATCAAGGAAGCGCCATGTTAATTAAGACGTCACATGCAAAGGTAAAAAAACGTCTGATTGTATTACGTAGTCCCGCAATATTTGTTTGTGCACGTTAAACACGTTTGTGAATGAAGCCAAGTTTAAAAACATGGCGAATATGGATTGTTTGCATCATGTTACATTGTTGACCCATAGCTGATAAAGACCACCACATTCTCTTTTGCTGGATGTCTGGTTGAATAAACGAACGAAAGCAAAATGTTTTCATGCATATGATATTTCGAGGCAAGTGCAAATCTCTATAGTCCATGTTGTTTAATATGTTTGTCAACAATATGTTCCTTTTTATGAAAAATGACTGTTGTGTTTAATGTTAAAGATATCTAATTCATAAATATGCGCTATTGTGTTAGAATAAAGTAATCAATATGCATTTATCTTTATTATATGCTAAATATATGATGCCGACTTCTAAATGTAATTTCGTCGTATATTTTATTAAAGGTTCATTAGACACTCACATTATAAATCAAAATATTTTATTTTGTCTCTAGTTAGATAGTCCATTGTTTAACAAATACACGTCTCATTTTGCTTCTGTTCAAATAAAATGTAAGTAATTTTCAGACTCCTCGCCAAGCCTCTAAGTTTCATGTGAGTACCATCTCCAGCTTTCTCCTGTTTGTGTAAAGGGTCTTTTCATATGTTAATGATGGGGTATTGTCTTGTTTTAAGGTTGTAATGGGGGTTCATCAATATTTTCAATAGAGCTAACCCGATTTTCTTTGAAAGTGTTTAAAGCTTTGTAATATTGATATCAGTATATGTTAATCTTGTTGTTTCTAGTAGTGTCTATTACATACAGTTCTGTTAAAAATATAGTATACTGTCCCTTTAATGCAAATGTTTATTTTTGTATCATGTATGAGTTCCACATTGGTTAATCTCCAAATATATTATTGTTAGCATATTTTCACCCCCCACTCCTAAAAGGACTTTAAACCATATTCATTGTTAAAACAAATGTCTTTCTAAAAATAAATTAACACAATAATGTCTCTTTAAGAAAATAGACTTTATTTAACACGTCAATATAAATCTGTTTTCAATATTTATTTTGCATATATCTGCAAATATATGTTAGCATATGTAATTTTGTTAAAGGGACAGTTTAGAAAACAAATCATGTTTTGCATTATTATAAAAGTCAATTTTGTAATATCAATGATATCAAAGGTTTCTCACCAATTAATCATTTGTCTGTGTTTATTTTAATTTGCTAGCTAAACCTATGAGGTTCGTGGGCTCATTTCTTAGAGCTTGAAGAGTGCATGTAATCATTATGCAATTTGACCACTAGAGGGCATTTGGATAGCATTTGTATATCTAAAACCTTGTGCTCATACAGCATATTTACCATGTATTGATCATTGATGTCTAAAATGTTGTTATGTCAGAACAACAAATAAGTGGTCATTTTTCATAGGCATAGATACAAGGGTAAGCACATAAGTCACACGTATTTCTCCATGTTTTGTTGTTTCCAACTTGATAATGCGTAATACAGTGTTTTCTTTGTAATCAATAATTTTCTGACTGTCCCTTTAAGCTGTGTTATTGGCATTCAAACAGTAATATGCCATCATGGATAATTGTAATGGTAATTTTGTTTGCGATTCGGGAAACAGTTTGGACATCACATCACAGAAACCAATCAATATCATGAACAAGGATAGGTATGTGATGTGGTTTTCACACACTTATAACCCACACTCTGCAAACAATCTGCCTCCATGGACCCGGTCCCATAGAAGTAGATTATATACAGAGTGTGGTCCACAAGTGTATGAAAACCACATCATTACATACCTATCCATTACACATTAAATAAAAATAACATTAAACATGAAAACAAATACTTACTTCCTCTTCCTTCCCCTCTTCCCACAGGGCTGAGGCTCTGGGAGGGTCAACTGCCGACTCCGACGAGTTCTCATTGGATATGTTGTGGGAAGAGTGGAAGGAAGAGTACTGGGACGACCAAGGTGAGGAGGAGGAGATGGGCCGGCAGGAGGAGATGGCCCAGCAGGAGGAGATGGCCCGGCAGGAGAAGATGGCCCGGCAGGAGAAGATGGCCCGGCAGGAGAAGATGGCCCGGCAGGAGAAGATGGCCCAGCAGCAGGAGGCCCAGCAGCAGGAGGCCCAGCAGCAGGAGGCGGACCAGGAGGCAGACCAGCAGGAGGCAGACCAGCATGCGCCTCCCGGAAGAAATTAAACATCTCTTGTTGGAGATTAAAGGTTCTGTTTTGGCCTTCTTCTATTCGAGTAAGGATGTTTATTATTTGGTTTTGGCCTTCAATGATTTTGTTTTGTCCTTCAAGAATTCTAGTTCGGCCTTCTATATTTTGTATCCGGGAGTTACACATCTGGTCAATGTAGTCTAGTAGAACCCGCACCTCCGCTATTTCCTCTTGTTGTGCTTGGCGGGGTGCCCGTGCACGGTGGGGTGCCCGTGCACGGTGGGGTGCCCGTGCACGGCGGGGTGCAGGTCCTTGAGGGGCCTCTGGTTCTGTGGCCTCTTCCTCTGCTTCCGGGGCCTCTTCCTCTGCTTCCGTGGCCTCTTCGTCACGGGGGGCCTCTTCCCTCCGAGATGGAGATTCATCCCCACCACTCTCATCCCGGGGAAAAGGAGGAGCCTGTATTTGCTGTGCTGCCTCCTCCCCAGACTCTGTATATTTGAAAAAGAAAGAAATGTATATATTAGCATATTTCCAAATAAAGCTTTAAATGACTTAGCTTACAATACAATTACAAATGCAGCCTCATTAATCCACTTTGAAATCTAACAATCAATACGATTTCCGCATTTTCTAAACCGTGTTTGTGATATCTCTGGTCAATCTGAATGTTTTAGCGTTTGTTTTCAGTCTGTTTAAATGCACACCTAACCTATAGCCTAGATACTGATGTAACCGCAAAGTAATTGTGAATGCGTGTAAACAACGTTAAAGCATTAATCTGATCCTTAAAGGAACATGAAACCCAATGTTTTATCTTTCATGATTTCGAAGCATACAATTATAATCAACTTTCTAATGTACTTTTCTTATCTAATTAGCTTCATTCTCTGGATATTCTTTGCTGAAAAGCATATCTAAATATGCTTAGAAGATGCTGATTGGTAGCTGAATATAGCTGCCTCCTGTGATTGGTTCACCGTGTGCATGGCTATTTCTTCATTAAAGTATATCTAAAGAATGAATCAAATTAGGTAATATAAGTAAATTTGAATGTTTTGTCAAATTGGATTCTCTACCTCAATCATGAAAGTAAAGGTTTGCGTATAGTGTCCCTTGAAATACATTCGTACGTGAATTTATTCTTAAATGAGCTTACCGTCAGATGAGAATGGCAGGTTCCCGGTATCAATTCCTCCGATACCGACTACATCCACCTCGAAGATGCTGGGACGCAACATTTCCTCCCATCGGCAGTAATCGATTTCCAATGCAGGGCCGCCACCGGTTCCTGCCGCATTTCGGGCCTCCAGGCTTAACTTTTTCTTAAGATCCATTTTGCAGTCCCGGTATCGATGTTTAATAGAGTCCATATCTCTGTTCCGGCCACCCACTGCATTGACTGCATTCCTTATCTCATGCCAGAGCTTCCTCTTCTCAGTCGGGGTGGTCTTCTGATGCTGCAGCCTCCTATACCTGGCCATATAGGCTTCTACGAGGGCCTCCTTCTCCTCCATCGAAAACCTCACCTCCCTAGTCGCCTTGGCCTTCCCCTGTGACGATGCCCTCTGTTTCCCGGACTGTGAAGCCCTACTCTGTCCTCCACTGGGCCCAGCCACTTGTTCATCTTGAACCAAGTGGCTGGGTCCACCCACCGCTTCCACCCCCGCTTCTTGCCCCCCTTCCTGCCCCCCTTCCTGCCCTGTTCCTCTCCCCCTCCCTCTCCTCCCCCCTCTACCTCTCCCCTGCCTGCCCTCCATCTCTTCCCTAAACTAAACCCCAACTAAGGAAACAAAAAATGAGTGTGATCAAATGAAAGGGGGTCAAAATAAAGAACTAAAAAGACCAAAAAAAGTGCTGAAAGTGTGAAAGGGATATAAATAAAAGAGGGTAAGGAGTATTTAAATGAACAAAATGAAGAAGAAGACTAAAAGGAGGATATGTAAACTAAATGTAACTAGGGGATGGGTATGGGATGGGGTATGGGATAAGAGTAAATGGGATGAAATGGAATGAGACTACAGGGAATGGGGTATGGAGTGTAGTATGAGAGGGTATGGGGTATGGAGTGTATGTAGTGTTATTGATAAGTGTATGTATGTATTGAATGTGTTTGCGTGTAAATGTGTTAAGTGTACAGAAAAAGCACTCGCTCGCTAACTCACACTACTACTAATTCTCACTAACTCACACTACTACTAATTCTCACTAACTCACACTACCACTAACTCTCACTAACTCCCACTACCACTAACTCTCACTAACTCCCACTACCACTAACTCACGCTCCCACTAACTGACTCTATCACACTACCACTAACTCTCACTAACTCCCACTACCACTAACTCACTCACGCTCCCACTAACTGACTCTCTCCCACTACCACTAACTCCCACTCCCACTAACTCACTCACGATAACACTAACAACTGACTCTCTCACACTAACACTAACTCACTCACAATAATGCACAAACTCTCTAATCTTAAACCTCCAATCTCCAAAGACCCACCAGCAACACAGTCAAAGAAGCCATGCTTGTGTGGTGCTTATATACCCTGTGTAAATGTTTAATGATGTACCGATTTGCGTTGTAAATTGTGTTCAGTTGTGCTTTATTAGCAATTAGTATTTGTGCAATGTGTATTAGGTGTGTGAATTTGCGCATGCTCATTTAGAGTTAGTATTTGTGGAATGTGTAGAATGCGATGATGTCATAGTGCTAGTTTTCTATAACATTGACCAATAGTATTATGTTTAAATGTGAATTTGCGATGGTGTGGTATTAGTGAAGTGCAGTATATGTATGTTTGTCCTAATATATAGTGAAATTGAATGCGATTATTTTGCTAGTGTATGTATTTTTTTTATTTTCCTTGTTGTTATTTTGCGTATTTCCGCATCTTAAAGTATATGCGTATTCCCTGTATTTTATTTTATTAAAATTCCCCCCGCTTGTGAATGTGTAATGCTTATGTGCTTTGTTTAGTGATTGTTGTTGTGACATTTGCGGCGTGTTATTGTTGTGCATGATGTGGTATGCGTCATATGACCGAGCTGTGCGTATTTCTCGCGAGATCGAGTGTTAGGTGAAAAAAACGTGTTTGTTTGTTTTTCCATTGATCTCTATGGGAGACTGTCAAACGCGGGCAGGATTCCGCGTGTGAAATACACACGTTAGGTTTTGTTTGAACTCTAAATACCGGAGTCAAACAATGCCGTGCGGTAGATATAAACTACGCGTAGCGTTAGCACCCCATCTACCGCCAAACTCCAAATCTAGCCGTATATATTTTAAAATAAGATGCAATCCCAATATTCACTATGATTCTATCTGTGCTTATCTAACGCTTACTAATATAATATAAAAAAATCAATTGAATATCCCTATCAGTATTAAAAAGCTATTCTAATAATATGATCCAAAAAGATTACTTTTTATCTAATAGATTAATCTGCATACCCAATATAAATAGTGATTAATAGTAATTATCACTAACTACAAATTCAGTGTATCAATCGTGGTGGGCGCCAAACTTTCGTAGGCTATTCAATTTCCCCAAAATAGTAGTGTCTAATAAAATAATAATTCTTTAAATCATATGTGATAGAAATCCAAAAATTATGACACAAAAAATTCACAAACAATTCCCTATTGCGATTTTTCCAAAACCTGTTTGTACGAGGTGACCGAGAGAAGGTCAGTGAGACCAATATTGGAGGACCGGGAATCCCTTTTGCCCCCCACGTAAGTCGGCACCTGGTAGTGACGTCATACTCGAGTGCCGCCAGGAGTGTGAATCAGACGGCGAGCGGGGAAGCGGGCTTGTCGAGCGAGGAGGCTCCAAGCTAAAGCGCACGGACCCACGGCCACTGGGAAAATCCAGTCACTCATAGGGCACTACTCATCATGTTCACCGCGCCAGGTTTGTAAGCCGTGAAGATTGGGGGTAAGTACCGAAACCACTATTGCACAATCCACACAAGTCACTATTGTTTAAGACCTTGTTTCCCTTGAGGGGGGACCACTAGAATTTCTTCATACAAGTGTACGGCTTCACTTTTTACTTATCAATTGGTCCTTGTGGGCAGCCTACAGGGCTAAATCTGGGACGGTGCTCTGATTATAGATAAATACATCTAGCACCATATTGATACAAGGGTCTAAGCATTCAGGACTGACTACATTTGAAAAGTACGCATATAATATTACTATTTATCATCAGAATATGGATGTCTACATTTGAAGCACCCTTTTCCCTCTTTACACTCTGGGATGCACTGCATAACTGGCATCTATTACATATATATAACGTCGGATGTACGAGTTACTGTGGCAATCTAATTCTCTATCTTAGGAATAGCACTAGTCCTCATATTAATACCGATATTGATGGATTTATGAAGTACATGAACTGTTGCTGTTAATACATGAACTGTTGCGGTTGTTACCTACATCTTTGGAACTTTCATCTTTATTGCATGGACTGTATTATTTGACATATGCTATGATCAGTAATAATTATTACTAGTTTATTTGTCCATTTTTTCCCCCTTTCTACTTTTAATTTTTTAGTAGATCGCAGGCTTTTGAAGGGAAACTGGGTGCTAATTAATGTCTAGAACCATATTGCATACCATGCTTGATGTGGTGGGAATTGCTAAATAATACTATAGTATATTTGTTTATATCAATTGGGAATTGTTAGATAATACTATAGTATACTTATCTAAATCAACTAGTTTTCTAACAACACCTGGAATAATCACGTGTCTTACCTAATTATGGGTTTTACAATTTATGGATTCACCCCTATGTGAAATTCATTAACTTCAGCTGCTCCAGCTATAATCATAACAGTTGTATTTGATATATTGAGCGGCCTTAATGTTATTGATCAATGATTATACCAGTAGTTGTGTAGACCACAATAGTCTCTGATAGGTCCATTACTGATCTACTTTCTTAAATTAAGTACATCAATTGGAAGCATAGCAGAGTACTGGCTCACTCTCTATGGGATTGTGCATTCCCTAAGATTTAGTTAAAAGATATTTTTAACAATAAGGCCAACTATGGAGGTTGCAGTCACAAGTGAAGGTAGGGAATTCTTCTCCTTAAAGACATTTCAGGAACGAGATGACAGTACCCTTGAGTTGGAAGAGGTGTTTTGCACAGATAGGTCTAAATTTACACTGGCAAAACTGTTTGAGGAAATGGAGTTTTTACTTCTTAAAGAGAGTAAATTAAGATGGGATATAATGACCCTCAACAAATATTATGAGTTAAAAATTATACCTAGGGGATTGAGAGTTAACAAATTCCCAACCTTCCAAATGGAGGATCGGGAGTTTATTAACAAATGGAATATAATTCTATCAGACTGCTCACTACGCTTGATGCTGCATTTGGTCAATTTCAAAACTAAATCTCTTAACATGGTTAACCAGCAGATTGAGACTTTACAAATAGAGTTAAATCTTAGGAGAAGCGCAATTGAATACCCAAAATTTGATGGAATATTACAAAAAACACTCTTGGAGACCAAGGTAATACTCATTAATAGCAAACATAATAAATAAGAGATCAATCAGACTATGATAATAACAGAGTATTTGTATGGAATAGGAAGGACAGATTAGAGGGACGCAGGGCGTATAATAGATCACGAGGAAGAGGAAGGGGCAGAGGCCCCTCCAACAACAAGGGGAATAGGGGCGCAGATATTTCAAATCAAATTGAGGAAGATCCTGTGAGTAACAGGGGAAAGAGAGTTCAATTTTCAGAAAGCGAAGCAGAGTCTTACGACGATAGCTCAGCATCAGGAGGTGAGGATAATGAGATTGGAAACCAGGATATACCATCTGTTGTTGCCCAACCAGTGGTAAGACCAAAAGATTCCAATCCAATTATACCTTCAATCTTAAAGAAACATCAGGGAGGATCTAAGTACACTCCAGATGATGGTACACCCACTGCAGGAGCAGGGAGATTAGATCAAAGTGATAGACAGGATTTGGAACAGGTTTTTCGCCTTCCCCCAAGAAACCGGAGAGGGAGGGGGGAGAGGCAGAGGGGACCAAGGTGGTCAAGTGAGACAAAACCGCAGGTCAACCAGACGAGGCAGACAAGGGAGCAAGTACCAGTGAGTAATGACATGAGTGTGATCAATCTATCCGACAATGTATTATCAGACATGGAGAAAAGGGTTTTAGGTTTAGGCCTAGGATTTGTGCCGTCACAAAAATTCAATTTGTTCAACACACTTGTAGATGTAAATAAATTGATTAGAGGTTTGACAGTGAAAAAATATTTCCATAATACTGAGGATGGTGAAGTAAATGTGGGAATCACTGGGAATGTGGCCAATCAGAGTACTAAAAATGAATTTACCTTCAATGAGAATTGTGATATAGTAAGCATGGAGTCATTTCTGTCTGAAGGAGCAATTGATGAGCACAGGGAGGCATACCAATTACCCAAATTTAAGGAAACCTCCAAATTTTATCCCATCCACTACAGGGGTAATATACTCGAGGCTTTCCAGGAAAGAATTGACTGTGACTTTCTCCTGGTAGACAACCCTATTATACCTATCTTTAACCAACTAACTAAGGTTCATAAATCCCTGGAGGGGGTCACAGGTAGGCCCATTGTTAGTGGGATAGTATCACTACTTGAAAGAATCTCACAATGGGTGGATAATGTATTACAGCCATTGGTAGGTGACCTTCCAAGTTTTATACAGGATACTACCCATGTTTTAAAATTGATGAGAACTTTGAATTGGGAGGATGAGGATATGTGGTTAACCATAGATGTGAGAGCACTGTACACGTCTATTCAGCACGATAAGGGTCTAATGGCTATCGAATTTTTCCTGCAAAGCGATACACGCTTTTCAGAGGACTTAATACAATATGTACTGAGGGTCGTGCGATACCTATTAACGCCTTAGTGACCAGAGCACTTTTCCATTTTCTGTCCGTTTGGGACCAAGGCTATTTTTACATTTTTGCGGTGTTTGTGTTTAGCTGTAATTTTCTTCTTACTCATTTACTGTACCCACACATATTATATACCGTTTTTCTCGCCATTAAATGGACTTTCTAAAGATACCATTATTTTCATCATATCTTATAATTTACTATAAAAAAAATGATAAAATATGAGGAAAAATTGAAAAAAACACACTTTTTCTAACTTTGACCCCCAAAATCTGTTACATATCTAAAACCACCAAAAAACACCCATGCTAAATAGTTTCTAAATTTTGTCCTGAGTTTAGAAATACCCAATGTTTACATGTTCTTTGCTTTTTTTGCAAGTTATAGGGCCATAAATACAAGTAGCACTTTGCTATTTCCAAACCATTTTTTTCCAAAATTAGCGCTAGTTACATTAGAACACTGATATCTTTCAGGAATCCCTGAATATCCCTTGACATGTATATATTTTTTTTTAGTAGACATCCCAAAGTATTGATCTAGGCCAATTTTGGTATATTTCATACCACCATTTCACCGCCAAATGCGATCAAATACAAAAAATTGTTCACTTTTTCACAAATTTTTTCACAAACTTTAGGTTTCTCACTGAAATCATTTACAAACAGCTTGTGCAATTATGGCATAAATGGTTGTAAATTCTTCTCTGGGATCCCCTTTGTTCAGAAATAGCACACATATATGGCTTTGGCGTTGCTTTTTGGTAATTAGAAGGCCGCTAAATGCCACTGCGCACCACAAGTGTATCATGCCCAGCAGTTAAGGGGTTAATTAGGGAGCTTTTAGGGAGCTTGTAGGGTTAATTTTAGCTTTAGTGTAGAGATCAGCCTCCCATCTGACACATCCCACCCCCTGATCCCTCCCAAACAGCTCCCTTCCCTCCCCCACCCCACAATTGTCCCCGCCATCTTAAGTACTGGCAGAAAGTCTGCCAGTACTAAAATAAAAGGGTTTTAAAATTTTTTTTTACATATGCTACTGTGTAGGATCCCCCCCTTAGCCCCCAACCTCCCTGATCCCCCCCAAAACCGCTCTCTAACCCTCCCCTCTTCCTTATTGGGGGCCATCTTGGGTACTGGCAGCTGTCTGCCAGTACCCAGTTTACAATAAAAAGTGCTTTTTTTGTCTTTGGTTTTTTTTTTCTGTAGTGTAGCTTCCCCCCACCCCCCACAGACAAACCCCCACCACCTTGCTGATTATTTAAATTTTCTATATTTTTTATCTTTTTATTTTCAAATTTTCTGCAGTGTAGCGGTTCCCACCCGCTCCCTCCCCGTGCACGCGCCCGCCCCCACCCTCCCGTGCACCCGCGCGCGCCCGTGCGCGCCCCCAGCCACCCCCGCCCACGATCCCGCCCCCCTTCACATCCACATGGCCATCGATGGCCGCCACCCGCCTCCCGGTCCGGCTCCCACCCACCAACGCAGGTAGCCACCGATCTCCGGTGCAGAGAGGGCCACAGAGTGGCTCTCTCTGCACCGGATTACTTAAAAAGGTTATTGCAGGATGCCTCCATATCGAGGCATCACTGCAATAACCGGAAAGCAGCTGGAAGCGAGCAGGATCGCTTCCAGCTGCTTTCCACACTGAGGACGTGCAGGGTACGTTCTCAGGCATTAACTGCCTTTTTTCTGAGGACGTACCCTGCACGTCCTCAGTCGTTAAGGGGTTAACAAACAACTATTTTTCCTTTGAGGGGGTATTTTATCTCCAGATAAATTCGCGCCCTCTTTCGCCAACCTTTTCATGAGGTGGTGGGAGCTGTCCCGCATCTATGGAGATGAGAACCCCCACAGGGACAATATACAGTTTTTTAAGCGGTATATAGATGATCTGCTCCTGGTATGGCGGGGCACTGAAAAAGGTGCAAAGACCTTTGTGGAATGGCTTAACAACAACGACATTGGTTTGGAGTTCACCTTAGAACTCAATAGGACAAGAATCAATTTCCTAGATCTCACTTTGATTGGGATCCCATTGCCATACTACATTCTGTCCCAGAACTGGTTACATATCGCATGTAGTGATGGCAGTCTCTGTTAACAGGATGTCTCCTTATGTTTATTCTATCGAGAATATTGTGCTCAGTGGGCCATAGTCCAGTGCATTCTTTATTATATGCGTATAACTCTTCAGAAATATGGGGTCCCTGTTCCTATCAGACTTAGGCCTAGATTTGGAGTTTGGCGTTAGCCGTGAAAACCAGCGTTAGAGGCTCCTAACGCTGGTTTTAGGCTACCTCCGGTATTTGGAGTCACTCAAAATAGGGTCTAACGCTCACTTTTCAGCCGCGACTTTTCCATACCGCAGATCCCCTTACGTAAATTGCGTATCCTATCTTTTCAATGGGATCTTTCTAACTCCGGTATTTAGAGTCGTGTCTGAAGTGAGCGTTAGACATCTAACGACAAAACTCCAGCCGCAGGAAAAAAGTCAGTAGTTAAGAGCTTTCTGGGCTAACGCCGGTTTATAAAAATCTTAACTACTGTGCTCTAAAGTACACTAACACCCATAAACTACCTATGTACCCCTAAACCGAGGTCCCCCCACATCGCCGCCACTCGATTAAATTTTTTTAACCCCTAATCTGCCGACCGCCACCTACGTTATCCTTATGTACCCCTAATCTGCTGCCCCTAACACCGCCGACCCCTATATTATATTTAGTAACCCCTAACCTGCCCCCCACAATGTCGCCGCCAGCTACCTACACTTATTAACCCCTAATCTGCCGACCGCAAAGTGCCGCCACCTACGTTATCCTTATGTACCCCTAATCTGCTGCCCCTAACACCGCCGACCCCTATATTATATTTATTAACCCCTAATCTGCCCCCCACAACGTCGCCTCCACCTGCCTACACTTATTAACCCCTAATCTGCCGAGCGGACCTGAGCGCTACTATAATTAAGTTATTAACCCCTAATCTGCCTCACTAACCCTATAATAAATAGTATTAACCCCTAATCTGCCCTCCCTAACATCGCCGACACCTAACTTCAATTATTAACCCCTAATCTGCCGACCGGAACTCACCGCTATTCTAATAAATGTATAAACCCCTAAAGCTAAGTCTAACCCTAACACTAACACCTCCCTAAGTTAAATATAATTTACATCTAATGAAATTAATTAACTCTTATTAAATAAATTATTCCTATTTAAAGCTAAATACTTACCTGTAAAATAAATCCTAATATAGCTACAATATAAATTATAATTACATTGTAGCTATTTTAGGATTAATATTTATTTTACAGGCAACTTTGTAATTATTTTAACCAGGTACAATAGCTATTAAATAGTTAAGAACTATTTAATAGTTACCTAGTTAAAATAATTACAAAATTACATGTCAAATAAATCCTAACCTAAGTTACAATTAAACCTAACACTATACTATCATTAAATTAATTAAATAAAATACCTACAATTACCTACAATTAAACCTAACACTACACTATCAATACATTAATTAAATACAATACCTACAAATAACTACAATGAAATAAACTAACTAAAGTACAAAAAATAAAAAAGAACTAAGTTACAAAAAATAAAAAGTATCTACAAACATAAGAAAAATATTACAACAATTTTAAACTAATTACACCTACTCTAAGCCCCCTAATAAAACAACAAAGCCCCCCAAAATAAAAAATGCCCTACCCTATTCTAAATTACTAAAGTTAAAAGCTCTTTTACCTTACCAGCCCTGAACAGGGCCCTTTGCGGGGCATGCCCCAAGAAGTTCAGCTCTTTTGCCTGTAAAAAAAAACATACAACACCCCCCCCAACATTACAACCCACCACCCACATACCCCTAATCTAACCCAAACCCCCCTTAAATAAACCTAACACTAAGCCCCTGAAGATCTTCCTACCTTGTCTTCACCATACCAGGTTCACCGATCGGTCCTGAAGAGCTCCTCCGATATCCTGATCCAAGCCCAAGCGGGGGGCTGAAGATGTCCATGATCCGGTAGAAGTCTTCATCCAAGCGGGGCAGAAGAGGTCTTCCATCCGATTGAAGTCTTCATCCAGGCGGCATCTTCTATCGACATCCATCTGAAACGGAGCGGCAGCATCCTGAAGACCTCCGACACGGAACATCCATCCTGGCCGACAACTGAACGACGAATGACGGTTCCTTTAAATGACGTCATCCAAGATGGCGTCCCTCGAATTCCGATTGGCTGATAGGATTCTATCAGCCAATCGGAATTAAGGTAGGAATATTCTGATTGGCTGATTCCATCAGCCAATCAGATTTAGCTTGCATTCTATTGGCTGATCGGAACAGCCAATAGAATGCGAGCTCAATCTGATTGGCTGATTGGATCAGCCAATCGGATTGAACTTGATTCTGATTGGCTGATTCCATCAGCCAATCAGAATATTCCTACCTTAATTTCGATTGGCTGATAGAATCCTATCAGCCAATCGGAATTCGAGGGATGCCATCTTGGATGATGTCATTTAAAGGAACCGTCATTCGTCGTTCAGTCGTCGGCCAGGATGGATGTTCTGCGTCGGAGGTCTTCAGGATGCTGCCGCTCCGTTCCAGATGGATGTCGATAGAAGATGCCGCCTGGATGAAGACTTCAATCAGATGGAAGGCCTCTTCTGCCCCGCTTGGATGAAGACTTCTACCGGATCATGGACATCTTCAGCCCCCCGCTTGGGCTTGGATCAGGACATCGGAGGAGCTCTTCAGGACCGATCGGTGAACCTGGTATGGTGAAGACAAGGTAGGAAGATCTTCAGGGGCTTAGTGTTAGGTTTATTTAAGGGGGGTTTGGGTTAGATTAGGGGTATGTGGGTGGTGGGTTGTAATGTTGGGGGGGGGGTATTGTATTTTCTTTTTACAGGCAAAAGAGCTGAACTTCTTGGGGCATGCCCCGCAAAGGGCCCTGTTCAGGGCTGGTAAGGTAAAAGAGCTTTTAAATTTAGTAATTTAGAATAGGGTAGGGCATTTTTTATTTTGGGGGGCTTTGTTGTTTTATTAGGGGGCTTAGAGTAGGTGTAATTAGTTTAAAATTGTTGTAAGATTTTTCTTATGTTTGTAGATATTTTTTTATTTTTTGTAACTTAGTTCTTTTTTATTTTTTGTACTTTAGTTAGTTTATTTCATTGTAGTTATTTGTAGGTATTGTATTTAATTAATGTATTGATAGTGTAGTGTTAGGTTTAATTGTAGGTAATTGTAGGTATTTTATTTAATTAATTTAATGATAGTATAGTGTTAGGTTTAATTGTAACTTAGGTTAGGATTTATTTGACAGGTAATTTTGTAATTATTTTAACTAGGTAAATATTAAATAGTTCTTAACTATTTAATAGCTATTGTACCTGGTTAAAATAATTACAAAGTTGCCTGTAAAATAAATATTAATCCTAAAATAGCTACAATGTAATTATAATTTATATTGTAGCTATATTAGGATTTATTTTACAGGTAAGTATTTAGCTTTAAATAGGAATAATTTATTTAATAAGAGTTAATTAATTTCGCTAGATGTAAATTATATTTAACTTAGGGGGGTGTTAGTGTTAGGGTTAGACTTAGCTTTAGGGGTTAATAAATTTATTAGAATAGCGGTGAGCTCCGGTCGGCAGATTAGGGGTTAATAATTGAAGTTAGGTGTCGGCGATGTTAGGGAGGGCAGATTAGGGGTTAATACTATTTATTATAGGGTTAGTGAGGCGGATTAGGGGTTAATAACTTTATTATAGTAGCGCTCAGGTCCGCTCGGCAGATTAGGGGTTAATAAGTGTAGGCAGGTGGAGGCGACGTTGTGGGGGGCAGATTAGGGGTTAATAAATATAATATAGGGGTCGGCGATGTTAGGGCAGCAGATTAGGGGTACATAGGGATAATGTAAGTAACAGCGGTTTACGGAGTGGCAGATTAGGGGTTAATAATAATATGCAGGGGTCAGCGATAGCGGGGGCGGCAGATTAGGGGTTAATAAGTGTAAGGTTAGGGGTGTTTAGACTCGAGGTACATGTTAGGGTGTTAGGTGCAGACGTAGGAAGTGTTTCCCCTAGCAAACAATGGGGCTGCGTTAGGAGCTGAACGCGGCTTTTTTGCAGATGTTAGGTTTTTTTTCAGCTCAAACAGCCCCATTGTTTTCTATGGGAGAATCGTGCATGAGCACGTTTTTGAGGCTGGCCGCTTGCGTAAGCAACTCTGGTATCGAGAGTTGAAGCTGCGTTAAAAATGCTCTACGCTCCTTTTTTGGAGCCTAACGCAGCCTTTATGTGGACTCTCAATACCAGAGTTATTTTTATGGTGCGGCCAGAAAAAAGCCTGAGTTAGCACTCCATATCTAGGCCTTAGTTTCCAGAATGCTGGCCCCAGTTATATTTAAGGATCTGAATGGACTCCTCAGTTTTAATTATTCTTTATCTAACCTGTACATGGGTTTAGTTTTGCAAATGATTCTAGTTATTTCAACGCCTCTGTATGTTATTTTGTATGGCAGGTTGTGTCATTGTGATGATATCTGTGTGTGTGTGCAAATGTATGCATGCATGCGCTGTAAATACTGTTCAGCATTCCTAATGTACTAAACTTGGTGTTAAATTCTATGCAGAACTCCATAGAGAATCTTGCTACCATAAGGTTATGATGAGAGTTAAGTATATAATATGTGTTACTTATTAGTTGTAGGGGCTGCCCAAAATACCCATCACAAATATCACTTCATACCCCATAGGACTTCTTAGGACAAATCGTATCTTAAAGATTATAATACTTGAATGTCCTGTGTAAAGTACAAGAGAGTATATTTCTATAATTGGGGGTAAAACTACTAAGGATTTCATGAGCATATCAGTTTTAAAAAGCATTTTTGGCCCCTACCTGAGCATCATAGAGGCTCAAAACATGCCTATATATCTTTATTGTTTTACTTTATTTAGAATAGGTCCAAGAGTGGACCTGCTAATATTTACCCCAATATTCACCCCTGGATACCACTCTAAATCCGTGGCCCATGAGTGGTCACAAATTCTTTGTTGGGGTAAGTTTAACGTAGTCTAGGGGATTATCTTATTCTATTCAATTATTTTGCCTTAGCATTGGGTCCATAAGTGGCCCTATTAACATTCTCCCAACTTCCACCCCTTAACTATATTTGACATCTGAGGTCCGAAAGTGACCGCTAACTTTGAGCCGGGGGTACTTTATTTCTAATTTTTATGGGAGACTCTTTGATATAATGCTATAAAGAAAAAGAGGTTTGTTGTGTAGTTTGCACCTTAAATTTTTGCTGTTATTGAGCCATAAATGGCATTGTATTTTGTAATATTAATGTGTTAGTCTTAGGGGGCCTGTCAATTATTTAGATACCTTGAAGGTCCAAGAGTGGCCAGCCTAGAATATATAGACGGGCCTGCACAGACTTGATGTATTGATTTGTACTCTGATATGCTAATGTGCAGGTAAATGCCTAGGACATTTTTGTTTTATTTAGACATGCCATTCATCCTGTACTGTACTGTACTGTGCAAACTTGATATCACTTGTTTTTGTGAACCTCAATAAAAATTATTTGAAAAAAAAAAAAATGATGGTAGTGCTTAGATGGGTCTCTCCTCTGTCGCTGCAGTATCGCCGATCCGCGATGTAGCTCCCAGCTATCTAAGGACTCCTATGTTGGTCTCCAGAGCAGATTACCTGTACTCTGTGATTAGTTAGGAATATATAGCCATAAGGGAATTGAGGATTATAAAGCTTTATATAGCTTTTCTTATGTAGAAGAGGAGCTCTGCTCTTCTGCGTGCAGTCAGCTCTGTAGTTAGCTCCACCTCCTTAAAGTAAAATTTTAATTGAACAATAAAGCAAATAAAGGGCTCCAAAAATGCTTTGGAAGATACAGTCTGAAGAACTGCATTATCCATCTCACTCTTCAGATACAAAAACAAACAAAAAAATATTCTAAATATGAAAATAAAAACTAATTCTTCAAAAAACAGAACAGAATAACTGGACTAGAGGTTGCCCTAAAATGAAACTGGTGGTAGCCTTAAAACGAAAATGGCTTTCGTCTTGTTTTTTACTTAGAAAACTAGTCAATAAGGTCATCCTATTTCAAATGGTCAACAATGTCTGTTTCAATAGCCACCAGAGCTAATGCCTTTAGACTCTCTTCTTTCATAGCTGAACGCAAGTATGTTTTTATACAATATAATGCAGAAAAAGAACACTCAGCACAAAAACATTTGCCATATCTTCATTATGGTAGAGTTAGTAATGACAGTTTTACACAGCCTTTGGTACAACTGTAGCACTGAGTGTGATTTTGTTCCTTCTATGCTTGTGTAGTGGGCTCAAAATTGGAGACATTTATCCACAAATGTATCTTCCATTGCCTTAGTTTCTAAAAGCTTAGGTATGAAGTAAAACAGCCCATAAAAATCACTGTAAGCTAATTTTCTTCTGCTGAGTTCAGCTATCAAACTGTCTCAGATTATATACAGGGAGTGCAGAATTATTAGGCAAATGAGTATTTTGACCACATCATCCTCTTTATGCATGTTGTCTAACTCCAAGCTGTATAGGCTCTACCAAGCTGAAAGCCTACTACCAATTAAGCATATTAGGTGATGTGCATCTCTGTAATGAGAAGGGGTGTGGTCTAATGACATCAACACCCTATATCAGGTGTGCATAATTATTAGGCAACTTCCTTTCCTTTGGCAAAATGGGTCAAAAGAAGGACTTGACAGGCTCAGAAAAGTCAAAAATAGTGAGATATCTTGCAGAGGGATGCAGCACTCTTAAAATTGCAAAGCTTCTGAAGCGTGATCATCGAACAATCAAGCGTTTCATTCAAAATAGTCAACAGGGTCGCAAGAAGCGTGTGGAAAAACCAAGGCGCAAAATAACTGCCCATGAACTGAGAAAAGTCAAGCGTGCAGCTGCCAAGATGCCACTTGCCACCAGTTTGGCCATATTTCAGAGCTGCAACATCACTTGAGTGCCCAAAAGCACAAGGTATGCAATACTCAGAGACATGGCCAAGTTAAGAAAGGCTGAAAGACGACCACCACTGAACAAGACACACAAGCTGAAACGTCAAGACTGGGCCAAGAAATATCTCAAGACTGATTTTTCTAAGGTTTTATGGACTGATGAAATGAGAGTGAGTCTTGATGGGCCAGATGGATGGGCCCGTGGCTGGATTGGTAAAGGGCAGAGAGCTCCAGTCCGACTCAGACGCCAGCAAGGTGGAGGTGGAGTACTGGTTTGGGCTGGTATTATCAAAGATGAGCTTGTGGGGCCTTTTCGGGTTGAGGATGGAGTCAAGCTCAACTCCCAGTCCTACTGCCAGTTTCTGGAAGACACCTTCTTCAAGCAGTGGTACAGGAAGAAGTCTGCATACTTCAAGAAAAACATGATTTTCATGCAGGACAATGCTCCATCACACGCGTCCAAGTACTCCACAGCGTGGCTGGCAAGAAAGGGTATAAAAGAAGAAAATCTAATGACATGGCCTCCTTGTTCACCTGATCTGAACCCCATTGAGAACCTGTGGTCCATCATCAAATGTGAGATTTACAAGGAGGGAAAACAGTACACCTCTCTGAACAGTGTCTGGGAGGCTGTGGTTGCTGCTGCACGCAATGTTGATGGTGAACAGATCAAAACACTGACAGAATCCATGGATGGCAGGCTTTTGAGTGTCCTTGCAAAGAAAGGTGGCTATATTGGTCACTGATTTGTTTTTGTTTTGTTTTTGAATGTCAGAAATGTATATTTGTGAATGTTGAGATGTTATATTGGTTTCACTGGTAAAAATAAATAATTGAAATGGGTATATATTTGCTTTTTGTTAAGTTGCCTAATAATTATGCACAGTAATAGTCACCTGCACACACAGATATCCCCCTAAAATAGCTAAAACTAAAAACAAACTAAAAACTACTTCCAAAAATATTCAGCTTTGATATTAATGAGTTTTTTGGGTTCATTGAGAACATGGTTGTTGTTCAATAATAAAATTAATCGTCAAAAATACAACTTGCCTAATAATTCTGCACTCCCTGTAGAAGGTGTTAAATTTAAAATCTTGCTGACAATAGTTTTCATGATTGCTTTATCTGTCACTTAAAGGTGAATAGAGAATCAAGGAGGAAGGAGAACAGCACACCTGTTTCTGGGGCACGGAGTAAGATTTGCCAAATCTTGTCAATCCAAATAGTCATACATCCAAAGCACTCCAGCCACCAGAAGAAATCTTTGTTTAAAAATAATAAAAAACCTTTATTCTCATTAGTTGGGTCCAAAAGTTTACAAGAACAATGTTTTGAACCTACAATAGGCTCTTAGTCATGTACACTGATTGCATACAGGTTTGTACCTTTTATATCCTCACCTGGATAATGCAGAGTTCTAGGTAACATTATAGTGACATCTGCTGGTAACATATTGGTATTGCATCTTTCAACTTCAATATTAACCCTTAATGTACCAAACTCAAAAGGTTAAAAACATAGGTAAAGTAAAAGCATTATATACAATTTTTAAAAAAAACAACAGAATATAACATAACAGATATATGTCATTTTACAAAAATAGATTCCAATCAAAGTCTTTATTAAGACCTTTAGGTATCATAGTGTCAATCTATTTATCTAATACATCTCCCTTATTTTTAGAAGGTGTTTCATGTCACCTCCTCTCCTGGGGACAGCCACTTGTTCAATAACCTGAAATCGAAGCTGGCTGATGTTATGTTCCCTGGAGAGGAAGTGAGAGGAAACAGGCGCTTCTTTATTTTTGCGTCTAATGTTCTCTGGCCACTCTGCAGGTCTTGCCAATCTAAATAAAACCACATGGACATTTGATTAAATAGTCAACAAATGTCGATCTACAAGTGATACTCTCTAATCTTAAATGTTTTGCCATTGGTCGGATGGAAAAAAAATCCCCTCTGATCATTGATCCACAGTGGCTACAATTCAGGCATGGGTAACAACCAGATTTGGTACTCCCTGGTTTTTTTGTATAGCTTTTTTATTACTTCCAATATCTGAATAGACCAATTGGTCTTTGAGACTTTTATTTCTCTTAAATGCTGTCATGAGCATATTTTTGAAGGCTTCTATTTGCGGATTGCAGTCCCTAATTATATGCCAATATTTTCTCACAATCTGATTAATTTCGGGACTAAGTCTGTTATACTAAGTAATAAAAATTAACCTCTCTTGTTCATCAACCTTATTTCTTTTGTTTCTCTTGTCATGTGTTGTAATCTCAGTTTGAATATAATTTTCTAATTGTTCCTCTATTAATGTTGGTGGGTATCCTCTTTCTTTAAATTTATCAGACATTTCTTTTAACCTCAGTTTCAATTTTAGAAAAAGTCTCTACGTCACGCTAAGCTTGCTCCTTTCTTTGCTTGTAATTTTTATCAGCACCACTTTTCCATCGCTCATGTTTAAACACTGTAAAACAAACAGGTAAGTACAAGATCAAATGTCCACTCTTCCCTTGATGAAGATCATAAAATGTAAATGTTCTTTAAGCCTGTATGCACCTCATACCTGCTCCTCCCTGTGTGCTGCTGCTCCTCTAGAGACTTGATACAGCCTGGGGCACACGATCAGCAACTGCTCCTGCTCCCTAATACCCACAGCAGCTGTTCATTAACATCATTAATAAATAGATGACAGTGGCATTAATCTGGCTTGAATATTTAAGCCTAGATTATGAGTTTTGCATTAGAAGCTGTGCGGTGCTAACGAGCAGTTTATGCTCACCGCTCACTTACAGACAGCGCTGGTATTACGGGTTTTTACAAACCCGTCGTTAACCGCAAAAAAAAGTGAGCGAAGAGCAACATTTTGCTCCACATCTCACCTCAATACCAGCGCTGCTTACGTTAGCGGTGAGCTGTGCATGATTTCCCCATAGGAATCAATGGGGGAGAGCCGAATGAAAAGAAAAACTAACACCTGCAATAAAGCAGCGTAAAGCTCATAACGCAGCCCCATTGATTTCTATGGGGAAATTAAAGTTATGCCTACACCTAACACCCTAACATGAACCCCGAGTCTAAACACCCCTAATCTTACACTTATTAACCCCTAATCTGCTGCCCCCGACATCGCTGACACCTACATTATACTTATTAACCCCTAATCTGCCACTCCGGACACCGCCGCCACCTACATTATACTTATGAAACCTTAATCTGCTGCCCCCAACATCGCCGACACATACATTATATTTATTAACCCCTAATCTGCCGCCCCCAATTTATTAAGTGCCGGGCGGACATGATTCACTGTATCAAATCATGTCTGCCTGGCATTACTAAATGACAACAGCATACACTGTCAGCATTTAACATTGCTCAAGCATTTCTGGTGAAATGCTTGTGCAATGCCACCCCCTGCACACCTAAAAGGTGGTGGACAAATAAGGAGAAGCAGTCTTATGACTGCAGCATCTGATGCTTGGTAAATGAACCCCAAAAAGTTTATTTATGCAAAATGAGACAATGTTGCAGTATTTGTTATTATTAATTTAGCTCCATTTTCATGTAAGTTAGCTCTGAAAATAGAGCAATTTTTAATTCTCAGAACTTGAAATGCACCGGCTGACTTCTCAAGACTAACCCTGCTCTATAGCAGTCCTTAATAGACTTTAAAGGGAGAGTAAACACTGAAAACATTTTATTAGCATAGCATTGAAATTATTCCCAGCTTCCCTCTAGTCATGGATGCTGTCATGTTGAAATCTATGTAATGTCTGGAGCCCCTAGGGTTTGAAATCCAGGGATATACCGATAGAAAACCTTTTTTAAATTAAAACTACAAACCAACCTTTTTTCCAAACCTTGTTACCCCCCAACACAATTAGATCCCCCCCCCCCATTTTCCCAAATAAAGACACAGACACGTTCTTGGCGTTTAAATTGGAAAGGTCACGGTTTTATTAATTACAAATTATTAGAGCAACCCCATATCATCATTCCAAATTTCCATAAATTTGCATATTTCAACAAAAATGCTCCAAGCATTATCACATGAACTTGGGGGCCACGTTTTCAGGAGAGGTAACACCCCCCCTGTGGCGTGACCATTAAGCACAGGGAGAACCAGTTTGACCAAAGACCACCACTGCAGGTCAAGGTATGCCGCAGGATCCTCCCCACCCTACACCGCCGCACCTACGTGCCAGCCCCCAATTTTCACCGCATACCACAACTGAACTTCTAACAACAAAACAACTACCTAAAGAAATACACGCTGAGCAAAAGCTTTGACCAAAGACCACCAGCAAATGTCAGCAGTAGTTGCACCATGCCCTTAAGGGGCAGCACGGGCGGTCTTACAAGATATGACTAAGTAGCCAACCTCCAGCCCATAGCCGTGCCCATTGTCGCTCCTTGCCTCCTTGTGACCTTTCCGGATTCTTTCTCAAGATTTTCTTAACGATTCTAGGGAGGGAGGGAGGGAAAAGAAAAAAAGGTTAGTGATCCTTGCTTCCTGTCTCATCTATCCTTTATGCCTTTCCCCAACCCCCCTTTCCCCACACCTTAGATCCTGGGAAAACCCACTTTCTCCTTTTTCATTCATGGGACCCTCCCCTCCTTTTCCTTTCAGAGGATCCTTCCCCCTTTTATAACCCTTTCTTTCCCCAGGGAGCCCATCCTTTAATTTGCTCCCTTCATATGCATTCAGTCTGCTTTTGTAATGTCTGGAGCCCCTAGGGTTTGAAATCCAGGGATATACCGATAAAACCTTTTTTAAATGAAAACTACAAACCAACCTTTTTTCCAAACCTTTTTACCCCCCAACACAACAATTAGATCCCCCCCCCATTTTCCCAAATAAAGACACAGACACAGTTCTTGGCATTTAAATTGGAAAGGTTACGGTTTTATTAATTACAAATTATTAGAGCGACCCCATATCATCATAATTCAAATTTCCATAAATTTGCATATTTCAACATAAATGCGCCAAGCATTTTCACATGAACTTGGGGGCCACGTTTTCAGGGGTGGTAACACCCCCCTGTGGCGTGACCACAAAGCGCAGGGAGAACCAGCGGCATAGCCGGACCCAATACCAGTTTAACCAAAGACCACCACTGCAGGTCAAGGTATGCCGCAGGATCCTCCCCACCCTACACCGCCGCACCTATGTGCCAGCCCCCAATTTTCACTGCCACACAAAAAAGGGGGTCCTCTTTTACTTCCACCTACACCCTAAAAAAACGTGACCTTACTTTACCGCCTTGTTCTTACCTCCACCATGCCTTTTATGATGTCCCTGATGTCCGCCAGGAACTGGTCGTTTCCTTGATTGGTCAGGTGTACCCCATCCATTCTGTAGAGCTCCTCTCTCTTTGCTGTGATCAATGGGTGTTCTAAAACTACCCCCCCTATCTTCGCTACCTCTTTTCTGGCTGCCTGATTTAACCTGATTTAACCTTTTCCTGCAAGATAATATTGGACCAAACTACTTTTACCTTAGGCCATTCCACGTTCAACCATTTGAAAAAATTAACTACCTTTTCTTGTATTTCCACGAATGGCCCATCCCCTATATCTTTGCCCCAGAGGTGAATTATTAACACGTCGGACTCCCCATCTCAATCTGGCCTCCTGAATTGTGCTTACTAATTCCCTTCACTTCATCCCTCTTTTTCCTATCCATCTTAAACTAGCTTCCCTAGCCTTAAAACCTAAATGATTCCCGGTGGCCGAAGACTTGGCTCTCGCACATGCCCAGTAAATGTACGAGTGACCGACTAGCCATACCCTTAACGCTCTCTCTGAAAAACAACCAGAAAAAATATGAACTGTTAAACGCACACTTCACTCTTAACACAACAAAATTGAACCCTTAATTTTTTATTTTTTTAGTCTAATATAACTCTTGTAAGCCGTAGATTTCCACCTCCCTAAATTTTTGATTTGCTCCACCAAGCACCCTTTTCCCGCAGCACTAGTGGCTGCCCCTATCCTATATGAATGTGGTGCGAAGTAACCCTGATTCCATCATAAACTGCTTATAACCTTCTCCATCACTCTTCTAAACTGATATCGCGTTACACTGCTACCATCCTGATGCCTCAGAAACATCCCCCCCCCCCTTTTTTGACAATACCACATATCTCTTAGTGCTTGCTACTGGGCAGGCTAAACCGCCTGTTGCCTTTGCGGATACCCATGTCTCCTTTCCTTCCTTATCTGTTTTTGATCGTCTTATTAACATCAAAACCGCCTCCTCCCTTAGTCTTACGTCTTCCTTCTTTAGTCCTGTTGAGCTACTTATTTTATTGCTGGCTACCAGCTTGCCTATTCTAAGTGTCCCGTGGAATGCTAGCGAAAATGCCGCTCAGAATATAATTGCTTCGCTTCTGTTACTACAAACTGTGTTTAACTCTGCTATCATTTTTTCCAGCCTCTCCTCTGTTATCGGCTCCCTTTTATCTGCTGCCTTTTCCTCTCCTGCTGCCCAAGCTCTTATTATTTTCTGTACTATGAACCTTTTTGTTAATTTTTTTACACCATATAGTTGGGAATAAAATGATATCCCGGCTATTGCTGTACCTAACTGCCCTTTTTTCATTCCCCTTTCCTTCAAACTCCAAAGCTAATTTAAAAATTGTTTCTCCTCTCCTTCCGTGTCCTCTACCCTGAACTGCTGCCATAGCTTCCAATATTTTCCGTATACGCTACCCAGGTAAAAGGGGCCACAGACTTTCTGACCAGCACATTCCCAATCTGCCAAAGAAACATAGAGCAGATCTCACCTACTGGTTTTGCCATTGGTGCTAGTTTTCTAAAAACCTCCCATTTAAAACAAGATAGCGCATCTGCAATGGTGTTCCTCACCCCTGGTATATGTCTAGCTTTAAATTGAATGTTGTATTTCAAACATTGCAAAACCAAATAACGAAGGTATCGCACTACTGGCATTGATGTTGCCGTCAAGGCATTCAGGGAATCAACTACTCCTTTGTTATCTGACCAGAAAATTATTCTTTTGTCTGCTAACCTTCTACCCCATAATGCCACGGCCACCACTATGGGAAATAATTCAAGCAACACTAGATTTTTTACCCATCCACTTTCCTTCCATTCCTCTGGCCATTCGCCTGCGCACCAGTCCCCCTGCAAAAAACCACAGCTGCCTGCTGCATCCGTAAACAACTCGAGTTCTTCCGCTAGAATTTCCTCCTCCCAAATCCTCACCCCATTAAACTGGGTCAAGAATGAATCCCACACTTTGAGATCTTCCCTCAGTTCTTTGGTTATTCTGATTTTATGCTCTGACCTCTTTATCCCACGAGTACTCAATTCCAATCTTCTCTTAAATACTCTGCCCACTGGTATAACCTTAAATGCGAAATTCAAAATTCCTAGGACTTTCTGCATTTCCCTAAGTGATATTTTTCTCCTTCCCACAATTCCCCTTATCAGATCTCTGGCCTTTTTCACCTTCTCGGCTGGTAACTCGCATTGACCCTTCACGGAATCTATTACTATACCTAAAAAGGCTAGCCTTGTACAAGGCCCTTCTGTCTTCTACTTAGCTACCGGCACCCCTAAGAATTCCAGCATTCCCAACAAATTCACCTTTAGCCTTTCGCAATCGTCAGATCCCGCTACTCCTATCACCAGAAAATCGTCTAAATAGTGAACAACATTATCCATGCCCGACTTCTTAGCGCTTAACCAATGCAAAAACGAGCTACATTTTTCAAACACTGCACACGAAATAGCACACCCCATTGGTAAACTTTTATCAATGTAGTAGTTGATACTTGCAACCCATTAATTTAAAACTCACTGGATTAAGGGGCAACAACCGAAATGCTGATTCTATGTCAATTTTTGCTAGCACTGCTCCCTTACCCAAGGCCCTCACTATCTGTACTGCCCTGTCAAAAGACTGGTATTCCACCGATGAATCATTTTTAGCTATTACATCATTTACTGACCCTCCCTTGGGGTAAGACAGGTGCTGGATCATTCTGTACTTGCCCTGCTCTTTTTTTGGGACTACGCCCAGGGGAGACACCACTAAATCCTCAATCGTTTTTTCTTTAAAGGGGCCTGCCATCCGCCCTAATTTTACCTCCTTGTCCAATTTCTCTTGCAACACCTCTGAGAACTCTATGGCTGACTTTAAATTTCTCGCCCTATCGGCCCCTTTCACCTCAAACTGAACTGGTACCACAAAACCCTCAGACAAGCCAAGCTCTAGAAATGCTCTATCCCCCACGTTCTTGTATGTTTTCAATTCCTGTAACAACCTATCTATTTTCAGGGGTGTTTTTGCTAACCCCCAATCCAACCCCACTGCTGGTATTACCCTGCCCTCGAAAGGAATACCTGGGCCCGTTCCCGTTGCCCCTTTTACAATCCACCCCAGGGTGATTCCCGCTACAATATCTACACAAATGCCTATATTTACAGGAACTCCCCCTGTCACATTTGTTATCATTGTACGCCCAGCAATCCTTGGCTTCCCCCTTTTGCAAAAAACTGCGGCTGACCCATAGGCCTAAACTGTTGTGGTTCAGCACTCTTTACTGCTCTTGACCACAGATCCATTATTTTTACCCCGAAATCCTTTCTCCCTTTTTCCCCCAGCTGCAAATTGCCTCTTCTAAACTCAGTATCATAGTCCTTCCATGAATACCCCCCATATGTGGTGTAGCACTCTGCTATGAGGTGAATATACCTCAACATGCCTTTAAGCTTGTCCGGGTTAGCCGCTAAGAAACACTCAGCATAAATTAAAATCCCTTTTACCCATTCTGTAAAAGTCTGCTTTAGTTTACAATTTTTTCCTTCATCCCCCCTAGATTTCCATGCTACAGCCTCCCTAGTTTTTCTACTATTTTCGCTTTTAAATGCACGGGTAGTGGCATTAACCTAGTTGCTGACACCTCATCATCTGCATTGTATTCATGATCAGACTGGTCTATATTACTCTTTACTTTTGAAACCTTTAGCATCCCCCCCCCCCCCCCCCCGCTTTACATACATTTTTTTCATTATTTTTAGCATGTGTCTATTCCCTTCACCTTTTACCTTGTCATCCTCAGAATCAAAATCAGAGGAACTATCAGATATCAAACCCCTCCTGTAAATATACTTCTTACCTTGTTTTCCTTTGTCCTGCCCCTCAGCATCCTTATGACTGTCCTCCTTGTCCTGCTCCACCATTGGCCCATCTTGCCAGTCTGTGTCCCCCATCCTGCTCAGGCTGCTGCTGTGCGACTCTGCTTCAGCTGCACCTCCTGGGATTAGGCCCGTGGGAAAGGATCTGTTTTCCTGCAAATTATCCATGTCATTAGTTTTTCTACCATTATTGTTTTCCACTGTATTATCCCTGTGCCTGTTAGCCTGTATAGCCCCACGTGCTGCAAACTTGTTGCTGTTAGTACCTCCTTGCTCCCCCTGCCCCCTACTTTTTACCCCCCCCTTCCTCTTCTATCCTCCTATATGCCTGCCCATTCACATCAAATATTATGTTGCTATTGCTGGTCCTAAACCTTTTTGCCCCTCTGGCTTCCTGCTGCCCCACCTGGAACCTCTCAGAAACATTGCTAGCATTAAGGGGGGCGCTGCTTCCTTTCTCTCTGCCAGCACTGCTCTGCCTGCTGTCTTCCTTGCCTGCTCTGTAAAACTCTTGCCCCTTCACTTCACCCCACACATGCCCACCCAAAACCCATTGCCCCAGTGAGGACAACACACCTGCTATTATTGGGGCAAAACCGCCTGTGTGCCCTCCGCTATTTGGCCTGTCCTCCTGCCTCATCTCGCAATTGAGCCCACTGACGTCATCGGCCCGCACCCGTTCACGTGAGCGTCTCTCTGGTACATTGAAATCACGCTCCAAACCATGTGACCGAGGGCGCAACCAGATGACGTCATTGCGCTGATGCGCAACGCTGTGATGACGTCCGTTGGAGCCTGCTTGGGTAGCCGATGTCTGGTAAGGGAGCTGGTGGCGATGATGGCCTAGCTCCCTGGCCACAGGGTACATGCTGACTTATGGGGGAGCTAAACAATGCAGGCGAACTTTCTAAATCCCCTGACCCCTCAGACATATACTCTACCTCCACATCCAACGTTTCAGGGGAATCCTGAGGAGGAGGGTTTTTCATCCCTCTTGCACTCACCCTTAACTCCCTTTTAGCAGCTACCGACTCAGAGGAAAAAACAGTAGGAGACACATGAGGACCCTTTAAGGATACTCCCTGTTGAGATGGTAATTTCTTTTCTTTTTTCTCATATTTTTTCAGCTTCCTCTGCGCTGCTAAAGCCCTTGTCTTCCAGATCGTCTCATCCCTGTTGAGGAACTTCTTAGGTATTTTTCTGACTCTGGAAGTCATCTCTGCAAACAACAAACCGATCTGCTCTGAAACAAAGAAAAAAGGTTAGTGATCCTTGCTTCCTGTCTCACCTATCCTTTATGCCTTTCCCCAACTCCCCTTTCCCCACACCTTAGATCCTGGGAAAACCCACTTCTCCTTTTTCATTCATGGGACCCTCCCCTCCTTTTCCTTTCAGAGGATCCCATGCTAACCTTCCCCCTTTCATAACCCTTTCCCCAGGGAGCCCATCCTTTAATTTGCTCCCTTCATATGCATTCAGTCTGCTTTTGTTTCACTACATTCCACTGATGATGTGACTGCACATGTGCAGAAACTATACTTCAGATACCTGCAGTGTAACCTGGGTTTCATAATGGAAGCTTCCATGCTTTGAGGGATGTGCAGGAAACAGTAGCCTAACAGAGGGCCCTGGTGCAAAATCATTTGCCCTCCCACCAAGGGTAACTCAGTAATAAGCAACAGTAATAATATATATGCTGCTCTGTATAATGACTTTGAGGATAGATACTGTAGCTATGCAACCTGCACTAATAAAAGGCTTGCACACCTGCATTAGGATTGTAGTTGTACACACATTGCACGCACACGCCTATGGATGGGTGTCTTGTAAGTTTGTTTTAAAATGCAGGGAATATCTATGGATATATTTATATATTAAGAAGAAATCATTCAAATAAAAATGCAAAGTAAACCTCAAACATTTTATCCCATTTTATAGTTTGTCCACTGACAAAAATATTTTTTAAATACAAACACTTTACTGTGTATAACTATATTTTATATGAATGTGACAGCACACTGCAGAATAAGATATAGTCATTAGCCTGTATTTACATACAGACAGCACATTCAAGCTAAGCTCCTATTTTTGCATAATGTCTTGTTTATTTATAGGAAAGATTACTACATGTCAGTTAAATTTTATCTCACATTCTTTCAATGAATTACAAACCACAACTTCCTCCAGAGCCAAATGTCCCAGTTGGATAATTCTTTAATTAAAATACATTTCTAGCTACCATTCCACCAGGTTCCATGTACACATATACACCATGCTCTGCATTCACATACAAACACAGGAGCCTCTTCAGCTATATAGATAAGACTACGTTCCATACAGGAGATCATGCAGTTATATCCCTACACAATTGCTCTGCAGTTACCTGTCACATATGTTCCGCAGTTACAAACACACATAAGAGACGCTGCTGTTATATACATACATACACTTGGTTCTGTTCTATCATGTCATACCCACATACACATCAGGCTTTGCAGCTACATACACGCCAAGCTCTGCAGTTACATACATGCCAGGCTCTGCAGATACATACATGCCAAGCTCTGCAGCTACATATATGCCAGGCTCTGCAGCTACATACACACCAGGCTCTGCAGCTACATACACGCAAGGCTCTGCAGCTACATACACGCCAGGCTCTGGAGCTACATACATGCCAGGCTCTGCAGCTACATACACGCCAGGCTCTGCAGCTACATACACGCCAGGCTCTGGAGCTACATACACGTCAGGCTCTGCAGCTACATACACGCCAGGCTCTGCAGCTACATATGCCAGGCTCTGCAGCTACATACATGCCAGGATCTGCAGCTACATACATGTCAGACTCTGCAGCTACATACACGCCAGGCTCTGCAACTACATACATGTCAGACTCTGCAGCTACATACACGCCAGGCTCTGCAGCTACATACATGTCAGGCTCTGCAGCTACATACACGTCAGGCTCTGCAGATACATACACGTCAGGCTCTGCAACTACATACATGCCAGGCTCTGCAGCTACATACACGCCAGGCTCTGCACCTACATACACGCCAGGCTCTGCACCTACATACACGCCAGGCTCTGCAGCTACATACACGCCAGGCTCTGCAACTACATACACGCCAGGGTCTGCAACTACATACATGCCAGGCTCTGCAGATACATACACACCAGGCTCTGCAACTACATACATGCCAGGCTCTGCAACTACATACATGCCAGGCTCTGCAGATACATACACACCAGGCTCTGCAACTACATACATGCCAGGCTCTGCAGATACATACACACCAGGCTCTACAAATACATACATGCCAGGCTCTGCAACTACATACACACCAGGCTCTGCAGCTACATACACGCCAGGCTCTGCACCTACATTCACGACAGGCTCTGCACCTACATACACGCCAGGCTCTGCAGCTACATACACGCCAGGCTCTGCAACTACATACATGCCAGGCTCTGCAACTACATACATGCCAGACTCTTCCGTACATACAACTGGCTTTTTAGTCACATACCAGGATGTGCAGTTACATAAATCCCATATACACACACACACCAAGCAATAGTCTATTTATGTAAGATTCTACCAGTGAGCACAAAAATTATAAAAAGGAAAGAAAAGTATGTTGAAATAATAATACACAAGTAGCACACAAATAATGGTATGGTAGGATAGAGTATTTTTAAGCAGATATAGTTTGTTTACTGTTCCAGATGGAGTAGCAGAAATGACACAAAGCTGATAATTCTCATGTGTGTGGTATGGTTTGCACAATACTGACTGTCTCCTCCACTAGTATGTAACTGCAGCTCAGCTTGTCCTTGTGTGAAGCAGAAACTGAGAGTCCAATATCACTGCAGATCCAGGTATGCCCCAATATTGTGCTAGATTACAAGTGGATCGCTAATTTAACGTGCGCCTGTAAAGTGGAAAATAAAATAAACATGCAAAGTAAACCTCAAACATTTTAACCCATGTTATAGTTTGTCCACTGACAAAAATATTTTTTAAATACAAACACTTTACTGTGTATAACTATATTTTATATGAATGTGACAGCACACTGCAGAATAAGATATAGTCTTTAGCCTGTATTTACATACAGACAGCACATTCAAGCTAAGCTCCTATTTTTGCATAATGTCTTGTTTATTTATAGGAAAGATTACTACATGTCAGTTAAATTGTATCTCAAAATCTTTCAATGAATTACAAACCACAACTTCCTCCAGAACCAAATGTCCCAGTTGGATAATTCTTTAATTAAAATAAATTTCTAGCTACCATTCCACCAGGTTCCATGTACACATATACACCATGCTCTGCATTCACATACAAACACAGGAGCTTCTTCAGCTATATAGATAAGACTGCGTTCCATACAGGAGATCATGCAGTTATATCCCTACACAATTGCTCTGCAGTTACCTGTCACATATGTTCGCAGTTACAAACACACATAAGAGACGCTGCTGTTATATACATACATACACTTGGTTCTGTTCTGTCATGTCATACCCACATACACATCAGGCTTTGCAGCTACATATACGCCAAGCTCTGCAGTTACATACATGCCAGGCTCTGCAACTACATACATGCCAGGCTCTGCAACTATATACACACCAGGCTCTGCAGCTACATACACATCAGGCTCTGCAGCTACATACACGCCAGGCTCTGCAGCTACATACATGCCAGGCTCTGTAGCTACATACACACCAGGCTCTGCAACTACATACATGCCAGGCTCTGCAGCTACATACACGCCAGGCTCTGCAACTACATACATGCCAGGCTCTGCAGCTACATACACGTCAGGCTCTGCAGCTACATACACGTCAGATTCTGCAGCTACATACATGCCAGGCTCTGCAACTACATACATGCCAGGCTCTGCAACTACATACATGCCAGGCTCTGCAGCTACATACATGCCAGGCTCTGCAGCTACATACATGCCAGTTTCAGCAGCTACATACATGCCAGACTCTACAACTACATACACGCCAGGCTCTGCAGCTACATACACGCCAGGCTCTGCAACTACATACATGCCAGCCTCTTCCGTACATACAACTGGCTTTTTAGTCACATACCAGAATGTGCAGTTACATAAATCCCATATACACCCACACCAAGCAATAGTCTATTTATGTAAGATTCTACCAGTAAGCACAAAAATTATAAAAAGGAACGAAAAGTATGTTGAAATAATAATTCACAAGTAGCACACAAATAATGGTATGGTAGGATATAGTATTTTTAAGCAGATATGTTTTTTTTACTGTTCCAGATGGAGTAGCAGAAATGACACAAAGCTGATAATTCTCATGTGTGTGGTATGGTTTGCACAATACTGACTGTCTCCTCCACTAGTATGTAACTCCAGCTCATCTGCAGAGTCCATTAATGATTTCCAATCCTCCCTCCGCCTTCCTAAGCTAGAGGTTGATGAAGCAGATAACTTAGCCCTCCCTATAACAACCCATGAAATCAAAGAGGCCATTGCATCCCTTAAATTACACAAAGCCCCTGGCCCTCACAGATTCACCCCCTTATTCTAAAAATCGTTTGCCCCTCTCCTGATGCCCTATCTAAAATGGGTCTATTCTGAAATCTTCAAGACCGGGTCCCTCCCACATGAATACTTAGAAGCCTCCATATTGACCATTCCAAAAGAGGGAAAGGACCCAACGCTCTGTCAAAGCTACCGCACTATTTCACTCATCAACTTAGATATTCTAAAATCCTGGCTACTAGACTAGGCCAATTATTGCCCAAGCTCATACATAGAGACCAGATAGGTTTTTTTCTCAATAGGCAGGGTACAGACAGTACGCGTCGCCTTCTCAACGTGTGTTCGCAAAGGCGGATAGGGCGGGGAGACCCCTTCTCACCCTGTCATTTGATGTAGAGAAGGCGTTTGACAGGGTGCGTTGGGAGTACTTGATGGCAGTTCTAAAAACCGCAGGCTTACCGGAGATCTTCTGCAACGCTGTGGGAGCCTTATATTCTAGGCCCACGGCTAGGGTGAGGGGTTTAGGGTTTTGCTCTGAACCCTTTGTCCTCAGGAACGGTACCAGGCAGGGATGTCAGCTATCCCCCCTTCTTTTTGTCCTGGCAATAGAACCACTTGCCAAAGCTATCTGCTCTAACAGGGACATCAGGGGTGTGTACATTCAGGGGACCTATCAGAAACTTAGCCTATTCGCAGACGATCTTATGGTCTTCCCCTCAGACCCAGATCGATTGCTCCAGCACCTATTAAATTTGTTTGACCTCTTCGGCAGGATGTCATTTTACAAGTTAAACGTGTCTAAAACAGAGGCTTACCCGATCCATATTCCTATGGCCCAACTTCAAGCCTTTCAGGTGGCCCACAAGTTTACCTGGAATCTAAAGGGTTTACGCCATCTTGGTGTTTTCTTGTCGCATGACTTTAAGAATGTGATGTCAACTAATTATGACCACTTTCTCCAGGATCTCAGACAAATGCTTCAGCTCCCTAGATATAGGGAGATCTCTTGGATGGTCAGGATATCTGCCTTCAAAATGATGATCCTCCCAAAACTCACGTATCTATTTAGATGTCTTCCCCTTCGCCTCCCCAATACCTACTTAGATGATTTTCAATCGCTCCTTAATAGATATGTCTGGGCTGACACACATCGTAGAGTAGCAAGGAAGATTCTATAGGCCCCGATAGACAGTACAGCAGATCATATCATTAACTTGTAATGCAGTTCTGTAGGCTACTGTCTAGGCTGCAGATGAACCACCCTGCCACGCTCCCGCTTTCCACTGCATAGCAAGTTCTAGAAGAGCCTAAGCAGGAGTCAGCCCCACCCCTGAAGGGAACACATTAGTCCTTAGTGGATGCCAGCTACGTTTGACTTCAGAGATGGAATGTGGCTTATTGGCAGGATTTCTCAGGTTCTTCAATAAGGGCCCACGGGAGCATGCGACATGCACACACAACACAACATTATTTATTATTACTGGATTTTCTAGCTTGTCTAATATCCTCATTGCTACCTGCAATCTTACACAAATAAAAAGTGTTTCTCTGCACTCTGTGGCTGTGTGATTATTAATGCAACCCGGACAGAAGTCAAGTGACATAGCTTTAGAGTCAGCTACATTTGACTGCAGTGCAGATGGGATGGCATGATTGCTCATTAACTGGCTAGTTTAGGGCAGGTTCATCAATAGGGGGTAACCTTAAACAAATAAAAAAAGCAGCCTATGAAATGCCATTTGCCAACTCCCTGCTATATTGCTATCCTTTTTTGGACTCTATGGTTGTGTGATTATTGATGCGACTTGGAACTTGCAGAAGTCACATGACATTGGCACAGTCCGGTTTGCACATTAATCATATAGCCTTAGAGACCTCCACAAAAAACAATAAAAATATAATTATTGCAGGAAAATTGGCAAATAGGCTTCAGCACAGTACACTATTAAATTGCACATCATATGAGTCATGACAGCACCAGTAAGGGCAGGCTGGGACTCTGTGACCGGCATCACTCCGGACAATCCTTTATGTGAGTAGTGACTGCAGAAAATGCCCCCCCTCCCTCCAGACTGTCGCCCTAGGCAAATGCCTTGTCTGCCTAGGCTATAATAGGCCCCTACTCTGAAGGCTTTTATTGTCTGGTAAAATATCTATCTATAGCAGGCTCCTCCTTTCACTCTGTTTTGTCTCTTTTCTGGAATTTACCTGGTAATATATGTGGCGCCCAATGGCCTAATACCATATACACAGAGTGTATAGGAACTTTACTTTGCAAAAAAGTCATGCAAGCACTCAATAGTGATTATATGAAACAAGAAAAAATGAATGTGGTTTCAACGGGTCCAAGGTGTTGTATTTTAAAAGCCCTAAAATCTTTTGAAAAATGACAGAGAATAATTTTTTGTTTGATTGGAATATTGATGTTAAATTGCCCCTATGCAAGTTACATATGGGGGCCGAATTATCATTGTGTAGGCGGACATGATCCGCTGTAGCGTATATGCTGTTTGCATTTATCATTGCACAAGCATTTCTAGTTAAAAGCTTGTGCAATGCCGCCCCCTGCAGATTTGCGGCCAATCAGCAGTTAAGGGGTGTATCCGATCGGGCTAATTGCTGTCCGCCACTTTAGAGGACGAGTTACGACCCCTGCTTCTTAACTCCTGTTTCCAGCGATCTGAAAAACTATGAGGGTAGATCGCAGGATCCGCTGCTTGCTAAATCTACCCCATGTTCTCTTTGTGGAATAAATACATTTGAAAAGTATAAGGTAAATCATATTTCAAGGATTTGGAAGGGTTTAAATGAAAAATTCACATGAAAATTCATGCAAGAGAATTCTGATTCAAATGGACCCCTATACCTATGGATCAGAGCTTAAATTAAAATCTTTGTAAGGCATTAAGCAGTTAATGATATTTCTGAAATAGAAAGTTAAAAAAGGAGTTATACAGAAAAGTCTGTGATTTATAAAAGTAATGTGTGTGTTACTAAAAATGATTATTTTTTTGAGCTACAGATCTCTTATTTACAATACAATCATAGTAATGTACAAAATCATATAGATTTTTTTTTTAGAAATGGAAAGGGTAATTGTTTTTAAGCCACAAAACTTATTTACATGGTGTGCTTCCATTTAATTTTTCTGTTGATTGCAGTCCAAACTTTCAGTGTATTTGAAACTATTAAAGGGACACTGAACCCAATTTTTTTTCTTTTGTGATTCAGATAGCACATGACATTTAAAGCAACTTTCTAATTTACTCCTATTATCAAATTTTCTTCATTCTCTTGGTATCTTTATTTGAAATGCAATAATCTATGTTTAGATGCCCGCCCATTTTTGGTGAACAACCTGGATTGTCCTTGCTGATTGGTGGATAAATTCATCCACCAATAAAAAAGTGCTATCCAGAGTTCTGAACCCCAAAAAAAGCTAAGATGTCTTCTTTTTCAAATAAAAATAGCAAGAGAACGAAGAAAAAATGATAATCGGAGTAAATTAGAAAGTTGCTTAAAATTGCATGCTCTATCTGAATCATGAAAGAAAATGCTTTGTTTTAACAAAGGTTAATGATTAATTTATTGGTAAGTAAAGTAACCTCTTAAAACATTGCTGTGATATTTTTCTATAGCGAGGTGATTGGAATTGTAAAGTGTAAGGTCTATTAGAAAATAATATAGCACCAATAAAGTGCCCTTGGTGCTACTTATGAGCACTTGCGGGCAGGCTCACTTATTTAAGCCTGATTTCCACAATGTAAGAAGCAGCAATCTTCAAACAGCTGCTTCTTACCATCTCTGCCACCTCTTGGTGGAGATAAAACATCTTGAATATATTGGTTTGCGATGATTTATATTCCCTGCTCTCACCCAATCAGTGGTGCAGTGGGTGGTGGTGCACAAGCAAATTCTTTCTCACTGTTACATCCGGGCAGCAGACATACAGGGGCCGCACATCAATAAATGTCGATAGCATACGCTGTTGGCATTTATCATTGCACAAGCATTTCTAGTGAAATGCTTGTGCAATGCCGCCCCCTGTACATTTGCGGCCAATCCGCCGCTAGTAGGGGATGTCAATCAACTCGATCGTATCCAATCGGGATGATTGCTCTCTGCCGCTGCTTCTTAACTTCCGCTTCAGGCGGACCTGAAGCAGAGTGGGTCAGAAGCAGCATCCCCTGCTTTATAAATCGAACCCACAGTGTCCAATACCTGCTCACCATGAAGGCAGGAGTTCACGTTGTCCAACTTGGTAACCATGTCCTCTTGCAATTCCGTACATGTTTGAAGGCTGCTGATTAATGAGAGTTGGAGGTTCCTGTGAATACTGAAACGTATACTGCCTGTTCGAACCTGTATTCACGCATTAACAATCTGAGATGAAAAGTTTTTTCAGAATCTTCCAAAGCATAAGGAGAAGATAGTTATATATCTAGCGTGTCCTCCATTGTCTGATTAAATTAATACTGCACTGTGGATAAATTGCTATAATTGGACAATTGTATAATATGAAAAACTCTAGTTACATGTCTTTGCTATATATAGCCTATTAATATTTCCAGAAATATTTGCAAACAGGTTAAGGACAATTATGAGCTCAAAGCATCCACAACTGTGGAAATATCTGGCACTAGATGTTCTGTTTGTAAACTGAAACAGTTTAACAGGCCTTAAAAATTACATGAAAACTGTGGTCAATTATTTAACCTTATATTGGCACAATATACTGAAGTATTTATCTATTATAAAACTTTTGGATATGAAGAATAAGCTTAATACTAGCATTATACTCATAGTGTATCTGGAGAAAGTCTAAAGACCAATCTTTTTGTAACAATAACTAAACACTGAGCCCATTCTTTTGGGTTATATGTAAGTTGGATGCCATTAATCCTTATGAGTTGTAGTTCTTTTAGCTTCTCAGCTTGTCTTGTAGATCTAATGGCAAATTTATTTTCCATGAGCAGCTTTTGTATTGCCAATTATAGGAACTCATTTACCTGGAATTTCTAGAAGCATGTAAGATGGAGACTTGAGACTCTTTAAGACGCCTCTCTCATTTTTCCTTTCTGTTCAACCATATAGCAAAAATGTCACTAATGAATTACTCTTGCAAAGGTCCCAAATGCCTGCTGTACCCTTGAGTCAAATACAAAGGGTTTTAGAGCTCAATCGATAGCGCAGGGTATGTTATCTTTTGCAAGCTTCACCCAAAAATAGCCCACAATCTGGTGTTACATGTGGATTACTAAATATTTTAAACAAATCATCTTAACATAGCTGAAGCTGTTTTCTGTTCCTGTATTTTTAAAGGATAGAGCAGGGAGCACTATTACCACTCATTTTGCACATGTTATACGGGTGAGTTAAGTGTTGTGCTCATGCACATACCAAAATACTGCTGTACAATATAGTGCTTTTTAGCAACTGAACCAAATCATTATTATTAGTAGTATAGCACAGAACTACATGAAGAACTTCACTATCAGCATAGCTCTTGTACGATAAACAGCATTAATTTTACGGTGGTCCCCTATAAAAGTATATTATGTGATGGATTTAGTGCACCTGCACTATCCAATATGCAGATGTTAAAGCTCCCTCAAATGTTAAAAATTAACTTTGGACATGTAATATGAGCAAAACTACTTTATGGTCAATTGGGAATGAGCATGTATAGCTTTCATATACAAAAACATTTGTTTAAATATTCCCCATACTTTTGGGCCCCAATTTATCAAAGGTCTTGCGGACCTGATCCGATAGTGCGGATCAGGTCCGCAAGACCTCGCTAAATGCGGAGAGCAATACGCTCTCCGCATTTAACATTGCACCAGCAGCTCACAAGAGCTGCTGGTGCAACGCCGCCCCCTGCTGACTCGCGGCCAATCGGCCGCCAGCAGGGAGGTGTCAATCAATCCGATCGTATTCGATCGGGTTGATTTCCGGCGATTCCTGTCCGCCTGCTCAGAGCAGGTGGACAGGGTTATGGAGCAGCAGTCTTTAAACCGCTGCTTCATAACTTGTGTTTCTGGCGAATTCAGAATTTAAGAAGAAAAGAAGAATCAGATGGATGACAGAAGTTGGAAGAAGAGGACCAATGCCATGAAGAAAGAAGAGGAGCACTGCCCGAGTCAAGTTGGTGAGTACAAACTTTGGGTTTAGCAATCTTTTTGGGGGGTGTTTTTTTTATTTTTAAGCTAAGGTTTTTTCCCCTTTTATTTTTTTTTAGACTAGTTGTTTTTTTTTAGACTAGGTTTTTCTTTTTTTCAGCAGCGAAAAAACTGTAATTTCTTTAGGGTACTGTCCTACCAACTGTCCTTCTTAAGATAATTTCCTTTTCAGGTCAATCTTTTTTAGGATATGGTTATTTTTCAGTTTAGTTTTTTTTTTTATATTACCTTTAAATTTGGGGTAGGGGGGATTACTTTTATTGTAGAATGGAGTCGTAGTTTTTATGTGAAAAAGAGCTAATCTCTTTAGGGCAATGCCCAACAAAAACCCCTTCTAGGGGCTATTGTTATAGTAACTTTTAGTGTTAGTTTAGTTTTTTTTTGTTTGTTTTTAAAGGGGGCCTTAGTCATAACTGTTTTTGTAAATGTAGTGTTTGTTATTTTTTGTAACTTAGGGGCTGTTAGCTTTGGGGAGTTAGTGTAGGGGTAGTTTGCATTGGGGTTGTGGAGGTGTAGGGCTTAATAGGTTAGGGGTGGTTAGGTTTTTCGGTTATGGCTGATTAGGGGTTAATAGTGTAGGTAGGTCAATAGTGTAGGTTGCGCTGGGGGGGAGGTAAGTATTGTACAGTATCTAATTTAGAATACAGTTATTTTTTAGTTTGTTATTTTAAACATAAATATATTATTTCAATTATATATTTATGCTTAAAATAATAAAATAACTACATTTTAAATTAGATACAATAATTAAAATAATATGCATTATACATGACAATGCATATCATTTTAACAGTGTATATAAATGTAGCAATAGTATATAGTTATAGTAGAGAAGTTTTTTTGGTATCATTTATTAGTCAGGTAGATTGCAGACATTAAGTAAGTATCTTTAGTATTTAGTAGAGCACTCTTTCTCCAACATTGGTGTGTCCGGTCCACGGCGTCATCCATTACTTGTGGGAAATGTTCTCCCCCACAGGGAAAGGCAAGGAGAGCACACAGCAAGAGCTGTCCATATAGCTCCCCCTCTGGCTCCGCCCCCCAGTCATTCTCCTTGCCACTCTGAACAAGTAGCCCGTCTTGTTGCACAAACGACTGGCAGCTTTGCCAGATGTACAAGCTTTTGTTCAGGCTTTGGTTAGAATCAAGCCTGTTTACAGACCCATGACTCCTCCTTGGAGTCTAAATTTAGTTCTTTCAGTTCTTCAAGGGGTTCCGTTTGAACCTTTACATTCCATAGATATTAAGTTACTATCTTGGAAAGTTCTGTTTTTGGTTACTATTTCTTCTGCTAGAAGAGTTTCTGAATTATCTGCTTTGCAGTGTGATCCACCCTATCTGGTGTTCCATTCAGATAAGGTTGTTTTGCGTACTAAGCCTGGTTTTCTTCCAAAAGTTGTTTCCAACGAGAACATCAACCATGAAATAGTTGTTCCTTCTTTGTGTCCGAATCCAGTTTCAAAGAAGGAACGTTTATTACACAATTTAGATGTTGTTCGTGCTTTAAAGTTCTATTTAGAAGCAACAAAAGATTTTAGACAAACCTCATCCTTGTTTGTCGTTTACTCTGGTAAGAGGAGAGGTCAAAAAGCTACTGCTACCTCTCTCTCTTTCTGGCTGAAAAGCATTATCCGCTTGGCTTATGAGACTGCCGGACGGCAGCCTCCGGACCGTATCACAGCTCACTCTACTAGGGCTGTGGCTTCCACATGGGCCTATAAGAACGAGGCTTCTGTTGACCAGATATGTAAGGCAGCGACTTGGTCTTCTCTGCACACTTTTGCCAAATTCTACAAATTTGATATTTTTGCTTCTTCGGAGGCTGTTTTTGGGAGAAAGGTTTTGCAAGCCGTGGTGCCTTCTGTTTAGGTAACCTGATTTGCTCCCTCCCTTCATCCGTGTCCTAAAGCTTTGGTATTGGTTCCCACAAGTAATGGATGACGCCGTGGACCGGACACACCAATGTTGGAGAAAACAGAATTTATGCTTACCTGATAAATTACTTTCTCCAACGGTGTGTCCGGTCCACGGCCCGCCCTGGTTTTTTTTTTAATCAGGTTGAAAAAAATTTTCTTTATACACTACAGTCACCACGGCACCCTATAGTTTCTCCTTTTTCTCCTAACCGTCGGTCGAATGACTGGGGGGCGGAGCCAGAGGGGGAGCTATATGGACAGCTCTTGCTGTGTGCTCTCCTTGCCTTTCCCTGTGGGGGAGAACATTTCCCACAAGTAATGGATGACGCCGTGGACCGGACACACCGTTGGAGAAAGTAATTTATCAGGTAAGCATAAATTCTGTTTTTGCTGTTATGATCTGCTGCGAACGAGATGCAAAGCCAGACCACAGCTTCTGGCAGCATTCCTGAGAAATCTTAGCACATTCCTCATGAGCAATGGCCTCCAGTTCAGTAATATTGTTGCGTTTGTGTACTGCAACCACCTTCTTCAAATCCCACCAGAGATGTTCTATGGGGTGCAAGTCAGGTTACTGTGATGGCCACTGTAGAATCTTCTAGGACTTCTTCTGCAACCAAGCCTTGGTGGAATTTGAGATATGCCTCTGATCATTGTCCTGTTGGAAGGTCCAATGATGCCCAAGCTTTAGCATACTCACAGATGGCATTATTTTTTCTTCTAGGATTTCCTGATACTTCATTGAATACATCTTGCCTTTCACACGCTGCAGTTTTCCAGTACCGGAGGATGCAAAGCAGCTCCAGAGCATCACCAAGCCACCAACTAACTATATTTAGAATGTTCTTCTCAGCGTATGCTTCATTCTTCGTCCTCCAGACATACCGCTGATTCATCGGGCTGAAAAGTTCCAGTTTTGTTTCATCGCTCCACAGAACCAAATTCCAAAACTTCTGGGGCTTATTTATATGATTTTGAGCATAGTGGAGCTGACTTTTCTTGTGCTTTTGAGTCAGTAGTGGTGTACGTCTTGAACTTCTGGCATGGAAACCTTCTGTGTTCAGTATGCACCTTACTGTGCAAACTGAAACCTCAGTGCCTGTTGCCACCAAGTCTTGCTGCAGGTCTTTTGCAGTCACTAGAGGTTTTTCTCAACCTGCCTTCTCAGAAATCTGGTTGCAGCCGTTGATAGCTTCCTTTTTCTGTCCCAGCCAGGTAGTGTAACCACTATTCTTTTAACTTTGAATTTGTGAACTATGCTTCCAATAGAGTCTCTAGGAACATTCTCTGCCTTCACTATCTTTTACCTTTCCTTGTTTGTGAAGGGCGATGATCTCCTCTCTTAACTTTTTGGACCATTCTTTCGACTTAACCATATGTTAAAAACCCTAGCCAGTTCAGGAATTTCATGTTTTCTAGTTTAAGCACACCTGGTGCAACTAATGAAGCCCTTGATTAGTTGCATCCGGTGTGCTTGAGACAACACCTGTTTTTAATATGTGTGCTGTTATGAGGGATTCTATTCAGGGGGTTCAATAATTTTGAGAATGCAAAATTCATTAAAAGTTGAATTTTCAGTTGGATTTGGGGAAATTACTTGAAGCATTTGTTGTGTTGAGCTATTTCAATTGCTTTTGTTTGATTTGTTAATTACAAACAGCTGAAAAATTTTGACAATAAACCTGATTTGCAATTGGGGTTGAATAATTTTGATTACAACTGTACAGTAAGTATATATTCATATACTGTACATATATATATTTATATTTGCTAACTATCGCTGCAAGACTTACCCCGTTCACTGCACTAGTTCTCATTTTGTGACTCATGGCATGAGAATGAGGCTCCCATTGGAGCCTATGAAAGTGCACTCTTGTGAGCGTAATGCTTCTGTGCAATGCAAAGGCAACCTCGCTTGTAATACCAGCGCTGCTATTACTCAGTTGAGTGCAAATATCGCTTTAGCGTAATCAATATTTAGCACTCAACTTGTAATCTGGCCCATAGTAAGATAAATAGTAGGAATGTGGATTCAGCAGTTTTGTGAGGAAATGAATAAGGAAGAGGGCAGCCACCAGCGGTATTCTTCTTTTTTCAGAGCCCGATTTCTTCTTGTGAAAGCGCATCAAACTAAGGCTAGATTATAGGTCTAAATTTATATTAGTGCACAAATCCATCAGATATATAGTTAAATATCTCTTTAAAAATAAAAAAAACTTGTTCTGCTATGTGCAGAACATTGGAATATGAAATATGCAATTATCTTATGTTGCACTTTTAAATAACTGTGATCATGTTTGCTCAACTTGTTGCTTCAGCTTTTTTAGCTCCATTGAAGTCTAAGGGTAATGCGATTTTGCATTCTCAAATTCTCAAAGTCTATTTGTTACCGCTACGTTATGAACGCAAGAGCCAAACATTTTACTTTATACAAATGCAAATCTCCCAGTTTAAAAAAAAAAAATACTACCGCTCCACTTGTGCAAATCCAGATGTTCATGTGTTTCACTTTCACATAAAGAAACCCAGCTATGAAAATCGCTCAATACCACTGGCGGCAGCCATCTTCGCCATTTGTTTCCTCACGAAACTGCAAAATGCACAATCCTAAAAAATAGCTCTTGTGTTAAAAAAATCCTTTTATAAAATGAATGGTTTGAGGGACTTAGCAGTACTGAGCAGACTTCTTAGATAATCTTGCCAGACTTGAGAGTTTTAAAGAATCAATTTATTCACCAAAATATGTTTTTGCAAACCTACCACTATGCTGAGCGGTACTTCAAATACCTTGGTAAAGTTATGATCATGACACAGGATATAACATATCTAGCTGCAAAACTAAGCAGAATAAATAGTCAAGATAATGGAGAAACATATTGGTCTTTATATTACCTAACACTAGAAATATACAAATATAATTATTAACATTTACAGCACTGGATTATTATTAATAATTATTACAATATTTCATATTTAGTTGAAATAATTTTTATTGTGAGACATACATAGAAAAAATTAGAACTCATCGTACATTACATATGAAACATCACAAGGAGAAACATTCTCCCTCCCTGACCTCGCATGGGACTAGTCCCCTACTTGTCCTTTAGAGCTGCATAGCCAGGTTGTCCAGAGGGGGGACTTCTCTAATAGTGTCTATATCAGTTCCTAAAGTAGTCCCAAAGAATCTGCAATTTAGTATGCCCCAACAATTAAACAGAGGTTTTCTGAGGAAGAGGTGGAGACAGTGGTCGCAAAAAAAAAAAAATTCATTCTCCATTGAGAGTCCCTCTCTTCCTCTTAGTATTCTCATCTATCTTCAGAACCTCTCTTTTTCCTCACCAAAAAGGCACAACAATAAACTACAAACAATTTAACACAAGAAACAATCAAAACCAAAATCAGAAAAAATAAAAATAAATATTAAAAAGAAAATAAACTTGCCTGCTTCTCCTAATCTTCACTCTGTAGATCCACGGAAGGAGCCCCCAACCTTTTCAACGACCACCAGTCTTTGCTGTTAGTCAATGTCTCATGTCTCTGTGTCCTCTGTTTATGACTGTCAACCTCTTGTGGTATCTGGGTTTCCTGTGTTTCTACCTAAGGTCCCTCAGATTCCCTTCAGTATCCAATAGTTCCATATTTTTAAAAATCTTTCATGAGTAGCTTGTATAAAGGATACGGATTCAGATAATGTGTAGGTAGCTTTAATCTTTTCTAATACCTCCTCCCATGAGGGTGCTCCTGTCTTCCAGTATTTAGCCACACATATCCTGGTAGCTGTGCACAGAGTGCGGATAAAAGTATTTATGGCTGAATTAAAAGGAGGTATGTGTTCATTGAGTAGTGCTTGAGATGCAGTCAGTGTGATATTTTCAGATAAAACCTCACTCAATAGGTTAGATAAGTTAGTCCATATCTGTTCTATTTGTGGACATTCCCACCACATGTGGATATATGTTCCTGTCTCCATACACCCCCTGTAACAGTTTTTACTACCATTTGGGATATAGTGTGATGTGACTAGTGGTGTAAGATACCATCTAAAGGTGGATTTAATACAGTTTTCTTTAAAATCTGCGCTTATTAATCCTTTCCCTGCTACCTGTAATATTGCTTCCCATTCTTCTTTCGTTTGTGTCTTATTAATATCCCGTTCCCATGACTCCATTACTGTAGTTTTAGAGGTATACTTGGCCTTCTGTATCGCTATATATATGTGAGAAATTAGTTTTTTATTTCTGGTGGTGGAGCTAGAATAAGCCTCCAGCAGTGTCAGACTTTGCCTATTGTTTCGGGGTAAAGCTTTTGTAATGGCTGATGCTATTTGGAGGTATAAAAACCAATGTAACTTTTCGGGTGTTAACTTCTCCTGTATTTGTAAATATGTAGCCATCTTACCTTTATGAAGAAAATCAGCTACCCTGTATAGCCCCTTATTCTCCCATTTTCCCACTTGTGAATGAAATTCTGAGCTTATAATAGTCCTGATTGGTCTCATCAGTGAGTCTGTCGGTAATAGTTGAAGAGATGTCGCTAATGAATTCCATAAAGACATCATCTCTTCTGTAAGTCTTGAAGTCTGTTTATATCTAGGTGGTTGCCCCACATGTTCCCAGAGAATATCATCTGGGTGTTTACGTCCCGATAATAGGGTTTCCACCTGTACCCACCTCAGATCATTTGGTTTTTTACCAAATAGAGTCGTCTGCTCTAATCTCGCCGCTTGGTAGTAGTTCAGTAGGTTTGGGACCCCCACCCCTCCAAGTTGTCTATGTAGTAGTAATATACGTGAGGGGATTCTAGCTTTTTTACTGCCCCTTAGAAAGCCCACCAAATCAGTCTGTAACTTATTGAGTTCCAGTAAGGGGATCTTGATCGGGAGGGCCCTAAAAAGATATAGTACTCTTGGTAAGATGTTCATTTTTATAGCCGATAGACGACCATACCAAGAAAACCCGCCCGACCTCCAGGAGTTGATGTCTTTCCTAATTGCTTTGAATAGAGGGGTGTAGTTCAGTTTATATAGTTCTGTACTATCACCTGAGATTCTGACTCCCAAGTATTTAATCGCTTCTTTAGCCCAAGTAAATGTGAAATTAATTTCAATAACCTTTTTAGTATGACTAGGGAGGGCTATAGGTAGTGCTTCACATTTTTCTAAATTGATCTTGCATCCTGAAATAGTCGCATAATTTTGTAGTATTTGATACAAATGTGGGAGAGGGATATCGTTGGTCTAGTCAACGTCAGAAGGACATCGTCCGCAAACAAAGAGATTTTAAAGTTATTCCCCCCTATTTTTACTCCGTGAACTTCCGGTGTCAAACGAATCTTAGCTGCAAGGGGCTCTATGCATAGCGCAAATAGTAACGGTGAAAGGGGGCAGCCCTGTCTTGTCCCATTCCTAATATCTATGAGCTTTGATTGATATCCAGCCGCTCTAATATGTGCAGTGGGTTGGGAATAAATGCCCATAATTGCCTTCACAAAGGGTCCTTCGAAACCCAACTTTGCTAGGACTGCCATCATATACCCCCAGTCTATTCTGTTGAACGCCTTCTCCGCATCCAAAGATAGGACCAGAGAAGGCGTTCTTGTCTTATTAAGGTAGTCAACCAGGGTGATCATGCGTCTAGTGTTATCTGGCGCTTCTCTATCTGAAACAAAACCCACCTGATCCGGATGGACCAGGTCAGGAAGGAATCGCTTGAGTCTGTTTGCTAGGATTTTGGTAAAGATCTTAATGTCCTGATTGATTAAAGAAATTGGTCTATAGCTTTGACACAGTTTCGTGTTTCTTCCTGGTTTCGGGATCACCACTATCTTGGCCTGAAGTATTTCTTTTGGGACTTCTTTACCTTGCATAATATCATTACAAAATTTTTCTACATGAGGGACTAGTGCGGATTTAAAGAATTGATAGTACTCTCCCGGGAATCCATCCGGCCCTGCGGCCTTACCTGGTTTAAGTTCCTTAATTGCCATGAGTACCTCCCTGGTTGACACTCCTTTGTTTAATTTGGCATTAGTTTGTTTACCTATGGGTGTGAGGTTAGCGTCCTCTAAAAATTGTCGTCGTAATTGTCTCGTGTGGTCGTCCTGGTTAGTTTTCTTACCGTCATAGAGATGTGCATAATATTGGGCGAAGTTATCTGCTATCTCTTGGGGATTTGAGGTACAAGTTCCGTCAGATTTCTGTAGATATGGGATCGCAAAAGATTTAATCTTTTCCCTAAGTTTGTGTGCTAAATACTTATCAGGTTTATTGGAGTACAAGAAGTATTGTGATTTTAACTTATGGGCTGCTCTAAGAGATGCTTTATTCAGAATTGTCGCTAGCTCTGTCCTTTTAGATACCAGGTCTTGAAAAGTTGCTGCTGCTAGGTTTTGTTGGTGTAATTTAGTCAGGGTGTCTATTTGTGCTTGTAAAGAGTCGATTTGGGATCTAATTGTTCTGTTCAAAATGGCCTTTTCTTTAATGAGCAATCCCCTAATGAAGGGCTTGTGCGCTGCCCATGCGTTAATCGGGTTATTAGTGGTTCCTGCATTCAGTTCCCAGTACTCTGCTAATGCACGAGATATGGAGTTATGTATATTTGGATTTTGTAAGATAGAAGGGTCGTAGTTCCAAGAGCGAGAAGCGCTGGTTTGGAATGTTTCTTTGATGTCCACCTGAACTATGGAGTGGTCTGACCATGCACATGCATGAATGGTGGAGGCCCGTAGGTCTGGAATCCAGATTTGGCTCAGATAAACATAATCTAGTTTAGAGTAGATTTTATGTGCGTGAGAATAGTATGTGTAATCCGTGGTTTTACCATATAATGTGTCCCAAGAGTCTATTGTGTTGTGTGATAGGAAAACCTCTTTAATCTTTTTGACCAGAGAATTGTGTCTCAACTGTTTCTGAGTCAATTTGTTCCCTTTTGTGTCTAAATGTGCATACATGGATATATTAAAATCCCCTCCAATCAAAATCCGAGCCTGAGACCACTGGGTGAGCAGATATGAAATGTGGGAAAAGAAAGAAATCTGTGTCTCATTAGGTGCATAAATATTGCACAAAACTATCTGTTTATCACGGAGTCTCCCCCTGATTATCAAAAACCTCCCCTCTGGATCTCTGATTGTTTCTTCCACCACCAAACCCAATGAATTATGCAATAAAATTGACACTCCCCTCTTCTTTTTATTTGTTGTAGAGTGATAATGTTGGGCGAAATTCCTGGACCAATACTTTGGGACAATTTCTTTGGTGAAGTGTGTTTCTTGTAAATATATTACATTAGCCTTTAGTCTAGCATATTGGCTCATTGCTGTTCTACGCTTCAAGTCTGAGTTTAATCCTCTGACATTATGGGTAATAAGTCTAATGTCACCTGTCATTACTCACATTTTTCGGTCTGGGGCTCCCCCCGCAGATCCACCTTTTGTTTATCTATAGCAGTCTTCCATAGCCAGTGCAGATATGAGCTTCTTTTCCTAGTCATGTCAAAGGAGCAGGCAAAACAAATGTTAACACATAAACCATAACAAAAACATCAACATTGTCAATAAGAAAAAACATATTACTCTTACAATTAAGAGCTAAATAAAGAACAAAGAAAAAAAGGGCAATTCCCTCCCCTTTCCCCCCCTTACATTCAAAAAACATTCTGTAAGTATTTGTTACCTTCACTGCTTGTGAGCCTAATGTAAGCTAAACAAAATTTAAGGTTTTTAGACTTAAATAATCTGGTAGTTATATAGGTCCCTATCTTGTAACATCTATCCAACATTGCTCCACGTGGTTACTGTAAACCCCCTACACTGACCTTTACCATGTTCTCTCTAAACTTGGACCTCTAATAGTAGAGCCTTAGTGCATACCAGTTTGATCCCATCTCCCAGTTAGAGATGGCAACACAAAGAAAAATAGTGAAACATCTCCCCCTACACAAATATCCAGTGTACACCTAAATTAACAAACCCTCAGTTCTGCTCATAGAGAAGAAATGTCATGTCTTGGTTTTTCTCTTCGTGACTCTGGTCCACCTCTGCCTTTGTGGCTGACTAGCGTCAGCTGCTTTCTGTGATCCGTCCTCTGGGAGTTTAACTTGTGGTAAATCTGGAACATCTAGGTGTAGTTTGCTGCAGATCTCAGGGATTTCCGAAGGATCTTTCAAACTTAGAGATTTCCCATTATGGAAGATGTGTAAGTTGAAGGGAAACCCCCAGCGGTAGTTGATCTGGTTCTTGCGCAGCAGGGTAGTGAGTGGTTTTAGATGGAATCATCGTTGCAGTGTTTTGACACACAGATCTTGATAAAATTGAATAACTGTCCCCTGGAATTTGAAAGTAGGGTTTTTCCTGGCTGCCGCCAGTATTTCTTCTTTCTCTGGGAATCTGAAAAATCTCACAATTACATCTCTGGGTGGTGCATCTTCTCTCGGTTTGGCTCTTAAAGCTCTGTGAGCCCTTTCTAATTGAAATTTTTCATCAGCAACTTCGCCTGTAATCGCTTGAAAGAGTTGGTGCAAATAAATTTGTAGCTCATCTCTAGAGACCGATTCAGGTATCCCTTTTAGGTGTAAGTTACACCTACGACTTCGATTTTCAATGTCTTCTAACTTGTCTTGTATCTCCGTCAGTTCTTGCTGCTGTTCAGACAGTTTAAGAGCTGTCACATCTTCTGTAGTGCTGATTTCAGCTTCTTCTAATGTGTCTACTCTTGAGCCTAAGTCTGTGATGTCCTGTTTTATTTCTGCAAGGCTGTTAGTAATAGTATTTTGGAAGGAGTCGAATTTCTCCCATAATTTATCAAAGTTCTTATTAATGTCCTGTTTTGACACTAGTGCTCTTAGGTCAGCTTTTGTAGCGGGTATAGCTTCCTCCCCATTCAATTGTAAATCTATGTCAGAATCTGCATCATCTTCTGTGACGGTATTGGCATTTTCTGGTGCTTTTTCTCCCCTTGCTGGTTTGAAGAATAAGGTAGCTGCTGAGGGTTTAAGCCCTTGGGAGGGTTTATTGTGCTTCCTGACCGACATGATGATAAATATGCACCCGCAATCTCAGGGATTTCCGAAGGATCTTTCAAACTTAGAGATTTCCCATTATGGAAGATGTGTAAGTTGAAGGGAAACCCCCAGCGGTAGTTGATCTGGTTCTTGCGCAGCAGGGTAGTGAGTGGTTTTAGATGGAATCATCGTTGCAGTGTTTTGACACACAGATCTTGATAAAATTGAATAACTGTCCCCTGGAATTTGAAAGTAGGGTTTTTCCTGGCTGCCGCCAGTATTTCTTCTTTCTCTGGGAATCTGAAAAATCTCACAATTACATCTCTGGGTGGTGCATCTTCTCTCGGTTTGGCTATTAAAGCTCTGTGAGCCCTTTCTAATTGAAATTTTTCATCAGCAACTTCGCCTGTAATCGCTTGAAAGAGTTGGTGCAAATAAATTTGTAGCTCATCTCTAGAGACCGATTCAGGTATCCCTTTTAGGCGTAAGTTACACCTACGACTTCGATTTTCAATGTCTTTAACTTGTCTTGTATCTCCATCAGTTCTTGCTGCTGTTCAGACAGTTTAAGAGCTGTCACATCTTCTGTAGTGCTGATTTCAGCTTCTTCTAATGTGTCTACTCTTGAGCCTAAGTCTGTGATGTCCTGTTTTATTTCTGCAAGGCTGTTAGTAATAGTATTTTGGAAGGAGTCGAATTTCTCCCATAATTTATCAAAGTTCTTATTAATGTCCTGTTTTGACACTAGTGCTCTTAGGTCAGCTTTTGTAGCGGGTATAGCTTCCTCCCCATTCAATTGTAAATCTATGTCAGAATCTGCATCATCTTCTGTGACGGTATTAGCATTTTCTGGTGCTTTTTCTCCCCTTGCTGGTTTGAAGAATAAGGTAGCTGCTGAGGGTTTAAGCCCTTGGGAGGGTTTATTGTGCTTCCTGACCGACTTGATGATAAATATGCACCCGCAAACAAGTTAGAAAAAGTATGTCCAATCCCACAGACAGAAAAGATGTCACTTAGGAGAATAGATGTGTTCGTATAATAGGTTGTGTGTCAGCAGGTTATTTTTTGGGTGTAAGTTGATGCCAGTGTTTTACCGGACTCTGCTTTCCCAGTTATATGACTGTTTCTTTTCACCTACAACTGATATCAGAGTTTGAGGGCTCTTGTATGGTTCCTTATATCATCTGCAGCGTACAATAAAGATTAACAACGAAGGTATCACCAGCTGTAGTGAGGCAGTTTTGTTTACTCTGTCTGAGCTTCTTATTTCATCTGTGTAGCAGCCTTGTGCAGCTTTTCTCTGCCCTCTGCATATCAATCTTAAGGTGGCTGGATTATTTTACATCAATACCTAGTGATTAAAACACAATGTCCCACACTGAAGTATGATTGTCATATAGTATGCCTTTGGCGCCATGTTATTAAACTTTTAAACATTAGGTTTGGCAGACCCCTCTTAGTTGAGAATGGTACAGGTTGCATTCGCTTCACTGAAATGCTATGTTCTTTCTTGTGTTTTCAAAAGAGAACTTTTACTGCACACCCCTCTTGATTCATATAGGCTTATAGTCAGCACTTAAATGCATATGTACTTTCGTTTCTTAATGTTGCCTTTATTGTAGGCGAGTTCTTTCCCTTAGTAATCTGTGTGAAATATGGCCATTTATGCCTCTCAAGCCTTACTTGGTTGTCGGACTTTCTCCTTATGTCCGCGGTGAAGTGCCGGTGTCCCTCCGTTGCGGGTCAGTTGCTGTGGTGCTTTCTATCAGCTTTTTATTAGTCGCATCCCGCTTTACCTCGTGGGCAAGATGGCGTCCGGCTACTATCCGTTACTGCTTTCGCGCTGTCAGATTCTTGTAGCGCTTTCTGTTAGCCCCTCCATCCTCCCATTGTGTGTTCCTCACACTGTCACCTTGGTCCGTAGTGGTGCTGGGGACTCGTATTGTGGTTTATTACCCCAAATTTGAGCAGTAGGTCACGGAGCTCTGCAATCACAGCTCCATCTTTGAACGGCTCCAAGCCCCGCCTCCAATATTTCATATTTAAAGGGACAGTCTAGTCAAAATTAAACTTTCATGATTCAGATAGGGCATGGAATTCTAAACAACTTTCCATTTACTTTTATCATCAAATATTTTGTTCTCTTGGGATTTTTTGTTGAAAGCTAAACCTAGGTAGACTCATATGCTAATTTCTAAGCCCTTGAAGGCCACCTCTTATCTTAGTTTATTTTGACAGTTTTGTTTACAGCTAGACAGCACCAGTTCATGTGTGCCATATAGATAACATTGTGTGCACTCCCGTGGAGTTATTTATGAGCCAGCACTGAGTGACTAAAATGCCAGTCTGTTAAAAGAACTGAGATAAGGGAGCAGTCTGCAGAGGCTTAGATACAATGTAATCACAGAGGTAAAAAAGTATATTAATATGACAGTGTGGGTTATGCAAAACTGGAGAATGAGTAAAAAAAGGATTATCTTTCTTTTTAAACAATAACTATTTTTGAGTAGACTGTTCTTTTAATATTTCAATAACGTGCTTTAAGATAACTAATTTTTTATGTGCGCTAACTCGACACCGTGTTAAACCTAAAGTGTGCCACCCGAAGCATGTTACTCATATTTTACATTCCAATCTTCTTCACATAGAAACAATTTAATTTTGTATTATTAAATATATATATATATATATATATATATATATATATATATATATATATATATATATACAGTATATACACACACAGAGAGAAGCATTATTTATATCATGATTTCAATGTAAAATATATATCTATACCTACAGTATATGTCTGTAGGAATAGATATACAGGTATAGCTATACATTTGAAAATTAGAATATTGTGAAAAGGTGCAATATTCTAGGCTCAAAGTGTCCCACTCTAATCAGCTAATTAAGCCATAACATCTGCAAAGACTGAACCAGCCTTTAAATGGTCTCTCAGTCTGGTTCAGTAGGAATCACAATCAGGGGAAAGACTTCTGACCTGACAGTTGTGCAGAAAACCATCATTGACACCCTCCATAAGGAGGGAAAGCCTCAAAGGTAATTGCAAAAGAAGTTGGATGTTCCCAAAGTGCTGTATCAAAGCACACTGATAGAAAGTTATGTGGAAGGGAAAAGTGTGGAAGAAAAAGGTGCACAAGCAGCAGAGATGTCCGCAGCCTGGAGAGGATTGTCAGTAAAAGGCCATTCAAAAGTGTTGGGGACTTTCACAAGGAGTGGACTGAGGCTGGAGTCAGTGCATCAAGAGCCACCACACACAAACGGATCCTGGACATGGGCTTCAAATCTCGTATTCCTCTTGTCAAGCCACTCCTGAACAACAAACCACGTCAGAAGCGTCTTACCTGGGATAAAGAAAAACAGACCTGGTCTGTTGCTCAGTGGTCCAAAGTCCTCTTTTCTGATGAGAGCAAATTTTGCATCTCATTTGGAAACCAAGGACCCAGAGTATGGAGGAAGAATGGAGAGGCACACACTGCAAGATGCTTGAAGTCCAATGTGAAGTTTCCACAGTCTGTGTTGATTTGGGGAGCCATGTCATCTGCTGGTGTTGGTCCACTGTGGTTCATTAAGTCCAGGGTCAACGCAGCCATCTACCAGGAGATTTTGGAGCACTTCATGCTTCCTTCCGCAGACGAGCTCTATGGGAATGCTGACTTCATTTTCCAGCAGGACTTGGCACCTGCCCACACTGCCAAAAGCACCAAAACCTGGTTCAATGACCATGGGATTACTGTGCTTGATTGGCCAGCAAACTCGCCTGACCTGAACCCCATAGTGAATCTATGGGGCATTGCCAAGAGAAAGATGATAGACTTGAGACAGAACAATGCAGAAGAGCTGGAGGCCGCTATTGAAGCATCCTGGTCTTCCATAACACCTCAGCAGTGCCACAGGCTGATAGCTTCCATGCCACGCCGTATTGAGGCAGTAATTGCTGCAAAAGAGGCCCAAATCATGTACTGAGTACATACAATATGCATGCTTATACTTTTCAGAGGTCCGATATTGTTCTATGTACAATCCTTGTTTTATTGATTGCATGTAATATTCTAATTTTCTGAGATTGTGGATTTGGGGTTTTCATGAGCTGTAAGCCATAATCATCACAATTATGACAAATTACGGCTTGAACTATCTTGCTTTGCATGTAATGAGTCTATCTCATATATTAGTTTCACCTTTTAAGTTGCATTAGTGAAATAAATTAACTTTTGCACTATATTCTAATTTTTTTCGAGTTTCACCTGTATATAGATTTGGATAAAAATATTTATTTAAAATAAAAATAACATTTTCCTGTATGTGAAGAACATTGTAATGTAAAATATTAATAGCCCCTGTCAGGTTAGCACGCAAGCGATAAGTGTTTTTTTTCTCCTATGCTCTCCATTGAAGACTATGAGGAGATATCCGAGGTGCTGAAGTTAGCGCACATCCGGTTTCACTTCCACGCAAATCTTTTACTTTTAACTTGTAATGCACAAGTGAACCACACATGCAATAAATATTACTTCTGTCGGTGTTAACACTCAAGTGAAAACGCTAAATACTGCACCATTTGTATTCTAGCCCTAAGTGTTTTAAAAGCTGTCTCAGGTTTTAGAGACTTGGAGCAAAATTCACTGAGGTCTCTCCAGTCATCCCAACTTAAAAGAAATCCCCAGCCTCTCTAGGTCAGTGTTTCTCAACTCCAGCCCTCAGGACCCTTAACAGACCAGATATTCATTATATCTTAACTAGAGCACAGGTAAAATAATCAGCTGATCAGTAACCATGGTTACTAACCTGCTCTCACACTTAAAGGGACACTGAACCCAAATTTTTTCTTTTGTGATTCAGATAGAGCATGCAATTTTAAGCAACTTTCTAATTTACGCCTAGTATAATTTTTTCTTCGTTCTCTTGCTATCTTTATTTGAAAAAGAAGGCATCTAAGCTATTTTTTTGGTTCAGCACTTTTTTATTGGTGGATGAATTTATCCACCAATCAGCAAGAACAATTCAGGTTGTTCACCAAAAATGGGCCGGCATCTAAACTTACATTCTTGCATTTCAAATAAAGATACCAAGCGAATGAAGAGAATTTGATAATAGTAGTAAATTAGAAAGTTGCTTAAAATTGCATGCTCTATCTGAATCACAAAAGAAAAAATTTGGGTTCAGTGTCCCTTTAAGATGATTATTTCACCTGTGCTCTAGTTAAGATATAATGAAACTCTGGCCTCTTAAGGATCCTGAGGACTGGAGTTGAGAAACACTTCTCTAGGTTCACAAGTTCCTATATTATATCAAAAGCAGCTGATCTACTAAGTCTGTGTTCTGTTGTGAATCAGTTGCTTTTAATAACATATGAACTGGCAAAAGCTGGAAAGATTAGTAAAGCCGGAATCCTGGGGGCGACAAAAGTAACAGTAAATTATAACCTTTATTCTTATAAGTTGTTTTGAATACTTAATTAATGTGGCCAGTCTGTTGCATGAATCCTTTCATAATTGTGTACACACTATCATTGTGTTATCTACAACATGTAATAGTTTCAGCTAAATATGATTATTTATGCAAAAACAAGATAAACTTTTCTTTGGGAGAATGTACTGACCTCTTTATTAAAATTATCCCTGATGTCAAAATGAGCAATCGTCAGTACACACTGTTCTGAAAACCCTCCCACTATCTGGCAACAACTTACTTAGATCAAATTTCCCTGTAGTCACTCTATATAAACCTGCCTCTACATTCAGACTGCAGAGTTCCACAAACTTTGTTAGCTTCTCTTGCAGAACGCTAAGCATTATAAGTAACTTTGAGTTGTATTATTATTTATACATTTATCTCAGCACATGGAATACAAATTGCATTTAAATCTCATCAGGGGACAAATTACAGAAGGTAAAGTACATGGTATAATTAATAAATGTATAGATTGCATCTTTTTATATAAAAGTAACATGTATTTTACATGAGGCATATTACTTTTATTGCTTAAATATGTGTATGCATTTAACTAATTTGCCAGATATTTTAATTTTGATGTTGCTAATGTCTCAAATGACCTAGAACCATCTGCGTAGTCTGTAGTTCTGACATGTCACTATTATATTTGAGTTTCAGGTTTTCAAAGTGCAGTCTGTTCTGTTTTGTACTGTTGTGTAATTAAATATAATTGTCTCTGTTCTTTTTGTCTCTTAGGTACAGTTTAGCTGCATTTTGCTCAGCTCTTGATACTAGCGTTGCCTGTATCGGGACTATGGCATCTGTTCCGTCAGCTGGTTGCCTTTTAGCAAAAAATCAGTTTTACAGAGGTAAGCTTATCTAAAAGAAATATATATTATTTATTTACAGAAGTTTTTAAAGAACAAGAAAAACTTTATTATCTAACCACTGTATGTTTAGAATGCAAATGATAAAGTTTTCTTTGTTAATAAATGTTTTTTTTCATCTTTAGCACGGCTTAATTCTGAGTCTAGTGTTTGCTCTTCCAGTAGTTCAGAACAAGGGCTCCCAATGGATCAAGAAAAGTCATATCAAGGTATTTGCTTTTTTGTTGCCTTAAGGGGCTTGTCATTTAATAGTACTTTCTAGGTTTCATAGCAAAGTATCTATAGCATATACAATAACTCAGAATGCGTAGCTGTGTAGAGTCAGTTTAGATAACAAATAGAATAGTATGTATAATAAAATACTATGTATAATAAAATAATGTTTTTCTTATCCAATCATTGGTAAAATACAAAGTTTGTTTTAATTGTTCTTCAGTTAATTTAAATAAGCAAACTTTAATAGCACAGCAATTACATTTATCAGCTACAGCTATATTTAAAGGGACATGCAAGTCAAAATAACCTTTCATGATTCGGATAGAGCATACAATTTAACACTCTTTCTCTTTGTATCCTTTATTGAAACATTTTCCCTTTCTATAAGAGTGTACTGAAGTGTGTCTGTGGGTTAAGCACTATATGTATAGCAGTTTTACAAACATTGTTGCAAACATTGCTGTACTATACTGCTCAAGGTGTGCACATGGAACAGAGAGTTTTTTATTATTGAAAGCTATTTTTGTTTTAAATTGTACACTCTGTTTGGGTCATGTAAGTTAAAATGTGTGATATTAACCATCAATATAAGTGAAGAAAACAAATATTATCTTCAAGTTAACAAAATAAATGTTTTTAATAAAAAAATATATTCAGCTTTCAAAGATTTTTTTATGTGATGCCAATGTTATTTGCCCTTTTTGATAAATAGAATGACCATTTATTTTAATTTTTGACATAGCACTAGTAAATAACTATTGGCCTATACATTTTGTGCAGGTTTGCCAGAAATGATTGAGAAGTGCTGGTGGCTGAAAAACTTTTTTCATTGTGAACAAGTTCCAACTTCTTCAATTAGAATTGAACCAACAACTGCCCGGTAAGACTTTGCTTGTTATTCTAGATCTTTACTAAGGAATCAAATCATTTTCTTGTAATACATATCTTTCCAATTCCTGTGTTAAAGGGACAGTCTATTTGAAAATGTGTATTGTTTAAAAAGATAGATGATCTTTTATTACCTATTCTCCAGTTTTGCATAACCAACACTGTTATATTAATATACTTTATACCACTGTGATTACCTTGTATCTAAGCCAATGACTGCCCCCTTATTTCAGTTTTTTAACAGATTTGCATTTTAGCCAATCAGTGCTGACTTATTGTGCTTACTCCTGTGGAGTTATTTATGTTTATCTATTTGACACACATGAACTAGCGCTGTATAACTTTGAAAACTGTCAAAATTCACTGAGATAAGATGCAGTTTTCGATGGTTTAGAAGTCAGCTTGAGCCTACCTAGGTTTAGCTTTCAGAAAAGAATAAAAAGAGAACAAAGCAAATTTGATGATAAAAGTAAATTAAAAAGTTGTTTAAAACTGCATGCCCTGTCTGAAACACGAAAGTTTAATTTTCACTAGACTGTCCCTTTAACATAAAGAGCCAATTCAGAAAAGTAAGAGGTATCTTTCCAAACCCTAGCAGTACAATGGGATTGTTGGTGAGTCTACATGAGTGCTAGTTTTAAAAAGACCTGGGGATGGAGTCCTAGACAAAAATCAATGGACCCTAACATATCTATTTTATTTTTTTGTTTTTTATATCAGATTGTGTCCTTTAGGTATGTTGACTAAAATTTCTTATATTGAGGTCTCAATTAGAGGTATCAGTTATACAATGGGGAATTCATATTTATTCATACATTTATTGTCATTTACTAGTACATACTCTTACATTCAAATTATTTTATTTTCAATATGATAACCCAATACCTGTCCAAGATTTTCACAAAAAAAACAGAATATTTCTGCTATCTAATTAGTTGTTTTTCTCCTTTATCTGGTAAAAAAACTCAACTGATTAAGTGGCTAAGTGTAGTATCTACTAAATCTGTTCAAACTCTAGGTTGCAAGTTGCAGTCTCAGCAGTGGTGACCCAACCTTTAATGATTTTAAGGTTGATTTCTGGGTAACATTAAATTAGCTTCTAATAACTGCCAATTAAAAGTAAATAGCTGAAGCCTATGAGCTAAGTGCTTTGAGAAAAGTGCTTTATAATTCAGTTATTACCTGTTTATTTTAACTTGTAATTTCTTAACACAATACATACATCATTACAGTATAAAAGAATAAATAAATATGAATCAAGAAAAACTGTTATGGTACAGACTAGTAAATAAAAATAGAGCTGGCAGGAGTGAACCACATACATAAATTAGAAAGCCATACCTACTCTCTTGAGATTCAAATATTTATACCGTTCATTACTACTGTATTACAGATGGGGATAAACCTTTGTGGGTTGTTGATCATGCTATAAAACTTAGCAAAGTAATCTTGTAAAATAATTCTTTAAATAAATAATTGTATAGAATGCAATAAAAAATAAAACAAGAAGAAAAATGATCATGAAATTGTTTTATTTATTTCATACAATAATTATATTTAAAAAAAATAAAAAGCATTTTTATTTATCTTTATTGTATCTATATAGTTCATTATTTTAAGAATTACAATATGTATACTAATCATTTGCAGTTGTATTTTGTAAGGCAGTTTTGATATTGGACTATTGGATATTCTACTGCTGAGTTACATTTATGTTATCATGTTATCTTTTGCTTTGGTTTTTAAAACGTGCATTAGTAAAGGCTTAAAAAATAATGAAAGAAAGAAAATAAACTTTTCACGCTGTGGAAAGTAAGACATTTTATGAGTTTGTATATATTAATTATCCTTGAAAAAAGAAATACCTATCAGTAAAAAGAGTTCAAGAATTGGTATTTATATATACATCCTTGTAAAATTAGATAGATAGATAGATAGATAGATAGATAGATAGATAGATAGATAGATAGATACAGGTATACCCCGCTCATACAGCGGGTTAGAGACCGGGGCCCCGCTGTAAAGTGAAAACCACCTTAAAGTGAAACAAGGCAGTTTTAGCTTTCTTTTCACTTGCCAGTGTGTTTAAAGACTTGAAAACATGTTTGAACTAACATATATTAGGGGTGCAATAGTGCTACATTTAGTTTAACACTAGCACAGCACAGTATTCAATAAATACTGTACCTGTAAAATAGTGACAATTATTGTAGAAAAACACTGAGACACAGATTGCACTGTAATGCTGTAAACAGAGTGAACTAAGCATAACAAAATGGTGCCAGACACTTTTCTTGCAATATCACAATGATTACAACACTGTTTCAAAATCCTTGGAGGTTGAACTTCAGCTCCACAAAGCGCTGTATTAGCGAAGCGCTGTAAAGTGGGGTATTGTGTGTGTGTATATATATACAGTATATATATAGTTTATCAAGTATGCAATTACTGATAATGATTTTCTCTTCTAGGAATCACAGCTGATCATAACATTTTGCAAATTAAATGAATCCTTATGACACTGCAAAATCCTTCTCCACAAGGATTCTTCTGCTTCTATGAAACAAAACGTCATTTGAAAGTCTGAAATGCTGCAAGAGAGAAAAGAAAGACCATAGCCTTGATACAAACTGAAGCTGAATACAACTTAACTTGTATTGTGCATAACCATTCTTGGTGTTGGAACATAATGAATACCTTCAACTTCACTAAATCATTTTAATAATAAGTAAAAAATTAAGAAAACTGTAAAATGTTTAAATTAATCTGGACCCTGGAAAATGAAGATATTGTTTTATATTATGCAAGACAGTGTATTAATGCAGCAAGGTTCTTGACATGCATTAGTTGAATAGGATACCTTGAAGTCAAATGTGTTTTCACTCATAGATTTGCTGAACATACTTTGCAAGAGTTTCTGCTATTTGCTATGTGTGTTCTTTACCCTGACCTGTCCTACTATTTTTTTAAACAATAGTCATATTGTGCTTTCAGGCCGTTACCTTCATTAGCTCTATTGCTATGTGATTGTTTTAAAACATAACAAGGCACTTAATTAACAAAAAAAGCAAAAACAGTATAGAGATATAAAAAATGCATTTATATAGCACCATAGAAAGATAAATGTTCTGCTAGCTGTACTTTATGTAAAGTGTGTTCATTACATCCATATTTTTCATGGATAATTTGTGTATTGAAATTTTTGTACCTACGATTTTTTGGTTAAAAGGAAATATAAAACAAATAAATTATTTTTAAGATATTTTATGTCTATTGGTTGATTTTTTGCCATCAGTTTCCTGTACTTAATTTAATGGTATGTTATTTATTTTAGTTGTCTGCGGCTGCCAGTAAAATGTTTTCATAGACGTATAATCATTTATTCATCTAACAGGAACACCTCATATATTATAGACAAGAATGCTTAATATATTTACTAATACTAAATTGAATTCTATTGATAGTAATAATACAATTAATATGTATACTCATAACAAATAGTATTAATATACAGTTTTCTTAATCATCTAGGATGTGTAAACATTTTTTGTGCAAGAACTTGAAAAATGGTGACAGTTTGTATCTAATACTGAATTTGAATAATAGTCCTGTTCGGTGGTTCATTAAACTTAAATTATTTTTCTCACCACATTTCAAAATTCAGCTCACACATTCCTGCACAACGGGATGAGAACTGACCACTCAGTCATCAAGCTTAAAGGGATAGTCTAGTCAAAATGAAACTGTCATGATTCAGATAGAGCATGCAACTTTCAAATTTACTCCTATTATAAATTTGTCTTCGTTCTATTGGTATCTTTATTTGAAAAATCAAGAATGTAAGCAAAGGAGCCGGCCCATTTTTGGTTCAGCACCTGGGAAGCACTTTCTGAATCCTGATTGGTGTCTAAATGTAGCCATCAATCAGCAAATGCTACCCAGGTGCTGACAAAAAAACTAGCCTGCTTCTAAGCTTTCATTCAAATAAAGATACCAAGAGAACAAAGAAAAATAATAATAGGAGCAAATTAGGAAGTTGCTTTAAATTGCATGCTCTATCTGAATCATGAAAGTTTCATTTTTCACTAAACTATTCCTTTTAGACCTAAGATGAAAGCAATAAAAAATATACTCACATAACCAAACATTCCCCCTCCTTCATGTAAATAAAGGCACCTGCTTTTGATGATCAGTTTGTTCAGACATTTATTAAATGTTTTAATGGACATAATAAACCATACTAACATTATAAATATGACCATATATATTCATGTCCTATGTATGCATCTGCTTCTCCTACTTCTAACATCCCACCATGGTCGTCTTCCATCACTGACTACATGCTCTATATTGCATATTGCATACACCATAATAGTTTACTTAACATTCTTAAATATATATAATACATATTTATTAGCAAATACATTTTTTAGACAAGACATTGTTAATTTAGGTTATAAGTGAATTACACCATTTCTATAAAATATAAAAATCTGACTGTTTGTTATTTTTATTTTTCATACATCTGCATTTAAATGAGATGGCCTGTTTTCTTAATAGAATTTCTGTACCTGTTTGTAATTACTAAACCTTTTATTTTTATAGTGCAGTCTCAGGGGTAGATTGGCCCTTGATCCCCTTGTTTTCACGCAAGCCTTCAGGCTCGCCGGAAACAGCAGTTATGAAGAAGACCGCTGCTCCATAACTTGTCCGCTGCCTCTGAGGCTGTGGTCTTCAATCTGCCTTATCCTATACGATCGGGTTGATTGACACCCCCTGCTAGCGGCTGATTGGCCACGATTTTGCAGGGGGTGGCATTACACAAGCAGTTCTGGTGAACTGCTTGTGCTTTGATAAATGCCAACAGCGTAGGCTGTCGGCATTCAGCGATGTCTGTCGGACATGATACGCTACAGCGTATCATGTCCGACAGACATTGGTAAATCTACCCATCAGTCTTCTTCCAACTGAGACTAATAAAAAGGTTGCCATTGGATAATACATTTTTTGCCTGACTCTTCTAATTGGTTAAAGCCAAGTCTGTGTGCAATAGACATTGAGCAATTTTAAAAATATATTGATATCTAAGAAAACAGTCATAATCTTGTAAAGATAATACAAAAGAAAATAAAGATGTCCTTCTCAATAACACTATTTTAGTATATCAAAAAACAACTGTTTGTCAAGCCAAATATCTTATTTATCTAGGAGAAAATACACAAAGTTATAATTGATTAATCTAATAAAATATATATTAAAATATTAAATCTGTATTATAAAATAAATCACTGTAGATATTTTACTGGATTTACCTTAAAAAATACTAACTGTTGTACAGAAAATTGCTTATTTTGCTATCTGTGTTAGGTATATAAAGCAGTCCAATACAAGGTATACTTAAAAATACACTGGAGTCATCCCTATTATCCTTTGGAATGCAATTACTCTTATTTGCTAAATATATGCAGTTTAGTTAAAATGAAAAATTGTATCACTAATCTTGCTGTATACTTTGCTTTCCATAGAACAGGTTATGTATGAGACAGACAAAGAAGAACAAGGGTGGTGGTCCTAAAATCATGTCAAGGGTTAATAGAAGAGTCAGCAGTGCAACAGTAATAGTGTCCCTCCAATTGGCACTCCAGCCCCAGCTGCTATTGTGTTAAGTACAAATATTGCCACTCCTGCACCAGCTGCAAGTGCGTCAGCACTGCCAAATTTTGCATCTCCATCCAAAAAATTATAATTAATAATAATAATCCAGTAGTGGCTGTGCCACTCCTACCCCAACTGCTAGTACACCATGCACCAATTGTGCTACTCCTGTACTAGCTGCCATTGCATCCAGCACCAGAACACACAGATCTCTTACATACAGGTGTTACTTATGAGAGTAGGATGATTGTTACTATTTAAATGGCTGTTCAACTTTTTTTTTGGCAGTTTAGTTGCATAATCCATGTCCAATGAATTAAGGGATATTTTGCTCACTTTTTCAAAGACTTCCTATTTTGGTATATCTCTAGCTGTCTCCACAAGGATAAACTAAGCACTGCCTTGGCTCAAGTATTGCCCTGGATGCCCATAATGCCCATCTTCTCTTAGCTGTCTTTCTATCAACTCACATTTAAATGGAACGCTGTTTTTTTTTAACTTATGCTTGTATACATGATCTATTATTTCTTTATACCCCTGCTTCTGAATTCTGCTATACTTTGGAAATGTACCCTCTTACCTTCCCAAGCATTATATAATACTATTATTATGTGTAAATGTATTATTTATTTTTTTGATGTTTTTTTTTTTGCATTTTTTGGAATATGCTACCATTAAAGAATTCTCAACCTACATTTTTGGTAGCTTCAAATTATTATTATTTCTAATGCCATTGCTTTAGGCCTATTGAATCACTGTAGCATGGCAAATGCTTTTATGCAAATAATCTCATGTGTTATTCAGTTATCTATACTACTGTAGAAACTGTAAGATCTTTGATTCAGGGAATCCAGAGTACATTTGTGTATATAGAATGGGCATATACCTTTATAACATTATAACTAAAGTGTTGTTGCTGCAACAAATTGACTCATCCGTGTTAAAGTGGCTAATCTTATGTGTCTTTGGCCTTTAAAAAGATGAACGCCTAGACTTCCTTATCCTCATCTAGTACAAACATGGCAAGTGCAAAGTTTTCAAGCAGTGAATGCATACTGAGCTAAATCAGAGTTAAACTGAAAGCAAACGGAGCAAAGCTACAAGAATTGCTTAAAACTGCAGAACCAACACTAAACAGATCCTCCACACAAGGAAAATGTAAATATTTGTTTCTACTGTTTTAAGATCTATACCTACAATTTAATCTTGAGCCCCCTGCTCCATTTTATTTACACCATTTCCCTTGGCAAGCTAATCACTTCCTTTAGAGATTAATACTGTGGCCCCCATTTATGAAGCAGCATAAACAGCTTCAGGGTATTTTAATGTAGGCTCGCTCATGTCAAAGAACCTGGTCTCATTCACCCTGAGTGACTGACAAGCACTGCTCTTATGAGAGCTGGTGACAGAATGACTGAATGCACTGGTTGTACAAGAGCAGGGGATAGGGTTTCACAATCATTTGCTTGTACAGTGTCAAATTCTGGCAGCCAAAGCTGTGTCAGAGACCTACAAGGCGTTCAGACAGATTCCCTGTTTGAAACCTTGTCTGCACATTCCTTAATAAGTAGAGACCCATATCTCTGCTCTAGTTTGTGTTACTTTTTATACTCCACTATATTCATTTCACAATGTACTTTTCTTTAGAAATTGTCTTTTCCCATATCCACCTGCAAGGCTTTTTTTTTCCACAGATTCACTTACCCTATTTCCACTGATCATACATTTAAATGCTTTTTGAAAGCCCACTTATTTAGAGAAGCATATAATACTCAAGTAAGTATGACAGTTAACCCAATATTGATAATCTTTATTCCATCCTACCCCTACTCAAAGCACCATCAGCCAAGTTATGCCCTCATCTCTTGTCCCTCCCACCATAATAAACCACGTAAACTAGCATTGCTTGGCTCTTAAAAGGATATCAGTGGTAGAAAATAAAAGATAAACATGTCTGTATCAATATTGCTGATTATTATTTGGTAAGCTATCCCTTAAAGTGTGTTTGATATAATGCTAACAAAACATTAAAACAAAAAGGTTTCTAAAGATGTCCATCAAAAAGCGTGCACAGCAGCAGTATTGCCCATAAACAATTCCATTAACATAAAGCATTTTATTTCTCCAGTTTAGGATCCCTTTAAACATCTATGTTCTATTATCTTTGAATTTATGTTTCATTTTACATTTTATAATTCTTTCATTAAAGAGAACAAAAACTGTTAAATCAAGCTTTGAAGATGTCGACTGCAGTTCATGCAAGCAATCATGCTTTTGTTTTATTTAGGTATTGCCTTTGGGTATTACTGACCCTAGGAAACCATTATTTTCAGGACTAGGTATGAGTCACTTGCAGTAAGTGACTGAGGCATGTCATTTGAGGCTTGCACAGATTATATTTCAGTTATTATGCAAAGCTTCTTATCTGTTTGCCAGTATAAATTTATATCATATGTCATCTCAGTTACAAAGAAAAAGTCATGCTTATGTACTACAAGAAAAGTAATTCTAATACATAATTGATTTGATATGGGCATTATTTTTAAGTGGTTAACATATCTCAATGGTGTCTTTTTATCTTAATTTCTTATTTATTTTTCACTGAATTCTTCTAGGTGCAGAACAAATATTTAATATAAGCTATTTCTATTTTTAATATCTAAAGAGATTATTCTGTACTCATAAAACAAACATACTAATGTTTAGATGCATTGTACATGTAGATGTTTTGGTCATTCATTAAAAAGCTTCAAAATTGTTTAGGTAACTTGACTGACATAAACCACAACGCACTAAATCTTTGAAACCTCAGGAAAATCTGCTGTATTTTTTTTAATTTCTTGCAAATATGTCAAGAAAATATAAATATGGTCACATTTCCATAGCCTTTAAACCATTGCTGATAAATCAATAAACTTTGAAACACAACATAAATGGGGTCACATAACATTTTCATATAGCCCTGTACAATCTTTACACATTAGTATCATTTTAAGAAGGTTGAAGAATACCTCTAATGTAACAGTGTTTGTAGATATGGATTGTAAAGAAAGAACATTATTTTTGAATTCCTATTTAGTAAGTCAACGTTAGGCAAAGTTCATTTATTTCGTTTCCTTCAGCCCACCCTCAGCATAGTTTTGTGCAATCTAGGAAATAAAGATGTACAGTTCTTTAATCAATTTATGCTTGACTTTATTTGGGGTACGAGAAAAAATAAATATTCTTTAAAGGGACAGTATAGTAAAAATTAAACTTTCATGATTCAGATAGGACATGCCATTTTAAACAACTTTCCAATTTAATTTTATCACTAATTTTTCTCTGTTCTCTTGGTATTCTTTGTTGAAAGCTAAACCTAGGTAGGCTCATATGCTAATTTCTAAGCCCTTGAAGGTCGCCTCTTACCTCAGTGCATTTTAACAATTTTTTTCACAGCCAGAAAGCGCTAGTTCATGTGTGTCATGTAGATAACATTGTTGTCACTCCCGTGAAGTTATTAGGGGCTAAAATGCAAGTCTGTCAAAAGAAGATGCTATGTGTATAGAGCTTGCTTATTGATGGCTACATTTAGCCACAAATCAGCAAGCACTACTCAGGTGCTGAACCAAAAATGGGCCAGATCCTAAGCTTTACATTCCTGATTTTCAAATAAAGATAGCAAGATAGATAGTGGCAAAAAAAAAACCTTAAGGGGCGCTACACGAGCGGTCTTATTCTGAGTGGCGGAAACACCACAGCATCTGCCCTTAGCCGTGTTGCTTGTGATCGCTCTTGCACGTGACCTCTTCCTTGGGCTAGACTTTGATGTTTCTAGGGAGGGGAAAAGAAAATAATTATTTCTGAGCTCAACCATTATGCAAGCACTTATATAGGCAGTTAATCCCTTTTCTTCCTGCCCTAACCCCCTTCCCCTCCTGGCCAATCCCTGAGCTAGCCTATTCAGGGAAACTGATAGCTGCAGTTCAGCTGAAACTGCCCTTCCCTTTTCTTTTGTCCTGGCTATACCTATGTGAGACAAAATCCAAACACAACCCCCACCCTTATTCTTCCCAGTAAGTAAAGTAAATAACCTTTAAATTGTTCCCATCCACATTGGTCAGTACACTTTGCAAAAGAGAGGGGGACAGAGAGAGAGAGAGAGAGAGAGAGAGAGAGAGCAAAATAGAGGGGGGAGAGAGAGCACAGAATAGAGGGGGGAGAGAGACCACAAAAGAGAGGGGGACAGAGAAAGAGAGAGAGCACAAAAAAGGGGGATAGAGAGAGAGCACAAAAAAGGGGGATAGAGAGAGAGCACAAAAGAGAGCACAAAAGAGAGGAGGAGAGAGAGCACAAAATAGAGGGGGGAGAGAGAGCACAAAAGATAGGGGGGAGAGAGAGCACAAAAGAGAGGGGGAGAGAGCGTACAAAAGAGAGGGGGGAGAGAGAGCACAAAATAGAGGGGGGAGAGAGAGCACAAAAGAGGGGGACAGAGAAAGAGAGAGAGCACAAAAAGAGGGGGACAGAGAGAGAGGGAGAGAGAGCACAAAGAAAGGGGGACAGAGAACGAGAGCACAAAAAAAGGGGACAGAGAGAGAGAGCACAAAAGAGAGGGGGACAAAGAGAGAGAGCAAGGGGTGGGACCGCTGTACTGCAAAAAATGGCCCGTGTACACGGGCTTTAGGACTAGTAGCTAAATATTTCAATAAGACAGGAATTCATGGATTAGGATATAAGATTTTGTTTTATTTGATTTTTATATTAATAACTCCAATATCTGCTGTACAGTTGCTATATTGAATTATTTCTGTATACAAGTGCTTACCTGCTTATTATTTATTTGTATTGTTTTCTTTTTTCTTCTGCCTTGTGAGGTATTTTGATTTGTACTACAAGTATTATTTATCATGTATTCATTGTTTATTATAAATAAAAATTGTTGAGAGCAGGTTTGATTATATATCTGAATATTAACGATTTTTAGTCAAGCAAATGTATCTTCCATTTGTTCAGGGATTTCTGTGCCACTGAAAACATTCCTAGTAGGGAAACAGCAAAAGCTGTAGTTTCCTTTTTAAATTTCATGAGTTATCACCTGAAAAAAAGTTTAACCAAAAGATTGGGAAATAGTGAATGATGCTATAGACAGGTTTGACAATATGATATAAATTAATCTGCATATATAAAGTGATCACGGTTCCCTTTTTGTTAACCCTCTTGCATTTATTCTATTTTTTCAGTAGCTCTGTGACATCAAAAGAATGAACTCATTGTACAGATTTGTAAAGAAATAGGAGAATTATGAATTATAATGGGTTGAAAACCTCAAACTCTGATTTGATTATATAAAATGACGAAATAGAAGTGTGCACCTGGGGAGGGATTACTCTGTGACGTGGTACTTATGGTGTAACCTCTTTTACCTCATATTGTGCCTTTCACAAAAAAGTACTTTTCCTGCAGTATATCAATCTAATTCTATCTAGAAGGACAGCCCATGGCCCCTATTTAAGAAGGTCTGGCAGACCTGATCCGACAGTGCGGATCAGGTCCGCCAGACCTCGCTGAAAGCTGCTGGTGCAACGCCGCCCCCTACAGACTGGCATCAATCAACCCGATCGTACTTGATCGGGTTGATTTCCGGCGATGTCTGTCCGCCTGCTCAGAGCAGGCGGACAGGTTATGGAGCAGCGGTTTTGTGACCACTGCTTCATAACTGCTGTTTCTGGCGAGTCTGCAGGCTCGCCAGAAACACGGGGCATCAAGCTCCATTCGGAGCTTGATAGATAGGCCCCCATGCCTGAAATACCAGGCAATTCTCTTTTTTTACAACTAACATAATGCTTATTTGTCTATAGCCCGCTTTTCTTTTCTAGTATAACTGACTTTTTAAAAGATCAGGGACATTGCTGTAAAGAATTATAACTAGAATAGAAATTGCATTTCTTTCTTTTCTTCCATGCTAATAAAGGAATATATTTTTGAAAAAAAGCTAATATTTACAAGTAAGAACATTTTTTATTTTAAATAATGGATGAAGCATATCAGTTTAGTTAAAAAAGTCCTCTCCTAGTGTGTTTATATGTGGGAACTATACTATAAAGCCTTGCGTTAGTCATATTTGAATTATTTGAAATTAATAAATGTTAGGTTAAGTACCATTAAAAAACACTTGGTTAGAGTGGTAGAATAGATCTCCGCATTAAAAGGGATTTCATTATATTTTGCTCTTTCCCTCTGTGTATATGGTGTGTAATTAAAATTTTGGGCTAGATTACAAGTGGAGCACTATTTTAATGTGCACCCGTAAAGGGGTCAATTTGCCTGTTTACAAGCTCACGTTAAATAACTAGCCATTACAAGTGACTGGTCAATGCTCCCGCAAGCTCACAATTTCACTTTGCACTAAGCGCAATTAACCAGAGGTCAGACCTCTGATTAATGATAAAACGTTGCCCAAATTGCCCTCCAAATAAAGTGGACTGTTCTTTAAAATATATAAAAAAATATAAACAAGTGAAGAGATGTGGGGTATTTGGAAAAAAATGGCACTTAAAGTGCCTGTCATGTTCCATGCCACTGTTTCTTTAATTCATACTCCAACCTTACATTACTCTGTTAATAAAAGCCTGAAGCACCTGTAGGGAGGTGCTTGGATATCGCCAAGCTACAGCATACCTTGCTGTGAACCACACCTATCAGTTGTTTTGCTGGTCCTGTCCGCAATACCTTCCAACTCTCCTGTCTTTTGGAAATGGTAGCAGCTGCTTTTAAGGTAGTAGCAGATCTAGTTGCCTCTCTATTCTATTCTAAGTACACTTCTCGGTATAAACAGCTAACAACTAAATAATGTAAACACTGCACTTTATATAGTAAATAATAAACTGATATTTGTGATATTCGATTTGAATCTGACATTCAAATTCAAAATAGTATTTCTAGTCTAATACTGTGTTTTATAAATGTAATATTCAAATTCAAATGTGATATTCAATTTGAATGTGATATTCGATTCGAATGTGATATTCGATTCGAATGTGATATTCGATTCGAATGTGATATTCGATTCGAATGTGACATTCGAACTTGAAATAGTGTTTATAGTCTACAATTGTGTTTTATAAATGTAATATTCGAATTCGAAAGTGACAGTCGAATTTGAATGTGACATTTGAATTCGAATGTGACATTCGAATTCGAATGTAACATTCGAAAACTAAATAACATTCGAAAATCAAATTTTTAAGAATATTCGTTCTTATCAACATTCTATTATGTAAATTGAATTTCTACAATAACATTCGTTCTAACATTCGAATTTGAATATAAACACATTCGCCCATCCCTAATATTCAACCTCCGGCATTGATTGAGACATCTGCTAACTCCACTCTTACTGAGGTATAGTTTCTATAGTCAGGTTACTCAGGATCGATCTTTTGCAATGGAAGTTTCTCTGAACCTTAAACTCAAGAATATTAACTTTTCCTCCATGCTGCATACGTTTTATTTGTAAATAGTATGGGAGATTAACCTTCTATTCAGCTCTGCGATCTAACAGTTTTCTTCCTCCTGATCACTTGATCTTCTGGACTCTAAAAGTCCTGCAACCTATTTTTACTTAAAGGGACACTGAACCCAATTTTTTTCTTTTGTGATTCAGATAGAGCATGCAATTTTAAGCAACTTTTTAATTTACTCCTATTATCAATTTTTCTTAGTTCTCTTGCTATCTTTATTTGAAAAAGAAGGCATCTAAGCTAATTTTTTTTGTTCAGAACAATGGACAGCACTTGTTTGTTAGTGGATAAATTGATCTACCAATCAGCAAGAACAACCCAGGTAGTTCAACAAAAATGGGCCGGCATCTAAAGTTACTTTCTTGCATTTCAAAAAAAGATACCAAGAGAATGAAGAACATTTGATAATAGGAGTAAATTAGAAAGGTGCTTAAAATTGCATGCTCTATCTGAATCATGAAAGAAAAAATGTGGGTTCAGTGTACCTTTAACTTGTATTTCAGTTCATAATTGGACTCCAGTACTTTCAGTACTAATCACCTTTTTTCCTTTAGTGTGTACTAGAGAGTAGATTTTATTCATTAAGTCTATGGGCCTATTTATCAACTCGGTCAACTGTGCTGCATTCGCCGGGACCTATACGCTCGCCTGACATTGCCTAACATCGCTGCCACGGACCTGAATACGCTCTCCATATTTAACAAAAAAGCTGTTAAAAAGATGTGCACCAAGTACGGGGCGATGAGCAGCAGACTGTTATTAACTAACAGTCATCGATTTTGCTGCTCTTTGGATTTTTTCCAGCTTTATTTATATACTAAATACCCACACTATCCTAAACTGTTTAACCCCTATCCTGCCACTCCCGGACCCCGCACAACTAAATAAACTTATTAACCCCTAAACCGTCGCTCCCGGAGCCCATCGCCACTCTAATAAACTTATTAACCCCTATTCCTCCACTCCCGGAGCCCACCGCCACCTCCATTATACTTATTAACCCCTAATCTGCCGCCCCCTACACCGCTGCCACCTACATAAAGTTATTAACCCCTATCCTGCCACTCCCAGAGCCCACCACAACTAAATAAATGTATTAACCCCTAAACCGCCAGACCCCTACATCGCCATAAACTAAATTAACCTATTAACCCCTAAACCTAACAACCCGCTAACTTTATATTAAATATTAACTTATCCCTATCTTATAATACATTTAAACTTACCTTTATATTTAAATTAAACTATATTAAACTAATAAAAAATGGAGATAAGGAAGCTGTAAAAAAATGAATATGAATATATCTATAAATTATAACAGAGGTGCAGACCCTATGGAAATATTATCAAAAAAATATACAGATAAAGAGAATAAGGATAAGTAATCCTTATACAAAGATAGGGAATTCAGCACTCTCCACTACACATTAGAAAAAGATATATATCTATATAAATAAATTCCTAAATATATATAGATAGCTGAGTGTGGAGCCTGGTGGATACAAAGAATAGAGACTTGATCACTTGCATGTGTTCAAAGCGCCAATAGTTTATTATGTACAGAAAGCAAAAAATATATATATAAAAGTTTCTAATAAGAACTTGATGTCTAAGAGACGTCTCATGGGAAAATTAGTCATTAATATAAGCATGACTTATAAAGTGGCTTAATATGATAGTGAACCTATAACACCTCTATCAGAGGACAACCCCAAAATTGTTTGTTATATAAGGGTTATGTTCTCATAATAATATACTGAGGATCTATGTAGTTCACTTTAACATGAAGCCAAAATAAAACCACAAATGAGTAATAATGTGAAAAGTGACATACAAAAGAATGATTGTTGTCGAGCAAGCTACAATAACATATGCAGCAATCCACTATACCAAATCTCAAACACAACCCCAAAATCAGAGGACAGTCCCAAATGAAAGGGTTAACACTGTCATGATGTAAACATAGGATCTATGTGTTTAGAGATAGGTATTGCGCAGCAAATTTAAACAACGTAATACAAATTGTTGTAAATCAACAGCATGAGAAAAAGAAAGCTGACAATCAGTCCTTCCAGACCGGCTGTGAGGAATTCAATCCAGGCAACCACTTGTTTAGCGGGAGGAAAAGAGAGATGTAAATTTCCACTACCTATATGAAATACAATATATTCCGTGCACTCACAGTCTTTCAATATGAGCAAATGCTGGATCCTTAAAAAGCTGCTGCAATACGGTAAACTTTGAAGTTGAAAACAAGCGTTAAGTCACTTTAGGCACTCCTTGGTTTCCAGAAGCAAAGACAAATCCCACAAGTAGGCGTCTCATCAGAGAGATCAGCTGCTGCAACTGCCTACGTGCGTTTCATCCCCTTGACTGACAGGGACTTCCTCAGGGCTGACGTCATAGTCCTAAATTCGGCCTTTTATAGGCCAAATTGGATCACGCCTCCAGGAAATAATGAAAATGTGAATGCAACAATAAAACAATAATTAATTATATAGAATATATACAGGATTCCTTTATAACATAAACTTAATAATAAAAACAAGGCGCTTTTAAACACATGCAAACAAAAAATTGTGTAAGTAATATAACTGGTGGCACAACTAAAGATGAAAATAGCTCCACGGACATGAAGGGCACAAAAAGGGGTCAACTGCGAAATTGTTAAGCAAAAATTGTTATCGAAGTTAGGCCAAATTTCAATTGTGAACTTAGAGCAAGCGGAAAGGACAAATCATACAGCAAGGATAACAAATATAAATAAATTTGTTTATAAAGACCGCAGTAACCTTAGACCTCAAACTATGATAACTAAAAAGCACTAGCTACACTAGTCTTAACCCACTCATCTATACCGGGGAAACCTCATATAATAGGAGTCTAAAGCCAATAACTCTAGAGACCCTTTTGCCAATTAAATCAGGCAAATAAATTTGCAGGTAAATCCCAGAGATTTGGGTAATTAAAGAAATATTAAGTACATATCCCAAATAATTGGAAAATAAATAAAGCAAAGCAAGTTCCATCAAAAAAACCTTTTTCCTTGTTGGAGAGGAGGTTCGAACCTAGAGCCTAGAAAAATCTAACTGTTTTGTTAAATTGAAACTGTCCTAGTCCACAAGCCCACAGTGGCAGAAGATCAGACCTTATTAAAAAGTAAAATACATAATCTGAAGAGATAATTTGTATACAAATAAATTGTATTTATGCAAAACTCATCAAAAGACTAACCAGACAGAAAAACTTTAGAAAGAAATATTAGTAATACCAATTCAAGGGTATTACAAAAAAGAAGCAAATTCAAGTTTTTCATTTAACCCAAAAGGTGCACATGTATGTAAACGGTATATTCAGCCAGTTTCTTTTTGGAGGAGACATTTGTCTTGATCTCCTCCTCTTTTATGAATCAACCCAATGTCAATCCAAATAAACTTCAGTAATTCAAAATTGGAATTATGACATATCAGAAAATGATGTGCAACACTGCTAGTTTCTTTATTGTTTTTAACATCATCCTGATGTTCTCTTACTCTGTCAAGGAACTGACGTTTTGTCTTACGTACTTAAAACATAGGGCAAAGGACAAGATAAAAGATAGATGACTCCAAAAGTTTGACAATTAATCGGGTGATTTATACGGTAAACTTTACCACCAGTTGAAAAAGTTTCAGTCCTACTGATATAGCTACAAAAGAGACACATTTACCACTAGGAAAACTACCCTTATGGGATTGGCGCATAGTAAGCCAATTCTGTTTTTGAGTTTTAACAAAGTGACTTTTAACCAATCTTTTAGACTCATGGCTTTTCTGGCTGTCAGCAGAGGACGATCCCCCACTTTACCAGCCAGTTTTTTATCCGCAAGTAAAAAATGCCAATTCGGATAAAACAAATTTTATCCCAATGGGAGTTGTATTGTGTAATAAATCTGAAATGGGTTTGTTCAACCGTTTTTTAACCCTTAGAGAATAAAATTTCTTCTCTTTTGAGCTTTTTCACTCTACTGAGTGAGCTCTTAACCAATTTTTTAGAATAACCACGAGCAAGAAATCTTTCTTTCATCTTAGTAGCATGATAGTCAAAATTTGAATTTGTGGAACAGTTTCTGTGTAAACGTAAAAATTGTCCATATGCAATTCCTTTCTTCAAAGAGTGAGGATGATTGCTTTGGGCTAAAAGTAAGCTATTTGTAGCAGTGGGTTTACGATAGATTTCAGTGTGAAGGTATCTACCTTGGTTCTTAATCAGAATATCAAAAGGGAATATATTTTATATTTCTTATCCTTGCTGTAAGATTTGTCCTTTCCGCTTGCTCTAAGTACACAATAGAAATTTGGCCTAACTTCGATAACAATTTTTGCTTAACAATTTCGCAGTTGACCCCTTTTTGTGCCCTTCATGTCCGTGGAGCTATTTTCATCTTTAGTTGCGTCCCCAGTTATATTACTTACACAATTTTTTGTTTGCATGTGTTTAAAAGTGCCTTGTTTTTATTATTAAGTTTATGTTATAAAGGAATCCTGTATATATTCTTTATAATTAATTATTGTTTTATTGTTGCATTCACATTTTCATTATTTCCTGGAGGCGTGATCCAATTTGGCCTATAAAAGGCCGAGTTTAGGACTATGACATCAGCCCTGAGGAAGTCCCTGTCAGTCAAGGGGATGAAACGCGCATAGGCAGTTGCAGCAGCTGATCTCTGTGATGAGACGCCTACTTGTGGGATTTGTCTTTGCTTCTGGAAACCAAGGAGTTCCTAAAGTGACTTAACGCTTGTTTTCAACTTCAAAGTTCACTGTATTGCGCAGCTTTTTAAGGATCCAGCATTTGCTCATATTGAAAGACTGTGAGTGCACAGAATATATTGTATTTCATACAGGCAGTTTTTTTTTTTATGTTCTCATGATAGTGATAGAATAGTAGTAGGTAAATTTGAAGACAGAACTCTCCCCTTTCCACAACTTACACAGTACAGCTCACACTTGAACACATAACATACTAACTTCCTTTATAGGATTGTCCTCTATTCACCTTTTTTTTTTTGTATAAGGATTACTTATCCTTATTCTCTTTCTCTGTATATTTTTTGATTATATTAAACTAATAATTAACCTACACTAACTATTATATTAAAATTACATTAAACTATTAATTAACCTACCCTATTATAATAAAAATGCATTCAACTATATTAAATTAAGGATTAATCCAACCTATCTTTTAAACTAAAATTACATTAAACTATATTAAAATAAAAATTAATCTAACCTAACTTTTATACTAAAATTACATAAAACTACAAATTAAATATATTATATGTTTAAACACCTAACCCTACTCAAATAATTTAAATCTACACTACAAAATTACAAAGTTACAAAAAACTAAGTTACAAAAAATAACAAACACTAAGTTACACACAAAAATAAACACTAAGTTACAAAAATAAAAAAGAAATGATCAAAACTTTAAACTAATTACACCTAATCTAAGGGCCCTATGAAAATAAAATGCCCCCCCAAAATAAAAAAAAACCTAGCCTAAACTAAACTATCAATAGCCCTCAAAAGGGCCTTTTGCTGGGCATTGCCCCAGAGTAATTAGCTCTTTTACCTGTAAAAAATAATAAAAACAACCCCCCAACAGTAAAACCCACCACCCACACAACCAACCCCCCAAATAAAATACTATCTAAAAAATCCGAAACTCCACATTTAGATGGGCATTGCCATTAAAAGGGCATTTAGCTCTTTTGCAGCCCAAAACCCTAATCTAAAAATAAAACCCACCCAATAAACCCTTAAAAAATTCTAACACTAACCCCAGAAGATTTACTTACAGTTTTGAAGATTCAACATCCATCCTCCAAGAAGCCGGGAGAAGTCTTAATGGAAGCGGCAAGAAGTCCTCCAAGAGGCCGGCCGAAGTCTTCATCCAAGCCCGCAGAAGTCTTCACCCAGACGGCATCTTCTATCTTCATCCATCCAGCGTGGAGCGGGTCCATCTTCAAGACATCCGCCACGGAGCATCCTCTTCTTCCGACTGACTAACGATGAATGAAGGTTCATTTAAATGACGTCACCCAAGATGGCGTCCCTTAGATTCCGATTGGTTGATAGAATTCTATCAGCCAATCAGAAATAAGGTAGAAAAAATCCTATTGGCTGTTGCAATCAGCCAATAGGATTGAGCACGCATTCTATTGGCTATTCCAATCAGCCAATAGAATGTGAGCTCAATCCTATTGGTTGATTGTATCAGCCAATAGGATTGAAGTTCAATCCTATTGGCTGATTGCAACAGCCAATAGGATTTTTTCAACCTTAATTCCGATTGGCTGATAGAATTCCATCAGCCGATCAGAATTTTTTTGTGTAACTTAGGCCTAGATTTGGAGTTCGGCGGTAAAAGGGCTGTTAACGCTCCGCGGGCTTTTTTCTGGCCGCACCATAAAATTAACTCTGGTATCGAGAGTTCAAACAAATGCTGCGTTAGGCTCCAAAAAAGGAGCGTAGAGCATTTTTACCGCAAATACAACTCTCGATACCAGAGTTGCTTACGGACGCGGCCGGCCTCAAAAACGTGCTTGTGCACGATTCCCCCATAGGAAACAATGGGGCTGTTTGAGCTGAAAAAAAACCTAACACCTGCAAAAAAGCAGCGTTCAGCTCCTAACGCAGCCCCATTGTTTCCTATGGGGAAACACTTCCTACGTCTGCACCTAACACTCTAACATGTACCCCGAGTCTAAACACCCCTAGCCTTACACTTATTAACCCCTAATCTGCCGCCCCCGCTATCGCTGACCCCTGCATATTTTTTTAAACCCCTAATCTGCCGCTCCGTAAACCGCCGCCACCTACGTTATCCCTATGTACCCCTAATCTGCTACCCCTAACACCGCCGACCCCTATATTATATTTATTAACCCCTAACCTGCCCCCCACAACGTCGCCGACACCTGCCTACACTTATTAACCCCTAATCTGCCGAGCGGACCTGAGCGCTACTATAATAAAGTTATTAACCCCTAATCCGCCTCACTAACCCTATCATAAATAGTATTAACCCCTAATCTGCCCTCCCTAACATCGCCGACACCTAACTTCAATTATTAACCCCTAATCTTCCGATCGGAGCTCACCGCTATTCTAATAAATGGATTAACCCCTAAAGCTAAGTCTAACCCTAACACTAACACTCCCCTAAGTTAAATATAATTTAAATCTAACTAAATAAATTAACTCTTATTAAATAACTTATTTCTATTTAAAGCTAAATACTTACCTGTAAAATAAATCCTAATATAGCTACAATATAAATTATAATTATATTATAGCTATTTTAGGATTAATATTTATTTTACAGGTAACTTTGTATTTATTTTAACCAGGTACAATAGCTATTAAATAGTTAAGAACTATTTAATAGTTACCTAGTTAAAATAATAACAAATTTACCTGTAAAATAAATCCTAACCTAAGTTATAATTAAACCTAACACTACCCTATCAATAAAATAATTAAATAAACTACCTACAATTACCTACAATTAACCTAACACTACACTATCAATAAATTAATTAAACACAATTCCTACAAATAAATACAATTAAATAAACTAGCTAAAGTACAAAAAATAAAAAAGAACAGCCAATAGAATGCGAGCTCAATCTGATTGGCTGATTGGATCAGCCAATCGGATTGAACTTGATTCTGATTGGCTGATTCCATCAGCCAATCAGAAAATTCCTACCTTAATTCCGATTGGCTGATAGAATCCTATCAGCCAATCGGAATTCGAGGGACGCCATCTTGGATGACGTCCCTTAAAGGAACAGTCATTCGTCGTTCAGTCGTCGGTCCGGATGGATGTTCCGCGCTGGATGTCTTCAGGATCCTGCCGCTTCGCTCCGGATGGAAGAAGATCGAAGATGCCGCTTGGAGAAGATGTTTGCCGGTCCGGATGTCCTCTTCCTGCCGGATAGGAGGAAGACTTTGGAGCCTCTTCTGGACCGGATTATGGATCGCCAACCCCCGCTTGGGTTGGATGAAGATCTTGGAGCCAGGACGGATCGGTGATACCTGGATGGTGAAGACAAGGTAGGAAGATCTTCAGGGGCTTAGTGTTAGGTTTATTTAAGGGGGGTTTGGGTTAGATTAGGGGTATGTGGGTGGTGGGTTGTCATGTTGGGGGGGGGTATTGTATGTTTTTTTTTACAGGCAAAAGAGCTGAAATTCTTGGGGCATGCCCCGCAAAGGGCCCTGTTCAGGGCTGGTAAGGTAAAAGAGCTTGTAACTTTTTTAATTTAGAATAGGGTAGGGAATTTTTTATTTTGGGGGGCTTTGTTATTTTATTAGGGGGCTTAGAGTAGGTGTAATTAGTTTAAAATTGTTGTAATATTTTTCTTATGTTTGTAAATATTTTTTTATTTTCTGTAACTTAGTTCTTTTTTATTTTTTGTACTTTAGCTAGTTTATTTAATTGTATTTATTTGTAGGCATTGTGTTTAATTAATTTATTGATAGTGTAGTGTTAGGTTAATTGTAGGTAATTGTAGGTAGTTTATTTAATTATTTTATTGATAGGGTAGTGTTAGGTTTAATTATAACTTAGGTTAGGATTTATTTTACAGGTAAATTTGTTATTATTTTAACTAGGTAACTATTAAATAGTTCTTAACTATTTAATAGCTATTGTACCTGGTTAAAATAATTACAAAGTTGCCTGTAAAATAAATATTAATCCTAAAATAGCTATAATATAATTATAATTTATATTGTAGCTATATTAGGATTTATTTTACAGGTAAGTATTTAGCTTTAAATAGGAATAAGTTATTTAATAAGAGTTAATTTATTTCGTTAGATAAAAATTATATTTAACTTAGGGGGGTGTTAGTGTTAGGGTTAGACTTAGCTTTAGGGGTTAATACATTTATTAGAATAGCGGTGAGCTCCGGTCGGCAGATTAGGGGTTAATAATTGAAGTTAGGTGTCGGCGATGTTAGGGAGGGCAGATTAGGGGTTAATACTATTTATGATAGGGTTAGTGAGGCGGATTAGGGGTTAATAACTTTATTATAGTAGCGCTCAGGTCCGCTCGGCAGATTAGGGGTTAATAAGTGTAGGCAGGTGTCGGCGACGTTGAGGGGGGCAGATTAGGGGTTAATAAATATAATATAGGGGTCGGCGATGTTAGGGGCAGCAGATTAGGGGTACATAGGGATAACGTAGGTGGCGGCGATTTGCGGTCGGAAGATTAGGGGTTAATTATTTTAAGTAGCTGGCGGCGACGTTGTGGGGGGCAAGTTAGGGTTTAATAAATGTAATACAGGGGTCGGCGGGGTTAGGGGCAGCAGATTAGGGGTACATAAATATAACGTAGGTGGCGGTCGGCAGATTAGGGGTTAAAAATTTTAATCGAGTGGCGGCGGTGTGGGGGGACCTCGGTTTAGGGGTACATAGGTAGTTTATGGGTGTTAGTGTACTTTAGGGTACAGTAGTTAAGAGCTTTATGAACCGGCGTTAGCCAGAAAGCTCTTAACTCCTGCTATTTTCAGGCGGCTGGAATCTTGTCGTTAGAGCTCTAACGCTCACTACAGAAACGACTCTAAATACCAGCGTTAGAAAGATCCCATTGAAAATATAGGCTACGCAAATGGCGTAGGGGGATCTGCGGTATGGAAAAGTCGCGGCTGTAAAGTGAGCGTTAGACCCTTTAATCACTGACTCCAAATACCAGCGGGCGGCCAAAACCAGCGTTAGGAGCCTCTAACGCTGGTTTTGACGGCTACCGCCGAACTCCAAATCTAGGCCTTAGTGTTTGTTATTTTTTGTAACCTAGATTTTGTAACTTTGTAATATTTTTAGTGTAGATTTAAATTATTTGAGTAGGGTTAGGTGTTTAAATATATAATATAGTTAATTTAATTTGTAGTTTTATGTAATTTTAGTTTAAAAGTTAGTTTGGATCATTAATCATCATTAATTTAATATAGTTTAATGTAATTTTATTTTAATAGGGTAGGTTAATTAATATTTTAATGTAATTTTAGTATAACAGTTAGGGTAGATTAATTAATAGTTTAATATAGTTTAATGTAATTTTAGTATAAAAGTTAGGGTAGATTAATTCATAGTTTAATATAGTTTAATTTAAATCTAAAGGTAAGTTTAAATTTATTATAAGATAGGGATGAGTTAATATTTAATGTAAGGTTAGCAGGTCGTTAGGTTTAGGGGTTAATAGTTTAATTTAATTTATGGCGATGTGGGGGGACTGGCAGTTTAGGGGTTAATAGGTTTAGTAAGTGCTAGTGATGTGGTATGCCAGGGGTTTAGCGGTTAATAACTTTATTTAGTTGCGGTGGGCTCCGGGAATGGCGGGATAGGGGTTAATAACTTTTATTTAGGTGTCGGGATGGCAGATTAGGGGTTAATAAGTATAATGGTACATAAGAATCTGTATTCTAGGTACGCCATGAAAAGATTGGCGTATTGTGGTGACATTTTTGTGCCCATCGCTGTCCCTGTCATTTGTAGGTAGTAATTGTTGTTAAAACTGAAATAGTTGTGTGTGAGTATGAATTCTATAAGCTGGGTAATAGTTGCACTATCATATTTGTGTGTTGTTTGGTGGGATGAGAGAAATTTACTGCAGGCCTCAATACCATCCTTATGCGGGATGTTGCTGTATAAGGATTCCACATCCATAGTAACTAGTATAGTGTTTCCAGGTAGTTCATTTATCTGGTTGAGTTTATTAAGGAAGTCTGTAGTGTCCTGTATAAAGCTATCAGTCTTAATAACAAGAGGCTTAAGAATGTTTTCTATTAGGCCAGATATTTGTTCAGTAAGTGTTCCCATACCTGTTATAATGGGGCGTCCTGGGTTTCCTGGCTTGTGGATTTTGGGTAGCATGTAGAAGGTACCCATCTGAGGATTGGAAGGTACCAGATTTTCTAATTCTTGCTGTAGGTGTTTAGGAAATGTTTTGATAAGTTTTGTGAGTTTAGCTGAATATTCCTTGGTGGGAATACCCAGGACTACACTACAGAAGGTTACAGACAGTTGTCTGATGTAAACTACTACAAAAAACTGGACACGGACCCCTCCAAGGAATATTCATCTAAACTCACAAAACTTATCAAAACATTTCCTAAACACCTACAGCAAGAATTAGAAAATCTGGATCTACAACCACTAATTTCAGAGGACCCCACACTCAAAAAAATATTTCCTGAACCCCCCATACTAGCATTCAAACAACCGCCTAACCTGAGACAGAGATTGGTCCGCAGCAAATTAACTACAGAACAGAAGCGCACACAGAATGGCACTGCACGATGCAACAAATCACTCTGCAAACTGTGTCAACATATATGTGACAACAACACAGCCAGACACAACAACGCGTCATACAATATTAAGGGATCCTTTTCGTGCTCATCTGCTAATGTGGTGTACATAATACAGTGTACAGCGTGTGACAGAGGTTGCTACATTGGAGAAACTGGCCTAAAGCTGCATCTCAGAATGAATCTACACAGACACTCGATCAAAAACCACAAGGAAAATGAATATTGTACCCCTGTTGGTCATCACTTCACCCAGACTGGTCACTCCATCCTTAACCTCAGGATTAAAATTCTTAAAGGGAATTTCAAAGACTCTCATGAACGAAAGACGTTTGAGATGAAAATGATCACACATTTCAATACCAGAAATGAAGGACTTAATGTAGACTCTGGCTTTCTCACACACTACCATAACTTTCTATAATCTCTCATCTTATTGTCCTATATTGGTTTCTTTTTCCTTTTTGTTTTTCCTCTCATCTGACCTATTTACTCTCCTCTGTTTATTTATTCTTTCTGGCTATTCTCAGCTATTTTCTCCTTCAGACACATTCTCTGCTTTTATGACCCCCCCTCTCACCCCCTTCCTCCCTTCCATTTGTTGTATGTGATGTGTATCTATATCAGAATGATCAGTATTGCTTCAGACCTGAGGAAGAGAGGAAAACTCTCGAAAGCTTGTCTTTTAAATATTATGTTAGTCCAATAAAAAAGGTATCACTGCATACTGCAATACTTTGTTTTTTGAGCATCTATCTACTGGACTAACACGGCTACTCCAATCTTCACTATATATATATATATATATATAGGCAAAATGAGTCGGTTGCACTCTCACAAACAATTTCCAAGGGCCAGGGTGCTAGAGTAGGTGAAATGTAGTAGAGTAGAAAACAGCACTCTCTGGACTTAAGTTTAAACAAATAGTTTAATAGGTAACGTTTCGGGGAATGCTCCCCTTCATCAGACCGTCTGATGAAGGGGAGCATTCCCCGAAACGTTACCTATTAAACTATTTGTTTAAACTTAAGTCCAGAGAGTGCTGTTTTCTACTCTACTATATATATATATATATATATATATATATATATATACATATACACACACATACATACACATATAACCACACAAATATATCTGTATATATTTATATACATTTATATTTAACTATTGCTGCCCAACACTGCGCAAATTTCCCCTGCACTGTGCAAAATGGTTTGCTGTGTCTAACGGCAAGAGAACAAGGCTCCCATTGGAGCCTCTGGAAGCGTATTCTCATGAACGCAAAGTTTCCAGGTAATGCAAACGCGTGTGCTGATATTACTGAGTGGAAAGCACAACTTGTAATCTAGCACTTTGTGTGGATGCACAATGTTTTATTAGGTTTCAGTTGAGATATCTATTTGTGTCAAATTTTAAATATTTGAATAATTTTATTCAAATAATTGATAGCTTGTTTTATCAAAAATACTAAAAAAATACTAAATGAATATTAGTTCTGTGGATTCAGATTTTGGGGAATGTAAAAATATTTTTTTTTTTTTGTTATTCGTTGTATTTGTCTGAAAACAATCAATGAGTCATCCCCTTTAACCCCTTTAACAAACAAAACAAACAAACGCAAGTGATCAAAAAAGTTTTGTTAATTCCAATGGTTAAAACCATTACTCTAAATGTGAAAAAGTATTTTCTAGTCAGGAAAGTCTTCACATTTACATTATTCAGTAATGATACACAGAAATATCATTGCCAGTTGATTGACTACTGTATTAGCCAATAAGTATGTAAAGTTAACTTTTTTTTCTCCGTCATACTTGACGCCATTTAAAAAGCTAGCTAGTTTATCAGTAATACTAGCTAGATTCTGCTGCCCTGAAGACCCTACAAAGAGTGGCAAACTTCATTAAAATGAATGATGAAATTTATCTGAAAAAACATTTTTTTTGTTATCCTTTACACATGACTAATGAATATTATCAAATGTATATTAATAGTATCAGCTCTGGTAATTACACCTGACAATTATAGTGGGAGGCCAAATTCCAGTCCATGAGACCTAGATGTTCCTGGTTTAAAAATTAAGTGCCAAATGTACTAAATGGTGAGTGGATAATATTCCCAACTAAGGAACCTGTCCACCTTGCCAACAGTTTTTATTGCACAAAGTGCAGTACTACCCCCAGCTGTGACATGACCTGTGAATCAACCCAAACTAATGTGTTTGAAGTGATTTATCCGCACTCCCTCAAAGGTGCAGAGAGGCTAAAAAAATCAGCAGTTGCAATGGCTCCAAAGCAGCATACACTGCTTAGTACATGGAACCCTAGATCTGTATTAAATGAAGAATCATAATCGGCTAGATTACGAGTCTTGCGTTAGCCTTAAAAAGCAGCGTTGAGAGGTCCCAACGCTGCTTTTTAACGCCCGCTGGTATTACGAGTCTGTCAGGTACAGGTGTACCGCTCACTTTTCTTCCGCGACTCGAGCTTACCGCAAATCCCCTTACGTAAATTGCGTATCCTATCTTTTTAATGGGATTTGCCTAACGCTGGTATTACGAGTCTTGGAAGAAGTGAGCGGTAGACCCTCTCCTGTCAAGACTCCTACCGCATTTAAAAGTCAGTAGTTAAGAGTTTTATGGGCTAACGCCGTAACATAAAACTCTTAACTAAAGTGCTACAAAGTACACTAACACCCATAAACTACCTATTAACCCCTAAACCGAGCCCCCCCACATTGCAAACACTTAAATAAAGTTTTTAACCCCTAATCTGCCAACCGGACATTGCCGCCACTGTAATAAATATATTAACCCCTGAACCGCTGCACTCCCGCCTAGCAAACACTAGTTAAATTTTATTAACCCCTAATCTGCCGTCCCTAACATCACCGACACCTATCTACATTTATTAACCCCTAATCTGCCGCCCCCAACATCGCCGCTACTATATTAAATTTATTAACCCCTAAACCTAAGTCTAACCCTAAGTCTAACCCCCCCAACTTAAAAATAATTTAAATAAAACGCAATAAAACTACTACAATTAAATAAATTATTCCTATTTAAAACTAAGTACTTACCTGTAAAATAAACCTTAAGATAGCTACAATATAACTAATAGTTACATTGTATCTATCTTAGGGTTTATATTTATTTTACAGGCAACTTTGTATTTATTTTAACTAGGTAGAATAGTTATTAAATAGTTATTAACTATTTAATAACTACCTAGTTAAAATAAGTGCAAATTTACCTGTAAAATAAATTCTAACCTAAGTTACAATTACACCTAACACTACACTATCATGAAATTAATTTACTAAATTACCTACAATTAACTTAAATAAACTAAAGTACAAAAAACAAACAAACACTAAATTAGAGAAAATAAAAAAATTATTAAATTTTTTTAAACTAATTACACCTAATCTAATCCCCCTAATAAAATAAAAAAGCCCCCCAAAATAATAAAATTCCCTACCCTATACTAAATTACAAATAGCCCTTAAAAGGGCCTTTTGTGGGGCATTGCCCCAAAGTAATCAGCTCTTTTACCTGTAAAAAAAATACAATACCCCTCCAACATTAAAACCCACCACCCACACACCTAACCCTACTCTAAAACCCACCCAATCCCCCCTTAAAAAAACCTAACACTACCCCCTTGAAGATCACCCTACCTTGAGATGTCTTCACCCAGCCAGGCACAAGTGGACCTCCAGATGGGCAGAAGTCTTCATCCGATCCGGCAGAAGAGGTCCTCCAAGCAGCAGAAGTCTTCATCCAGATGGCATCTTCTATCTTCATCCATCCGGAGCGGAGCGGGTCCATCTTCAATCCAGCCGACGCGGAGCATCCTCTTCAAACGAAGTCCAAGTGAAGAATGAAGGTTCCTTTAAATGACGTCAGCCAAGATGGCGTCCCTTGAATTCCGATTGGCTGATAGGATTCTATTAGCCAATCTGAATTAAAGTAGGAAAAATCCTATTGGCTGATCCAATCAGCCAATAGGATTGAGGTTTTATTCTATTGGCTGATTGAAACAGCCAATAGAATGCAAGCTCAATCCTATTGGCTGATTGGATCAGCCAATAGGATTGAACTTCAATCCTATTGGCTGATTGGATCAGCCAATAGGATTTGTCCTAACTTAATTCCGATTGGCTGATAGAATCCAATCAGCCAATCGGAATTCAAGGGACACCATCTTGGATGACGTCATTTAAAGGAACCTTCATTCTTTGCTTGGACTTCATTTGAAGAGGATGTTCCGCGTTGGCTGGATTGAAGATGGACCTGCTCCACTCCCGATGGATGAAGATAGAAGATGCCGCCTGGATGAGCCTTCTGCCCGTCTGGAGGTCCTCTTCTGCCCAGATCGGATGAAGACTTCTGCCCCTCTGGAGGTCCACTTGTGCCCGGCTGGGTGAAGACGTCTCAAGGTAGGGTGATCTTCAAGGGGGTAGTGTTAGGTTTTATTAAGGGGGGTTGGGTGGGTTTTAAAGTAGGGTTGGGTGTGTGGGTGGTGGGTTTTAATGTTGGGGGGGTATTGTATTTTTTTTTACAGATAAAAGAGCTGATTACTTTGGGGCAATGCCCCACAAAAGGCCCTTTTAAGGGCTATTTGTAATTTAGTATAGGGTAGGGAATTTTATTATTTTGGGGGGCTTTTTTATTTTATTAGGGGGATTAGAGTAGGTGCAATTAGTTTTAAAAAATTGTAATTATTGTTTTATTTTCTGTAATTTAGTGTTTGTTGTTTTTCGTATTTTAGTTTATTTAATTGTAGTTAATTGTAGGTAATTTAGTAAATTAATTTAATGATAGTGTAGTGTTAGGTGTAATTGTAACTTAGGTTAAGATTTATTTTACCGGTAAATTTGTACTTATTTTAACTAGGTAGCTATTAAATAGTTAATAACTATTTAATAACTATTCTACCTAGTTAAAATAAATACAAAGTTGCCTGTAAAATAAATATAAATCCTAAGCTAGCTACAATGTAACTATAAGTTATATTGTAGCTAGCTTAGGGTTTATTTTATAGGTAAGTATTTAGTTTTAAATAGGAATAATTTATTTAATTGTAGTTATTTTATTTAGATTTATTTAAATTATATTTAAATTAGGGGGTGTTAGGGTTAGATTTAAGTTTAGGGGTAAATATGTTTATTATAGTGGCGGCGACGTTGGCGGCGGCAGATTAGGGGTTAATAAGTGTAGGTAGGTTCCAGGGACGTTGGGGGGGGGGGCAGATTAGGGGTTAATAAATATAATGTAGGGTTCGGCGATGTTGGGGGCAGCAGATTAGGGGTTCATAGGGATAATGTAGGTGGCGGCGGTGTCCGGAGTGGCAGAGTAGGGGTTAATAATTATAATGTAGGTGGCGACGATGTCAGGGATGGCAGATTAGGGGTTAATAATTATAATGTATAATATAACTCTGCCGGAGTGGCAGAGTAGGGGTTAATAATTATAATGTAGGTGGCGACGATGTCAGGGACGGCAGATTAGGGGTTAATAAGTGTAAGATTAGGGGTGTTTAGACTCAGGGTTCATGTTAGGGTGTTTGGTGTAGACATAAAATACCTTTCCCCATAGGAATCAATGGGGCTGCGTTAGGAGCTGAACGCTGCTTTTTTTGCAGGTGTTAGGTTTTTTTTCAGCCGGCTCAGCCCCATTGTTTCCTATGGAGAAATCGTGCACGAGCACGTCTAGCCAGCTTACCGCTAACATAAGCAACGCTGGTATTGAGGTGAGATGTGGAGCTAAATTTTGCTCAACGCTCACCTTTTTGCGGCTAATGCCAGGTTTAAAAAAACCTGTAATACCAGCGTTTTCTTAAGGTAGCGTTAAAAAAAAGGCTTGTTAGCAATGCACCCCTGTTAATGCAAAACTCGTAATCTCAGTGAATGTTTCCTTTCTGTCATGAGATGGTGAGTATTCTTATTCCATAGTGTGTGATATTAGGTCATGTCCTGTAGAAGGAAGCAAAAAAATAATAATATTCCAGTGCTATGCTCATCCATATCCAGCATTTCTTCCTAGAAGGTCAAACTTTGAGTTCTGTAGTTTAAGAAGATTGATAGTGGTTTTCTAACTTGAAACCATTATTCCCCCCAGAGGCATCTGTTAGAATTGACAGGAGTTCAAGATGTGGATTAACCAAATTTCATGGTCTACATATTGGATCTCTTTTACAGTTGCCTAGCATATGCTTACACTTACTTGGATGGACCATCATACTTTGATGCAGACTGACAAGCTGCTGTAATGAGTAATAGAGGTTGCTACAGGTAAGTACATGTGATTCCTTCCTGGAGCCTAGAACCATGTAAATGACTTCATCCAAGATGTCCCTTGAATTCCGATTGGCTTATAGAATCAGGCAATCGGAATTAAGGTAGGAAAAATCCTATTGACTGATGCAATCAGCTAATAGGATTGAAGTTCAATCCTATTGGCTGATGCAATCAGCCAATAGGATTGAGCTTGCATTCTATTGGCTGTTCCAATCAGCCAATAGAATGCGAGCTCAATCCTGTTGGCTGATTGGATCAGCCAATAGGATTGAACTTCAAACCTATTGGCTGATTGCATCAGCCAATAGGATTTTTTCTACCTTAATTCCGATTGGCTGACATAATTCTATCAGCCAATTGGAATCTAAGGGACGCCATCTTAGATGACGTCATTTAAAGGAACCATCATTCAGTAAGAAGACTCCGGATGAAGAGGATGCTCCGCGTCGGATGTCTTGAAGATGGACCCGCTTTGCGTCGAATGGATGAAGATAGAAGATGCCGTCTGGATGAAGACTTCTGCCCGTCTGGAGGATCACTTCGCCTGGCTTGGATGAACACTTCTCCCGGCTTCATTGAGGACTTCGGCCCAGTTGGATGAAGACTTCTGCCACTTCCTTGAGGATGGATGTCCGGTCTTCAGAACAGTAAGTTGATCTTCAGGGGGTTAGTGTTAGGTTTTTTTAAGGGTGTATTGGGTGGCTTTTATTTTTAGATTAGGGCTTTGGGCGGCAAAAGAGCTAACTGCCCTTTTAAGGGCAATGCCCACCAGCAAAAGGCCCTTTTAAGTTTAGTTTAGGCTAGTTTTTTTTTTATTTTGATAGGGCTATTAGATTAGGTGTAATTATTTTATATATCTTGTAATTTGTTTATTATTTTCTGTAATTTAGTGTTTGTTTTTTTTGTACTTTAGCTAATTATATTTAATTTTGGTCATTTATTTAATTATAGTGTAGTGTTAGGTGTTAGTGTAACTTAGGTTAGGTGTTATTTTACAGGTACTTTTGTATATATTTTAGCTAGGTAGTTATTAAATAGTTAATAACTATTTAGTAACTATTCTACCTAGTTAAAATAAATACAAACTTGCCTGTAAAATAAAAATTAACCCTAAGATAGCTACAATGTAACTATTAGTTATATTGTAGCTAGCTTAGGGTTTATTTTACAGGTATTTAGTTTTAAATAGGAATTATTTAGGTAATAATATAAATTTTTATTTAGATTTATTGTATTTATTTCTTTATTATTAGACTTAGGTTTAGGGGTTAATACATTTAGTATAGTGGCGGCGACGTTGGGGCGGCAGATTAGGAGTTAATAAATGTAGGTAGGTGGCGGCGATGTTAGGGACGGCAGATTAGGGGTTAATAATATTTAACTAATGTTTGCAAGGCGGGAGTGCGGTGGTTTAGGGGTCAATATGTTTATTATAGTGGTGGCGACGTTGGGGGCGGCAGATTAGGGGTTAATAAATGTAGGTAGGTTGCAGCGACATTGGGGGAGAGAGATTAGGGGTTAATAAATATAATGTAGGTGTCGGCGATGTTGGGGGCAGCAGATTATCTAAAAAAAACATAACATAATGAATTTTCTTTGAACTGACTACTGAGCACCTATGTATAAATACATATAATTTTTTTGTAAAAATTATATAGTACCTTTCTGCTTATAATAATATATTTTTACTTTTTTGTAATATTACTATGTGTTTAGCATACGTACACCCATAACATTTTTTGATGTGTTTCTCTAATTTATAACTTGAAATATATGCTAACTAGTTTTAATATGCACATACTGTGAATCAATAACTAAGGCTGACACCTACACTATGTCAAATAATATTTGACTTTTATTAGTGTTTTTTTCTTCTATTGACACTGTAATTTTTAGATTAGTGTGTTATGTGTGTTTTTTCTATACAGGTGAAACTCGAAAAATTAGAATATCGTGCAAAAGTTAATTTATTTCACTAATGCAACTTAAAAGGTGAAACTAATATATGAGATAGACTCATTACATGCAAAGCAAGATAGATCAAGCCATGATTTGTCATAATTCTGATGAATATGGCTTACAGCTCATGAAAACCCCAAATCCACAATCTCAGAAAATTAGAATATTGTGCAAAGGTGCAATATTCTAGGCTCAAAGTGTCCCACTCTAATCAGCTAATTTTTAAGGAAAAGGGTTCCTGCGCCTTTAAATGGTCTCTCAGTCTGGTTCAGTAGGAATCCCAATCATTGGAAAGACTGTTGACCTGACAGTTGTGCAGAAAACCATCATTGACAACCTCCATAAAGAGGGAAAGCCTCAAAAGGTAATTGCAAACAAAGTTGGATGTTCCCAAACTGCTGTATCAAAGCACATTAATAAAAAATTATTTGGAAGGGAAAGGCGTGGAAGAAAAAGGTGCACAAGCAGCAGGGATGAACGCAGCCTGGAGAGGATTGTCAGGAAAAGGCCATTCAAACGTGTTGGGGACTTTCACAAGTAGTGGACTGAGGCTGGGGTCAGTGCATCAAGAGCCACCACACACAGACGGATCCTGGACATGGGCTTCAAATGTCGTATTCCTCTTGTCAAGTCACTCCTGAACAATAAACAACATCAGAAGCGTCTTACCTGGGCTAAAGAAAAACAGACCTGGTCTGTTGCTCAGTGGTCCAAATTCCTCTTTTCTGATGAGAGCAAATTTTGCATCTCATTTGGAAACCAAGGACCCAGAGTATGGAGGAAGAATGGAGAGGCACACACTGCAAGATGCTTGAAGTCCAGTGTAAAGTTTCCACAGACTGTGTTGATTTGGGGAGCCATGTCATCTGCTGGTGTTGGTCCACTGTGCTTCATTAAGTCGAGGGTCAACGCAGCCATCTACCAGGAGATTTTGGAGCACTTTATGCTTCCTTCCGCAGATGAGTTCTATAGGGATGCTGACTTCATTTTACAGCAGGACTTGGCACCTGCCCACACTGCCAAAAGCACCAAAACCTGGTTCAATGACCATGGGATTACTGTGCTTGATTGGCCAGCAAACTTGCCTGACCTGAACCCCATAGAGAATCTATGGGGCATTGCCAAGAGAAAGATGAGAGACATGAGACCGAACAATGCAGAGGAGCTGAAGGCCGCTATTGAAGCATCCTGGTTTTCCATAACAGCTCAGCTGTGCCACAGGCTGATAGCTTCCATGCCACACTGCATTGAGGCAGTAATTGCTGCAAAAGGGGACCAAACCTAGTACTGAGTACATACAGTATGCATTCTTACACTTTTCAGAGGTCTGATATTGTTCTACAGGTATGTACAATCCTTGTTTTATTGATTGCATGTAATATTCTAATTTTCTGAGGTTGTGGATTTGAGGTTTTCATGAGCTGTAAACCATAATCATCACAATTATGACAAATCATGGCTTGAACAATCTTGCTTTGCATGTAATGAGTCTATCTCATATATTAGTTTCACATTTTAAGTTGCATTAGGGAAATAAATGAACTTTTGCACAATATTCAAATTTTTCGAGTTTCACCTGTATATCGTCTTTGCTACGTAAGCGACTGTTGCTAGGGCAGCTGTCCTATGATTAGTTGAATTATCCTTAAATAGCAGACACGATTCATATGAGGCTATCCTATGACTAAGTGCCTATGGGCATGAAACGCATCAACCGTGCTGTACCTTTCTGAGTGGAACTGATGTTTTTATACATGGAATAAAGTTTTGAATTTTACTTTATCCGAAGTGCCATCTGTCTCTCTACCCTCTGATTCTATACGGCTTGTTCTGCCGCTCCATTGGATGTGCACCACGCTGGTTTACTGTCAGTTCTGTTTGTTCAATTTGATAAGGCACTGCAGCAGTTTTATCTGTGTTTCCTGATTATCCTCCCTGGGCTTCAGAGCGGCGTCTACTCAACACTACCTATTGGTCCGGTAACTTTAGGCAGATGAGGGGTTAAGCAGAGGCAGAGTCAGGCAGGCAAAGGTCTGGTAACTTTAGGCAGATTTCGGGTTAAGCAGAAGCAGAGTCAGGCAAGCAAAGGTCCGGTAACATTGTGCAGATTTGGGGTTAAGCAGAGGCAGAGTCAGGCAGGCAAAGGTCCTGTAACTTTAGGCAGATTAGAGGTTAAGCAGAGGCAGAGTCAGGCAGACAAAGGTCTGGTAACTTTAGGCAGATTTGTGGTTAAACAGAGGCAGAGTCAGGCAGGCAAAGGTCCGGTAACATTGTGCAGATTTGGGGTTAAGCAGAGGCAGAGTCAGGCAGGCAAATGTCCGGTTACTTTAGACAGATTAGAGGTTAAGCAGAGGCAGAGTCAGGCAGGCAAAGGTCTGATAACTTTAGGTAGATTTGGAGTTAAGCAGAGTTATCCACCAGCTCAAAAACGCCGGTGGATATAGGCCGGCTGATGTCATCAGAGAGGGATGGCCATGCTAAGCAACAAGACGCTACGGAAAAGAATCCAGGAAGCCATAGCGGAGCTGCTCATTGAGTCTTGACAGAACAGAAGAGTAACCAACCGGTTTAAAGGCATTTTTTGTCTATGAACCACACAGTTAGTGACTTAAGTTTTCAACTTATTGACCACGTACTCCCGCTCAGGAGAGATGGGGACAGGGAATTACACCTCCCTCAAATTGAGGCAAAAATGAATCTTTAGGTTGAACACCATTCTTGACTGGCACTGCTTTCTCTGATGTGCATGTGGTGTAAGGTGAGGGGGGCTGAGAGGCGGTGGCTTTTCTTCACCCCTTACCTGGTGTTCATTGGGTCTGTGATATTGGAAGGATCATCCGATGTCCAGACTTTAATGTCACTTCACTTATGCTGCAGCGTTGGCTGTTGTCCTGATTAGATGGTAGTCTTGAGCAGGCTATTGTTTCTGCCTACTAAACTCTGGATGTGGCTTGGTCATATTATCAAACTGGACTGTTATATTGAGGTACTAGGGCATTGACCAAAATCCTAATTGCCATTTGTGAGGTGGGTTTAATGATATATCTAATTAAATACCCCTTTTAAGCACAGGATAGTGAAACAGGTTGCTCTTTTGTGCAATTTATTATGTATTCTATTGTTATTTCTAATATTCGCATATTTAATGGATGAAGGGTTTTCCTTATTTTTTATAATGTTTAATTATATTCCTCTAGAATTTCTGATGGTTGGCTATTTAGGTTAGACATAGGCTGGTTTCTGTTTGCCATATGTTTGCAACTTTAATAGACTTCTTTCCTACTGATACACTGTTACCCAGATCTGTGATTAATACTGATGTGTGAGGAGTGACTATCACTTCTATAGGGGTTATTTCCTGATAAACTAATTTCCTTTTTTCGTTACCAGTAGTAAAATCAGGACAGCAGAATGTATTAAGATTTCTTGCTAATTGATGTAGTTTTTCTTGACCGCTGTTACCTTGAGGGACTATGATCTGGGACACTGAACAGTAAGTACTGAACCTACTAGAAGAGTAAACTATACATTTGTATGCTCTTGTGAATGCTATTAGCCATACCATATGCCTGAAGTATATAGCTGTTTCTGATGCTGGCTTTCTATTTTTCCATGTATTTTATTTGGGAATGTGGATCCATTTATTATCCACTGAAGGATGTTTGTTATTTGTACTGATCAGCCTCTGCTAATAGCTACTTTGTAACTAATAATAAATGACAGTTCTGTGTGAAGTTTTCATGCTGTTATCCTATGATCTTTGTTGCCTAATGATAAGTTATGTAAATATCAATCATGATATTTGAGAATTATTATTATTATTATTTATTTATAAAGCGCCGACAGATTCCACAGCACTGCCCATGGGTACAAGGATAACAGTACAATGGAGAAACAATACAATAAAATACAACATTTTACAGACAAATACAAATTTTACAGACAAATACAGGGGGAATTGAGGGCCCTATTCCCGTGGGAACTTACAATTTAGATGGGTAGGAGGATGGGAAACAGGAGGTGGGGACTGCAGAGGTCAGAATGATATTAGTGAGGAGATAGAGGGCAACTGTTAGTTAAGTGAAGTCTGTTAATAACTCAGGTGAAAAGCTTCCCTGAACAAAAAGGTCTTTAGGGAACGTTTAGAGGAGGAGAGGTTAGGGGCAAGTCTGACATCTCGAGGAAGTGCGTTCCAGAGGGTTGGTGATGAATGAGAGAAGTCCTGTAGTCTAGAATGAGAGGAGGTGATGGTAGAGGGCGCAAGAAGCAGGTTGTTGTTGGATCTTATGGGATGGGCAGGAGTATATTTGTTGATGAGTGAGGACAGGTAGGGTGGGGCACCATGGGCTTTGTAGGTCAGGGTGAGAATTTTTAATTTAAATCTGTTGTGAATGGGGAGCCAGTGAAGGGACTCACAGTGAGTTGCAGCAGAAACAGAGCATCGAGAGAGGTGGATTAGCCTGGCAGATGTATTTAGGATGGATTGGAGGGGAGGCGGGAGAGAGGGAGGCCAGTTAGTAAGTTGTTACAGTAGTCAAGTCGGGAAATTACCAGGGAGTGGATTAGCTCTTTAGTAGTTAGCAAAAGTTAGCAAAATGGACGAATTTTGGAGATATTGCGTAGGGGGTTTGCGGCAGGATGAAGAGAGCAGTTGGATGTGGGGAATGAAGGACAGATTTGAGTCACGCTTGACTCCAAGGCAGCGGACTTGGGGTGACGGGGAGATAGTGGTGCCGCAAACAGTGATAGAAAAATTAGAAACTGGAGTGGAGTTAGAGGGGGGAATTAGAAGTAGTTCGGTTCGGTCTTGGACATATTTATTTTTAGGTGGTGAGAAGCCATCCAGGAGGAAATGCCAGATAAGCAGTCGCTGATGTGAGAGTTGACAGAAGGTGAGAGTGCAGGGTTGGAAAGGTAGATCTGGGTATCATCAGCATAGAGGTGATAGCTGAAGCCATAGCTGTTAATAAGTTTACCCAGTGAGGAAGTTTAAATAGAGAAGAATAGGGGACCCAGGACGGAGCCTTGAGGTACTACAACAGACAGGGGCAATAGAGAGGAGGAGTCACCAGCAAAAGAGATGGAGAAGGATCTGTTAGAGAGATAAGAGTGAATCCAGGAGAGGGCAGTGTCACAGAGACCAAGAGAGCTGAGAGACCGTAGGAGAAGGGGATTGGTTGATGGGAGGTTGATGTTTAACAAGTTAAATATTCTAAAGAGTTTTCTCCAGAGCGGTTGAATACTGGGGCAAGTCCACCATATATGTAGGGGGGTTCCTAGTTGTCCACAGTCTCTCCAACACAGAGGAGAATGTGAGCCATATATCCTATGTAGGGCAGAGGGGACAATATGCCATCTGACTAGAATTTTATACTGTAGCTCCCAAAGAGTAGCACAGTGTAGGAGTTTTTTAGTTATAGTGATGCGTATGTGCCATAAATCGGTGTCAGCTACAAAGCCTATCTCACTTTCCCATGCTCTGTGTTGGGCTATTTTATGACGTGTAGTGGGTTCAAGGAGAAGATTATAGTGAAAAGAGAGGGCATGCATAAGGCCTTTTCCCTGGATCCATATGTTCTCCCATTTTGATGGTGTTCTTAGATTTTTCCCCGGGTATCCCCACGACTTCAGCCATGTGCGGAGGCGAAAGGTTTCAAAATAAAGGGAGGTGGGGATTTCATATTTTGCACAAAATTGTGAATGCGTGAGCCATAAACCAAGGTCATAGAGATCCATGGCCAAAACCGGAGGGAGGCTTCGCCAAGGCATGAGGTGAGAATCTGGAAGACAGTATAGGGCACAACTCAGAGATAGTGCTGGGGAGGGGTGTGGGGCAAGATCTGGGTTGTGTCTCATTTGACCCCAGAACTTAAGAGCATCCAATATTATTGGGGATATATTGGCAAGTTTTTCCCTATAGTGAGGGGAAATCCACAAGAGATCGGAAAGGGTAAGTCTTAACGGGAGAACCGCTGATTCTGCGTCAAACCACCGAGGGTGGTCATCTGCACGACTCCAGCTGAATACATGCGATAGCCTAGCTGTGGTATAATAGTGTATGACACTGGGGAGGGCTAAGCCCCCATGTGTAAGTGGCCTCTGTAGTGTGGTTCTAGATGTTCTGGATATATTGCTTCTCCAAATATAAGCCGTGATAAGACTTTGTAGCTTGTTCAACAAGGGTCAGGGTATGTTATAAGGAATGCATCCAAATAAGTAAGTAAGCTTGGGAATAAAAGACATCTTTATTGCAGCTATTCTCCCTGTCCATGAGACCTCCCTTAACTCCCATGAGGAGAGAAGGATCCGAAATTCTGTTAGCCTATCTGAAAAGTTTTTCATAATTGTAATTTCTTGGTCAGGGCTCAAGAAAGTACCTAAGATTTAAATGGCCCGAGCATTCCATTGAAATTGGTATGTTTTTTGTAAGGAAGATAATTCCTGTGCAGAAACATTAATATGTAGGGCTTCTGTTTTATCAATGTTTAATTTGTAGTAGCTTAGCTGACTAAAGCGTCTAATTAGATCAAATACTGCTGGTAGAGAGGTAGCTGGGGAAGTGAGAAACAAGGTGATATCATCAGCATAGAGGGAAATATTATGTGATGAGGTTGCCAATTGTGCTCCAATAATTTGGGGGTGTAGTCGGATCGTCTGCGCCAGGGGTTCTATTGTTAGCACAAAAAGAAGGGGTGAGAGTGGGCAACCTTGCCTGGTGCCATTGGTTATTTGCAGAGGGTCTGACCTGAATCCCACTCCTTTTACTCTAGCCGAGGGGGATGAGTATAGAGCCGGTACTGCCCTAATAAAAGCGTCTGGTAGATTAAAGGTTTGCATCATGATCCAAAGGTACTCCCATCTTACCCTGTCAAAAGCCTTCTTGGCATCTAGTGACAGGTAGTGATGTCGCAAACCTAAAATTTTGAATTCAATAGGCAGGCGAACTTTAAAACCTATAAGGACTCTTTCTTGCCACAATAGTGATGGAAAACTTGTTTCAAGGGTACTAACACCTGGACTATCGCATGCTGGAGGGGGATCCCTGGCAAAACTCCCATGGAAAATTACATAGTTTATGCAGAGTCTGCTTTTAAGCCATAATGGGCCTAAATCAACTAACATTCCCAAAGTGGCTGTCTCAAAACATCCCGGACAGAAGATAGATTGATAGATAGGATAGATAGATATACATAGATTGATAGTTAGATAGAATCGATAGAAGAGAAATAGATAGATTTGTTAGATATATAATTACCCTGATAAAGTCTAATTATTAAACATGCGTTCTTGGACCCAACTAGGTTGTGTTAAGTAGTACTGTTCTTCGCACTTTCAGCCCTGTAACTCCCCCTATTGGTGGAGGTCTATATGGCGGTTATGATTACCCTGACAAAGTATAACAATCATGGTAATTTTGTTGTGTTAAGTAAAACTCTTCTTATCACTTGAATCCCTCTTACCCCCCCCCCCTTTTGTTGGAGCTCTATATGGCCTGCATGATTAGCCTGACAAAGTATAATAATAAAACATCTGGTCTTGGACCCATGGTAATTAGGTTGTTTTTAAGTAGTACTATTCTTATAACTGTAATCCCTGTTACTCCCCCTATCAAGGGAGGTCTATATGGCCTGCATGATTACCCTGACAAAGTATAACATCAAGACACACGGTGTTGGACCCATGATAACTAGCTTGTGTTAATTAGTACTTTTCTTAGCACTTTAATCCCTGTCCCCCCTCCCCTATCGGGGGTGTTCTATATGGCCTGCCTGATTACCCTGAAAAAATATAATAATAAGACATGCGGTCTGGTACCCATTTTAACTAGGTTGTGTTTTAAGTACTACCATTCTTAGCACTTTAATCTCTGTAACTCAACCTATTTAGTGAGGTCTATACGGCCTGGATGATTACCCATACAAAATATAATAATAAGACATCTGCTCTTGGTCTGCGACCCATGGTAACTATGTTGTGTTAATTAGTAATGTCCTTCGCATTTTAATAGCTGTTACTCATACTCACCCTATCGGTGGAGGTCTATATGGCCTGCATGATTACCCTTACAAAATATAATAACCAAACATATGCTCTGGGACCCATGGTAAGTAGGTTGTGTTAAGTAGTACTGTTCTTTGCAGTTTAATACCTGTTACAACAGCAAATGGTGGCAGGTCTATCTGGCCTTCATGATTAGCTGCACCCAAACCCAAAAAAAAGCTGAGTGGTCTTAGACTAACACCCATGGCTAACTCGGTTGTTTCAATTAGTACTATTCTTAGCACTTTCATCCCTGTTACGGGTGGTCTACATGGCCATCATGATTAGCCGAACAAAATACTACAATCCAACCTTTGCTCAGTCTTCATAGGCCCTTCATTGGCTGTATTTTGATAGTACAGTTCTTATTATTTTTATAGCTGATACAACACCGAATGGTGGCAGCTCTATATGGCCTGCATGATTAGCCACACCCAATACAAAAATAAATCCAAGCGGTCTTGGATTAACACCCATGGCTAACTCTGTTGTTTCAAGTAGTACTATTCTTAGCACTTTCATCTCATCATCCCTGTTACTTCCAGGACTCTTGGTGGTGGTCTACATGGCCATCATGATTAGCCTAACCAAATACTACAATCCAACCTTGGCTCAGTCTACATAAGGCCCTTCATTGGCTGTATTTTGGTAGTACTGTTCCCTGATACAACACCGAATGGTTGCAGCTCTATATGGCCTGCATGATTAGCCGCACCCAATAAAAAAATAAATCCAAGCGGTCTTGGATTAACACCCATGGCTAACTCTGTTGTTTCAAGTAGTACTATTCTTAGCACTTTCATCTCATCATCCCTGTTACTTCCAGGACTCTCGGTGGTGGTCTACATGGCCATCATGATTAGCCTAACCAAATACTACAATCCAACCTTGGCTCAGTCTTCATAAGGCCCTTGATTGGCTGTATTTTGGTAGTACTGTTCTTATTAGTTTAATACCTGATACAACACCGAATGGTGGCAGCTCTATATGGCCTGCATGAATAGCCGCTCCCAAAGCCAAAAAAAAGCCAAGCGGTTTTGCACTAACACCCATGGCTAACTCTGTTGTTTCAAGTTCTACTATTCTTAGCTCTTTCATCTCATCCCTGTTACTTCCAGGACTCTCAGTAGTGGTGGTCTACATGGCCATCATGATTACCCTCACCAAAATATAACAACAATACGTGTGTGCAGGGAACCATGGTAAGGTTACTTCCTTTCGCAAAATCGAGTATAACAGTTGCAGGCAGAGGTTCTGACCCTGCATTATGGCTGCACCTCTCCCTAAAAGAGGCATGCGTTACAGAGTCTGTGGGCATTTATGCAAAGAGCTGGCCTGCCTTAAAGAAGAGCAAGGCTGTACAGGTTGTTCTCCTTCAGCCGTTTTATACGCTGTCCCACGGCCATGACCCTCAACAACACCAACAGAATGAAACACCACATATTCCATCCTTTTGAACAACAGAGTACAGGTATGTCATTGATTTTAGTTACACGGCGATATTTATTATGAACCGTGAAATTGAAAACAGAAACATGATTGGACACCCAGTACAGTACAGATCGGCCTTTTTAGAATAGTGTTCCGGACCCCCAACAAAAACAACAGCAGGAAAGAGGACATATGGCATCCTTTTGAACAATAGATGACAGGTAAGGCATAGATTTTACAAAGATAGATAATTTTTTTGCAACTGTGAAATAAAAAAAACATTGATTGGACACCCAGAACACTTCTTTATCCTTAGGCCTTTTTATAAGAGGCTCCCGGAGCCTCAACAGAAACAACAGCATAAAAGAGGACATATGGCATCCTTGTGAACAATTGATTACAGTTAAGGCATTGATTTTAGAATCCCAGAGATCATTTATATGACCCAGGAAATAGAAAAAAACATTGATTGGACACCCAGTACACTTTTTTTTATCCTTAGGCCTTTTTAATAAGAGGGTCCCGGAGCCTCAACCGAAACAACAGCATGAAAGAGGACATACGTCATCCTTTTGAATAATAGAAAACAAAAACTTGGGTGTAAGAGAGGCGCTGTGTAAACAGCTGAGAGAACCAACAATAGCTAAAAGAGTTTAAATAAAAATATCTCAATATGTATAATACAATGTATCGTAAAATTAGATATATATCAATATGTATAATAAAAAACAAACATAGAAAGGGATAATATAAGCTAGTTTAATAAAAAGCAATAATAAATAACAATAGTAAGTTGTGGCCACAACTAAATAAAATGATGAAGAAAAATTAGCAGCATAGATTTACAATTCACAATTCAAACGCTATTAATTAACTATGACGGTTCAGCGATGTAATATCACTTAGATAAGGTGCAATACTAAGCCTCCTGTAAGTAAATAAAACTGAAATAATTGGCTTGTAATTTCTCCGATAATGTCCGTATGTGATTTAAAACTGGTGAGTTAGGGTATCCTTTGTGAATGAAATAGTCCCGTTGAAAGTGTGTAGGCAAATTCCTATTGCGTGTACTGAGTTGAGCTTTGTGAGTTGAAGTGAGTGAGAGACAGGGCAATCTGCTGTTCTGCCGTACTATGTTAAAGTGCAAGTGATAGATAGTTCTTTGTTAAGTGAACTAGTAGATACGTGAATTTCTTTGAATTAGCTTCTTAGCAAAAAAGTGACAAGTTTTCTTATTTAAGAATATTTTATCAATGTGATAGTTATAAAATGTTGAATGTGAATCTTCAGCTGTATGACAGGCTTATTAGCTGCGCTCCCCGGCCAGCGTATGTGTGTAAATGCGTGGCGGAAGTACTCACAGCTGCTTCACTGTCTTGTGACAGCACTGAATCCTTTCTAGTTGCCGTTCGGCTGTTCCGTTGAAAGAATGGACAATGGTCTCCTTGATCTTCCTGGATCCTCCTGGATCTTTCCTGGGTACTATCGATAGATAATGGGTGACAATGGAAAGTGTAAACAGACTCCACAGCTTCCTATCTACGCGTTTCAGCACTGTGAGTGCCTTTATCAAGAATGTTTTCATGGAGTCAGAATGTTCCTTTTAAATGGTTCTCATAACCCGTATGTAAGACCCGTATGTTAGTAATGGGTCCTAGAGGTTCTCGGCTTTAGATATATTGTATCAAAGTGTTTTACAGAGTATCCAGTACTAAAAATAAAAATAAAAATAAAAGGCATAAAAGAAAGTTGGGTGGACATGAAAGTATTTCTAATTTATACGTTTATCTGAATTATATTTAGAGCAATTTATTATACATATGATATATTACTTCATAGTATTATACAAATAGAAAAAATTGGGTGATAGTATTTCTGATTTATACGTAGGTATGCCTGAATTATTCAAAGACATATTTTTAAAGACATATTTTTAACATATGGATATATTAGAGTACAATTAGAAAGAGGTTTTAAAAAACAATTAAGTGTACACTTCTCAGATGTGATGAAAATCAAAATAAGATTCTCTAAAAAAAGCTAAAAAGACTCATAAGATATACTCTATATAAAAAATACTCTATATAAAAAAATGTTCTGTATAAAAAATAATCTATATAAAAAATACTCTAAAAAGTGACTAAAAAATGAAGATATCCCTACATAAAAACCTTATAAAATATTAACTTATATGGTTAGTCATATAAAACAATCGTGATTAATTATAATAGGTTAACGGATTTTATTAAAATTTAGGTGTTATAATGCAAGTAGTTTATCTAAAAAATAAATATTTGCTTTGAAATAAATTAAATGACTGTTTAAAATATACAGGGAAAAAGGTACGTGATCTCATTTAAAAAATGTGTTTATATAAAGGGGTTGAGGTCTAATTCTGCATTCAGCCCCCCTGGGATGAGGGAAGCAAAATTCACAATAAGTTCTGCTTCTGTTTGTAACAGTTTCAAAGTAAGATTGCCCCCTCTTTTAGAGGATATCTTTCTAAGTCCCCAGTATAATAGACCTTTTGTGTCTTGGTTATGATCTCTTTTGAAATGAAGGGACAGGTGGTGATCTTCATATCCTCTTTCGATGTTATTTAGATGTTGTCTTATCCTATCTTTTAGGGGTTGTCCTGTTTGACCTAGGTACTGTCTGTTACATGGGCATTGGATCAGATAGACCACATTAGTGTCTGTGCATTTAATAGTATCTCTAATTTTTAATTTAAAATCTGAATTGGTAGATTCTACTTGTTTGCATCTTCTGCTAAACTTACATGCCTTACAATTATGACATGGGTAGAAGCCTTCCAGTGGATTTCCTAATACATCTTGATTTTTATTGCTTTTATTAAATTCACTGGGAGCTAGTATAGATTTTAGATTTTTAGATTTACGATAAATAATTTTAGGCTTCATTTGTGCAATGTCACTTAATATGGGGTCTTTTTGAACATAGTGTCAGTGTTTGTAAAGAATTTTTTTGACTGTTTTAAAATCTGCGTTATATTGAGTAATAAAAGTAGTTTCATTAGAAAATTGTTGTTTACAAGGGACCTTATTTTCTTTTGATAGTAAGTTTTCCCTATCAACAAGAGTAGCATTCTCCAGTGATTCTTTTATCATGTCTTTGTTGTATCCTCTTTCTATAAATTTGTTTTCCAGGATCTGTGCTTGTGTTCTAAAATCCTCAATATCTGAACAATTCTTCCTTAGCCTAAGGAACTGGCTTTTTGGGATATTTAATTTCCATAGGTCATGATGGCAGCTTTTAAAATGAACATAATTATTAGAATCCACTGGTTTAAAAAACGTTTTTGTCTTGATTTCATTATTAATAATTTCTACTGTTATGTCTAAGTAGTTAATAAGTTTAGTGCTATATTCGTATGTAAAAGATAATCCCCATCTATTATGGTTTAGATCTTCCATAAATAGATTAAGTAAATCTATGCCTCCTGTCCAAATAAAAAAGAGATCATCTATGTATCTCTTAAAGAGTACGAGGTTTGCGCTCCAAGGTGTATCTAGAATGGTCTCTTGTTCGAATTGTCCCATAAATAAATTTGCGTAACTGGGCGCAAACCTCGTACCCATTGCTGTACCTTTTTTTTGTAAAAAGAATTGTCCATTAAAGTTAAAATAGTTGTTATTTAAAATAAATTCTATACACTGTACAATAAAATCTATTTGTAGTATGGGCATATTCTCATCTTTATATAGAGAATGTTTTATGGCATTTAGTCCTAAATTGTGTTGGATATTGGTGTATAGAGAACTTACATCGCATGTAACTAATAGTAAGTTCTCCTTCCAATCTACTTCTTTGAGACTGTTTAAAAAATCAGTTGAATCTTTCAGATAAGTGGGGAGTTTTCTCACAAAGGGCTGTAAAAACTTATCAACATATTGAGATAAGTTAGATGTGAGGGAGTTTATTCCAGAGATTATAGGTCTACCGGGGGGTTTTGTGAGGGATTTATGAATTTTGGGTAAATAATAAAATATGGGAGTGACAGGGGTGGTTTGTTTCAGAAATTGCAACTCTTTATCATTGAGTATATTCTCTTTCTTTGCTTCAAATAATATCTCATCTAGATTTTTTATCATATTTTTCACTGGATTTGACCCTAGCTTTTCGTATGTTACTTTATCGTCTAGTAATCTATGGGCCTCTTCTAGATAATCTAAAGTATCGAGGAGCACTACTCCTCCGCCCTTATCGGCCATCTTTATTATGATTTCTGGGTTATTTTTGAGATCTGTAATTACCTGTTGTTCTTTTTTGGTAAGGTTATATTTCGTTTGTTTTCTATTATCCAATTTATAGATATCATCTTTAACAGCCTTCTCAAACAATTCTAAGTGTTTCCCTTTTTCTTGAGTCGGATAGAATTTCGATTTGGCTTTTAATTCAGTGTGTGTGTAAATTTCTCTCGTTTGATTTCCTCCCATCATTTTTAATGTATCTGAACTTTGTTTTTCTATTGGGTTCCTGATAAAGTATCTTTGGAGAGTGAGTTTTCTCACATACTGGTTGATATTTATTAATGTATTAAATTTATTAATTCTACTCGTGGGCGCAAAAGATAAACCTTTGCTTAGAACTGTTTCCTGTTCTTTATTGAGGGTCAATTTACTTAGATTAAAGATACCTGCAGTATTAACTACTTCCACCTTTTTTCCAATCTGTTTTCTTCCCCCTCTCTTTCCTCTAATCTTCTTTTGCCTCTTTGAACCCATTCCCTTTCTAGTGGCTGATCTGAATTTGTACCCCATGATGTGCCTTCTGCTGCTGGACCTTTCCCTAAAAAAGTATTGGTATTGTCGTGTTCTTCATTGTTATCTTCGAATAGTCTATATCTATTTGTTAATTCTACTGGAGGAGCTGGGGCATGTTGTCTAATTTTTGGTTCCTCTCTCATAGTATTTGTTGATTCAATCCGATGATTATTAGAATTATTTCTTATATTGTATTGTTGTCTCCTAAAGGGTGGGGGGTTGTCATATGGTTTCCAACTTGAATACTGTTGTCTTCTTTCAAAATTATCATTTCTAGCCCAATTTCTTTCATAATTCCTATATCCATTATTATGTGTTCTATATTCTCTATAACCATTATTGTAAGTGGTCGATTTATTGTAGGACCTATCATACCTATATGATAGAGGAAAGAGAGGGGGAAGAAAACAGATTGGAAAAAAGGTGGAAGTAGTTAATACTGCAGGTATCTTTAATCTAAGTAAATTGACCCTCAATAAAGAACAGGAAACAGTTCTAAGCAAAGGTTTATCTTTTGCGCCCACGAGTAGAATTAATAAATTTAATACATTAATAAATATCAACCAGTATGTGAGAAAACTCACTCTCCAAAGATACTTTATCAGGAACCCAATAGAAAAACAAAGTTCAGATACATTAAAAATGATGGGAGGAAATCAAACGAGAGAAATTTACACACACACTGAATTAAAAGCCAAATCGAAATTCTATCCGACTCAAGAAAAAGGGAAACACTTAGAATTGTTTGAGAAGGCTGTTAAAGATGATATCTATAAATTGGATAATAGAAAACAAACGAAATATAACCTTACCAAAAAAGAACAACAGGTAATTACAGATCTCAAAAATAACCCAGAAATCATAATAAAGATGGCCGATAAGGGCGGAGGAGTAGTGCTCCTCGATACTTTAGATTATCTAGAAGAGGCCCATAGATTACTAGACGATAAAGTAACATACGAAAAGCTAGGGTCAAATCCAGTGAAAAATATGATAAAAAATCTAGATGAGATATTATTTGAAGCAAAGAAAGAGAATATACTCAATGATAAAGAGTTGCAATTTCTGAAACAAACCTCCCCTGTCACTCCCATATTTTATTATTTACCCAAAATTCATAAATCCCTCACAAAACCCCCCGGTAGACCTATAATCTCTGGAATAAACTCCCTCACATCTAACTTATCTCAATATGTTGATAAGTTTTTACAGCCCTTTGTGAGAAAACTCCCCACTTATCTGAAAGATTCAACTGATTTTTTAAACAGTCTCAAAGAAGTAGATTGGAAGGAGAACTTACTATTAGTTACATGCGATGTAAGTTCTCTATACACCAATATCCAACACAATTTAGGACTAAATGCCATAAAACATTCTCTATATAAAGATGAGAATATGCCCATACTACAAATAGATTTTATTGTACAGTGTATAGAATTTATTTTAAATAACAACTATTTTAACTTTAATGGACAATTCTTTTTACAAAAAAAAGGTACAGCAATGGGTACGAGGTTTGCGCCCAGTTACGCAAATTTATTTATGGGACAATTCGAACAAGAGACCATTCTAGATACACCTTGGAGCGCAAACCTCGTACTCTTTAAGAGATACATAGATGATCTCTTTTTTATTTGGACAGGAGGCATAGATTTACTTAATCTATTTATGGAAGATCTAAACCATAATAGATGGGGATTATCTTTTACATACGAATATAGCACTAAACTTATTAACTACTTAGACATAACAGTAGAAATTATTAATAATGAAATCAAGACAAAAACGTTTTTTAAACCAGTGGATTCTAATAATTATGTTCATTTTAAAAGCTGCCATCATGACCTATGGAAATTAAATATCCCAAAAAGCCAGTTCCTTAGGCTAAGGAAGAATTGTTCGGATATTGAGGATTTTAGAACACAAGCACAGATCCTGGAAAACAAATTTATAGAAAGAGGATACAACAAAGACATGATAAAAGAATCACTGGAGAATGCTACTCTTGTTGATAGGGAAAACTTACTATCAAAAGAAAATAAGGTCCCTTGTAAACAACAATTTTCTAATGAAACTACTTTTATTACTCAATATAACGCAGATTTTAAAACAGTCAAAAAAATTCTTTACAAACACTGACACTATGTTCAAAAAGACCCCATATTAAGTGACATTGCACAAATGAAGCCTAAAATTATTTATCGTAAATCTAAAAATCTAAAATCTATACTAGCTCCCAGTGAATTTAATAAAAGCAATAAAAATCAAGATGTATTAGGAAATCCACTGGAAGGCTTCTACCCATGTCATAATTGTAAGGCATGTAAGTTTAGCAGAAGATGCAAACAAGTAGAATCTACCAATTCAGATTTTAAATTAAAAATTAGAGATACTATTAAATGCACAGACACTAATGTGGTCTATCTGATCCAATGCCCATGTAACAGACAGTACCTAGGTCAAACAGGACAACCCCTAAAAGATAGGATAAGACAACATCTAAATAACATCGAAAGAGGATATGAAGATCACCACCTGTCCCTTCATTTCAAAAGAGATCATAACCAAGACACAAAAGGTCTATTATACTGGGGACTTAGAAAGATATCCTCTAAAAGAGGGGGCAATCTTACTTTGAAACTGTTACAAACAGAAGCAGAACTTATTGTGAATTTTGCTTCCCTCATCCCAGGGGGGCTGAATGCAGAATTAGACCTCAACCCCTTTATATAAACACATTTTTTAAATGAGATCACGTACCTTTTTCCCTGTATATTTTAAACAGTCATTTAATTTATTTCAAAGCAAATATTTATTTTTTAGATAAACTACTTGCATTATAACACCTAAATTTTAATAAAATCCGTTAACCTATTATAATTAATCACGATTGTTTTATATGACTAACCATATAAGTTAATATTTTATAAGGTTTTTATGTAGGGATATCTTCATTTTTTAGTCACTTTTTAGAGTGTCATTTTTTAGAGTATTTTTTATATAGAGTATTTTTTATACAGAACATTTTTTTATATAGAGTATTTTTTATATAGAGTATATCTTATGAGTCTTTTTAGCTTTTTTTAGAGAATCTTATTTTGATTTTCATCACATCTGAGAAGTGTACACTTAATTGTTTTTTAAAACCTCTTTCTAATTGTACTCTAATATATCCATATGTTAAAAATATGTCTTTAAAAATATGTCTTTGAATAATTCAGGCATACCTACGTATAAATCAGAAATACTATCACCCAATTTTTTCTATTTGTATAATACTATGAAGTAATATATCATATGTATAATAAATTGCTCTAAATATAATTCAGATAAACGTATAAATTAGAAATACTTTCATGTCCACCCAACTTTCTTTTATGCCTTTTATTTTTATTTTTATTTTTAGTACTGGATACTCTGTAAAACACTTTTATACAATATATCTAAAGCCGAGAACCTCTAGGACCCATTACTAACATACGGGTCTTACATACGGGTTATGAGAACCATTTAAAAGGAACATTCTGACTCCACGAAAACATTCTTGATAAAGGCACTCACAGTGCTGAAACGCGTAGATAGGAAGCTGTGGAGTCTGTTTACACTTTCCATTGTCACCCATCATCTATCGATAGTACCCAGGAAAGATCCAGGAGGATCCAGGAAGATCAAGGAGACCATTGTCCATTCTTTCAACGGAACAGCCGAACGGCAACTAGAAAGGATTCAGTGCTGTCACAAGACAGTGAAGCAGCTGTGAGTACTTCCGCCACGCATTTACACACATACGCTGGCCGGGGAGCGCAGCTAATAAGCCTGTCATACAGCTGAAGATTCACATTGAACATTTTATAACTATCACATTGATAAAATATTCTTAAATAAGAAAACTTGTCACTTTTTTGCAAAGAAGCTAATTCAAAGAAATTCACGTATCTACTAGTTCACTTAACAAAGAACTATCTATCACTTGCACTTTAACATAGTACGGCAGAACAGCAGATTGCCCTGTCTCTCACTCACTTCAACTCACAAAGCTCAACTCAGTACACGCAATAGGAATTTGCCTACACACTTTCAACGGGACTATTTCATTCACAAAGGATACCCTAACTCACCAGTTTTAAATCACATACGGACATTATCGGAGAAATTACAAGCCAATTATTTCAGTTTTATTTACTTACAGGAGGCTTAGTATTGCACCTTATCTAAGTGATATTACATCACTGAACCGTCATAGTTAATTAATAGCGTTTGAATTGTGATTTGTAAATCTATGCTGCTAATTTTTCTTCATCATTTTATTTAGTTGTGGCCACAACTTACTATTGTTATTTATTATTGCTTTTTATTAAACTAGCTTATATTATCCCTTTCTATGTTTGTTTTTTATTATACATATTGATATATATCTAATTTTAGGATACATTGTATTTTACATATTGAGATATTTTTATTTAAACTCTTTTAGCTATTGTTGGTTCTCTCAGCTGTTTACACATCCTCTCTTACACCCAAGTTTTTGTTTTCTTTAGTGGACTGAGTAGGGAGATATCAGTCTTATTTAGAGAGGCTAAGAGGGTTAGACTTAGTCCAGACTCTTGTTTTTTGATTATCCTTTTGAATAATAGGTTACAGGAAAGGCATTGATTTTACAAACCCAGAGATCATTAGTTGCAACCGGGAAATAGAAAAAAACATTGATTAGACACCCAGTACACTTATTTATCCTTAGGCCTTTTTAATAAGAGGGTACCAGAGCCTCAACCGAAACAGCATGAAAGAGGACATATGGCATCCTTGTGAATAATAGATTACAGGAAAGGCATTGATTTTAGAAACCCGGGGATAATTTGTTGCAACCGTGAAATCTAAAAACACATAGATTAGACACCCAGTACACTTCTTTATCCTTAGGCCTTTTTATAAGAGGCTCCCGGAGCCTCAACAGAAACAACAGCATGAAAGAGGACATATGGCATCCTTGTGAATAATCGATTACAGGAAAGGCATTGATTTTAGAAACCCTGGGATAATTTGTTGCAACCGTGAAATCTAAAAAAACATTGATTAGACACCCAGTACACTTATTTATCCTTAGGCCTTTTTAGCAGAGGCTCCAGGACCCTCATCAAAACCAGCAGCAGGAAAGAGGACATATGGCATCCTTTTAAAAATTAGATTACAGGAAAGGCATTGATTTTAGAAACCTGGGGATAATTTGTTGCAACCATGAAATCTAAAAAAACATAGATTAGACACCCAGTACACTTCTTTATCCATAGGCCTTTTTAGCAGAGGCTCCCGGAGCCTCAACAGAAACAACAGCATGAAAGAGGACATATGGCATCCTTGTGAATAATAGATTACAGGAAAGGCATTGATTTTAGAAACCCAGGGATAATTTGTTGCAACCGCGAAATCTAAAAAAAAATAGATTAGACACCCAGTACACTTCTTTATTCTTAGGCCTTTTTATAAGAGGCTCCCGGAGCCTCAACAGAAACAACAGCATGAAAGAGGACATATGGCATCCTTGTGAATAATCGATTACAGGAAAGGCATTGATTTTAGAAACCCGGGGATAATTTGTTGCAACCGTGAAATCTAAAAAAAAACATTGATTAGACACCCAGTACACTTATTTATCCTTAGGCCTTTTTAGCAGAGGCTCCAGGACCCTCAACAAAACCAGCAGCAGGAAAGAGGACATATGGCATCCTTTTGAAAATTAGATTACAGGAAAGGCATTGATTTTAGAAACCCGGAGATAATTTGTTGCAACAATTTGAATCAAACAAATGATTCGATGGACACCCAGTACACTTCTTTCTCCTTCTGCCTTTTTATAAGAGGGTCCAGGACCCTCAAAAAAAAAACACCAGCAGGAAAGAGGACGTATGGCATCCTTTTGAACAATAGAGTACAGGTACAGCATTGATTTTACAAACCCAGAGATAATTTTGGGTAAATGTGAAATAGAAAAAAAAATTGAGTGGACACCCAGTACACCTCTTTCTCCTTAGGCCTTTTTATAAGAGGGTCCAGGACCCTCAAACAAAATACCAGCAGGAAAGAGAACATATGGCATCCTTTTGAACAATAGAGTACTGGTACGGCATTGATTTTAGAAACCCACAGATAATTGTTTGGAAAAGTGAAATAGCCCCAAAAACCATGCTTGGACTCCCACTCCAGGTCGTTCTCCTTCAGCATTTTTATAAGAGGGTCCAGCACCCTCAACAGAAACAACTGCAGGAAACACCACCACATATGCCATCCTTTTGCACAAGCGAGTACAGGTATGGCATCCATTTTAGAAACCCAGAGATAATTGAGAGGAACCAGGAACATTTTTCTAAAAATTTGATGGAGCACCCATTACAGGTTGTTCTCCTTCATTCTTTTTATACCATGGGCCACGACCCGCAACAGACACAACAGCATGAAACACCACATATGCCACCCTTTTGCACAATAGAGTACAGGTATGGCAAATATGGAACACAGAGATAATTTAGAGCAACCAAGAGACGGATAAAGATGCTTGGTTGGTCCTCCTCCTTCAAATTTGTGGCATTTTGCGTTCAATTTAATGGTCCACCAGATATGAGTGGTGTGCTAAGTTGTACAATTCGTAACAGTTTAATCACTAGTGTACTGTTATGTGCCTTATTTTTTTTATTTGAGTTTTGTACCCACAGAGCTGCAGCAGAGGCCAGCAAAATTTGGAATGTACAAATGACTGAAAAATTTGGGTATTGTTGTAGCAACTGCTGTAGCAGCGGCCAGAAAAATTGATGTTTGTAAAACATTTATAAAGTGCCCTAAAAGCTTGTGGCTTGAACACTAGTTGTTGGCGGATAAGTCAAGCAAGTCCTCCGGCTTTATAACAAAAAAAAGGCCAGCCTGTGTACCAGTTGTAGCCCAAGCCAGCTCATCTCATCATCAGGCCTTTTTTATTCAAATGTATCGCCCAATGTCAGTCCCTTTGGGATCCAGCCCTCATTCATTTTTATAAAAGTGAGATAGTCAAGGCTTTGTTGACCTAGGCGACTTCTCTTCTCAGTGACAAAACCTCCTGATGTACTGAAAGTCCTTTCGGACAGGACACTTGAAGCGGGGCAGGCCAGAAGTTCCATTGCAAATTGGCATAGCTCAGGCCACAAGCCCAGCCTGCACACCCAGTAGTCAAGGGGTCCATCGCTTCTGAGAGTGTTGAGATCCGCAGTTAAAGCTAGGTAGTCTGCTACCTGCCTGTTGAGTCTTTCTCTAAGGCTGGATCCCGAAAGGCTCTGATGGTGCATGGGAGTTAAAAAGGTACGCATGTCCTCCATCAACAAGACATCAGGAAAGCATCCTGTCCTTGCCGCCATGGTCGTGGGAGGAGGAGGATTACTTTCATCTCTTCCCCTGTTACATTCCCGTGGTGCTGTGACATCACCCTTATACGCTGTGTAAAGCATAGTTTTTAATTTATTCTTAAAATGCTCCATCCTTTCCGACTTGCAGGGATTTGGTAACATTTCAGGCACTTTATGCTTATACCGGGGGTCGAGGAGCGTGGCCACCCAGTACAGGTCATTCTCCTTCAGCTTTTTTATACGAGGGTCCCTCAACAGGCACGACAGCATGAAAGAACCCATTGGAACAAGGTTGGATGCCGAGCTAATCATGTCCCATTCCTCCTCCTCACTGAGCTCACTGATGGTATCTTCTTCCCCCCAGCCACGTGCAACACCACGGGTACCAGAGAGGTGACAACAACGAGCACCCTGGGATGCCTGTTGTGCTCGGTCTTCCTCCTCCTCAAAGCCACATTCCTCCTCTGACTCCTCTTCCTCACAATTCTCTTCCTACGTTGCCGCAGGTCCAGCAAGCGATGCTGATTCGGCTGTTTGTTGGGGTGATGGACACCACAACTCTTCCTCTTCACGCTCATCTACTGCCTGATCCAGCACTCTTCGCAGGGCACGCTCCAGGAAGAAAACAAATGGTATGATGTCGCTGATGGTGCCTTCGGTGCCACTGACAAGGTTTGTCACCTCCTCAAAAGGACGCATGAGCCTACAGGCATTGCGCATGAGCATCCAGTAATTTGGAAAAAATATCCCCAGAGGCTGGCCTAGCACCCCAGTCATACAAATACTCATTAACAGCTTTTTCTTGTTGGAGCAGGCGGTCAAACATTAGGAGTGTTGTATTCCACTGTGTCGGGTTGTCGCAAATCAAGCGCCTCACTGGCAGGTTGTTTCGACGATGGATATCGGACAAGTGCGCCTTGGCCATGTAGGAACGCCTGAAATGGCCACACACCTTCCTGGCCTGCTTCAGGACGTCCTGTAAGCCTGGGTACTTATGAACAAATCGTTGTACAATTAGATTACACACATGTGCCATGCACGGCACATGTGTCAACTTGCCCAATTTCAATGCCACCACCAAATTACTTCCAGTGTCAGAAACAACCTTGCCAATCTCCAGTTGGTGCGGAGTCAGCCACTGATCCACCTGTTCGTTCAGGGCGGTCAGGAGTGCTGGTGCGGTGTGACTCTCCGCTTTCAGGCAAGTCAACACCAAGACGGCGTGACACTGCCGTACCCGGGATGTAGCATAGTACCTGGGGAGCTGGGGGGGTGCCATAGATGTGGAGCAAGACGCAGAAGTTGAAGAGGACTCAGCCGAGGAAGAGGTTATGGAAGAGGATGGAGTAGGAGGAGTAGAGGAGGTAGCAGCAGGCCTGCCTGCAAGTCGTAGCGGTGTCACCAACTCTTCTGCAGAGCCACGCATTCCATGCTTGTCAGAAGTCAGCAGGTTTACCCAATGCGCAGTGTAGGTGATATACCTGCCCTGACCATGTTTTGCAGAACAGCTATCCGTGGTCATATGGACCCTTGCTCCAACGCTGTGTGTCAGACATGCCATAACTTCCTTTCTCACAACAGAGTACAGGTTTTGGATTGCCTTTTGTGAAAATAAATTTCTGCCAGGTACCTTCCACTGCGGTGTCCCAATAGATACAAATTTTTTGAAAGCATCAGACTCCACCAGCTTGTATAGTAAAAGCTGGCAGGCTAAGAGTTCAGACAAGCCAGCTGTCAGACGCCGGGCAAGGGGGTGACTTTGAGAAATTGGCTTCTTACGCTCAAACATGTCCTTGACAGACACCTGACTGTGGGCAGATGACCAGAAACTGCTACATAAGAGAGACTGAGTGGAGGATGGTTGAGAGGGGGCAAGGAGGACAGCACTGGTTGACGTGGCTGAAGATGCTGGAGCAGGAGGAGGAGGGCGGCTTTAACTTTGTGTGCTGCTTCTACTCATGTGTTCTTCCCATCGGCGTTTGTGATGGGAGACCATGTGCCTAGGGAGACCATGTACCTAGGTGGGTGTTGGACTTCCCACGACTCAGTTTCTTTTGGCACAGGTTGCAAATGGCATCACTGTTATCAGAGGCAGACACACAAAAAAAATGCCACACTGCTGAGCTTTGCGATGACGGCATTCTGGTGGTGGCAACAGCATGCGTTGATGGGCATCGGCGTGCTGTCTGGCTGACCCCTGGTGATGATGCATGCTGTCTGACTGTGCCACTAGCTCCTTGAGATGACCTCCCCATGCTTCCAAATCATCTCCTCTTCCTCCTCTCTGTCTCCCCATCTGAACTTTCCCCCTCTTCTTCTTCTCTTCTAGCAGGCACCCACGTGACATCCACCGACATATCATCATCAACCGCTTCACTTGTATCTGAAACATCAAGAAAGGAAGCAGCAGCGGATACAACATCATCATCATCATCATCACACCGTACCTCCATGTCGGTAATGCTGCCTGACTGAGACTGATCACTATTATCTACATCCTCTGTCAATGATGGTTGCGCATCACTCATTTCTTCCAAATGATGTGTCAATAACTCCTGTGACAGATCAAGTGAAGCGGCTGTGGTGCTAGTGTTGGTGGTGGCGACAGGCGGGGGAGTGGCACTGGTCACTTGAGACCTGCCCAAAGCACAGCTGGACGTAGATGTTGCGTCAAGGTTAGGAGGACTAGCAGCGGAAGCTGAAGAAGATTGGCTGTCCTGTGTTAGCCATTCAACTAGTTCCTCCTCAGAAGTTTTTGCGTCCCCCCTGGCACCCGGCGTCTGAACAATGTGCATATTTGTAGGGTCTAAAGGAATCACAGCACCACGACCACGACCACGGAACCTGCGGGGTGGCTTGCCTCTGCCTGGCATTTTTTTTAAAATGGACACTAACAATACTATTACACCAATTGAGTGGTGGCACTGTGACAGTGGGCACAGTATACGCTGTGAGATTGACAACAACAAAAAAGACATATGTTTTAAAAATCACAAATTGTTATTTTTTTAAAATATTACAAGTACTTTGACAACAAATATGATTGTTTGGCACTAGTTGGCAAATGGGCCTCTCTGACACACACGCTGAAAGAAAGGAAACTGCAATGCAATGGCACTAGGAGACTGAAGAATCACAGTCAAAACAGTTATGATTAACAAAAATTCCAATCCTGTTACAATAAATATGATTGGTGGCACTAATTGGCTAGTTGGGACTGGCACACAGGCAGGCAGCCAGGAGGAAAATGCAATTCAAGGGCACTAGTAGACTGCAGATTGACAGTCAAAACAGTGATGATTGACAAATTTTGCAATACTGTTAAAAGAAATATGATTGCTGGCACTAATTGGATAGTTGGGCCTGGCACACAGGCTGGCAGGCAGTAGAAAAGTGCACCTCAATGGCACGAGCAAACTGAGGATTAAGATCAACAATCAAAATTTTTTTAATTTTAATTAGTAACTATACTGTGACAACAATTATGATTGGTGTAAATAGTTGGCAAGACGGCCTGGCACAAAAGGCTGGCAGGCAGGAGGTAAATGCAATTCAAGGACACTAGGAGACTGAATACTGACAGTCAAAACAGTGATGATTGACAATTTTTGCAATACTGTTAAAAGAAATATGATTGCTGGCAATAATTGGCTAGGTGGGCCTGGCACACAGCAGGCTGCAAGGCAGGAGGAAAGTGCAATTCAATGGTACCAGCAAACTGAGGATTCACAACTATTAACAAAAATTTTAATTTTTAATTATTAAGAATACTGTGACAACAAATATGATTGGTGTAAATATTTTTCAAGTAGGCTTGGCACACAGGCTTGGAAGGCAGTAGAAAAGTGCAATTCTAGGGCACGAACAAACTGAGGATTAAGATCATCAACAATCAAGAATTTTTTAATTTTAATTAGTAACTATACTGTGACAGAAAATTATGATTGGTGTAAATAGTTGGTAAGACGGCCTGGCACAAAAGGCTGGCAGGCAGGCAGGAGGTAGATGCAATTCAAGGACACTAGGAGACTGATTACTGACAGTCAAAATAGTGATGATTGACAATTTTTGCAATACTGTTAAAAGAAATATGATTGCTGGCAATAATTGGCTAGGTGGGCCTGGCACACAGCAGGCTGCAAGGCAGGAGGAAAGTGCAATTCACTGGCACCAGCAAACTGAGGATTCACAACAACTATTAACAAAATTTTTAATTTTTACTTACTAAGAATACTGTGACAACAAATATGATTGGTGTAAATATGTTTCAAGTAGGCCTGGCACACAGGCTTGGAAGGCAGTAGAAAAGTGCAATTCTAGGGCACGAACAAACTGAGGATTAAGATCATCAACAATCAAGAATTTTTTAATTTTAATTAGTAACTATACTGTGACAAAAAATTATGATTTGTGTAAATAGTTGGCAAGATGGCCTGGCACAAAAGGCCGGCATGCAGGAGGTAGATGCAATTCAAGGACACTAGGAGACTGATTACTGACAGTCAAAATAGTGATGATTGACAATTTTTGCAATACTGTTAAAAGAAATATGATTGCTGGCAATAATTGGCTAGGTGGGCCTGGCACACAGCAGGCTGCAAGGCAGGAGGAAAGTGCAATTCAATGGCACCAGCAAACAGAGGATTCACAACAACTATTACCAAATTTTACATTTTTAATTATTAAGAATACTGTGACAACAAATATGATTGGTGTAAATATTTTTCAAGTAGGCCTGGAACACAGGCTTGGAAGGCGATGGAAAAGTGCAATTCTAGGGAACGAGCAAACTGAGGATTAAGATCAACAATCAAGAATTTTTTAATTTTAATTAGTAACTATACTGTGACAACAATTATGATTGGTGTAAATAGTTGGCAAGACGGCCTGGCACAAAAGGCTGGCAGGCAAGAGGTAAATGCAATTCGAGGACACTAGGAGACTGAATACTGACAGTCAAAACAGTGATGATTGACAATTTTTGCAATACTGTTAAAAGAAATATGATTGCTGGCAATAATTGGCTAGGTGGGCCTGGTACACAGCAGGCTGCAAGGCAGGAGGAAAGTGCAAATCACTGGCACCAGCAAACTGAGGATTCACAACAACTATTACCAAAAATTTAAATTTTAATTATTAAGAATACTGTGACAACAAATATGATTGGTGTAAATATTTTTCAAGTAGGCCTGGCACACAGGCTTGGAAGGCAGTAGAAAAGTGCAATTCTAGGGCACGAGCAAACTGAGGATTAAGATCATCAACAATCAAGAATTTTTTAATTTTAATTAGTCACTATACTGTGACAACAATTATGATTGGTGTAAATAGTTGGCGGCAAGACGGCCTGGCACAAAAGGCTGGCAGGCAGGAGGTAAATGCAATTCAAGGACACTAGGAGACTGAATACTGACAGTCAAAACAGTGATGATTGACAATTTTTGCAATACTGTTAAAAGAAATATGATTGCTGGCAATAATTGGCTAGGTGGGCCTGGCACACAGCAGGCTGCAAGGCAGGAGGAAAGTGCAATTCAATGGCACCAGCAAACTGAAGATTCACAACTATTACCAAAAATTTAAATTTTTAATTATTAAGAATACTGTGACAACAAATATGATTGGTGTAAATATTTTTCAAGTAGGCCTGGCACACAGGCTTGGAAAGCAGTAGAAAAGTGCAATTCTAGGGCACGAGCAAACTGAGGATTAAGATTAACAATCAAGAATTTTTTAATTTTAATTAGTAACTATACTGTGACAACAATTATGATTGGTATAAATAGTTGGCAAGACGGCCTGGCACAAAAGGCTGGCAGGCAGGAGGTAAATGCAATTCAAGGGCACTAGGAGACTGAATACTGACAGTCAAAACAGTGATGATTGACCATTTTTGCAATACTGTTAAAAGAAATATGATTGCTGGCAATAATTGGCTAGGTGGGCCTGGCACACAGCAGGCTGCAAGGCAGGAGGAAAGTGCAATTCAATGGCACCAGCAAACTGAGGATTCACAACAACTATTACCAAAAAATTTAATTTTTAATTATTAAGAATACTGTGACAACAAATATGATTGGTGTAAATATTTTTCAAGTAGGCCTGGCACACAGGCTTAGAAGGCAGTAGAAAAGTGCAATTCTATGGCACGAGCAAACTGAGGATTAAGATCAACAATCAATATTTTTTTAATTTTAATTAGTAACTATAATGTGACAACAATTATGATTGGTGTAAATAGTTGGCAAGACGGCCTGGCACAAAAGGCTGGCAGGCGGTAAATGCAATTCAAGGACACTAGGAGACTGAATACTGACAGTCAAAACAGTGATGATTGACAATTTTTGCAATACTGTTAAAAGAAATATGATTGCTGGCAATAATTGGCTAGGTGGGCCTGGCACACAGCAGGCTGCAAGGCAGGAGGAAAGTGCAATTCAATGGCACCAGCAAACTGAGGATTCACAACAACTATTACCAAAAATTTTAATTTTTAATTATTAAGAATACTGTGACAACAAATTTGATTGGTGTAAATATTTTTCAAGTAGGCCTGGCACACAGGCTTAGAAGGCAGTAGAAAAGTGCAATTCTATGGCACGAGCAAACTGAGGATTAAGATCAACAATCAAAATTTTTTTAATTTTAATTAGTAACTATACTGTGACAACAGTTATGATTGGTGTAAATAGTTGGCAAGACGGCCTGGCACAAAAGGCTGGCAGGCAGGAGGTAAATGCAATTCAAGAACACTAGGAGACTGAATACTGACAGTCAAAACAGTGATGATTGACAATTTTTTGCAATACTGTTAAAAGAAATATGATTGCTGGCAATAATTGGCTAGGTGGGCCTGGCACACAGCAGGCTGCAAGGCAGGAGGAAAGTGCAATTCAATGGCACCAGAAAACTGAGGATTCACAACAACTATTACAAAAATTTTTAATTTTTAATTATTAAGAAACTGTGACAACAAATATGATTGGTGTAAATATTTTTCAAGTAGGCCTGGCACACAGGCTTAGAAGGCAGTAGAAAAGTGCAATTCTATGGCACGAGCAAACTGAGGATTAAGATCAACAATCAAAAATGTTTTAATTTTAATTAGTAACTATACTGTGACAGCAATTATGATTGGTGTAAATAGTTGGCAAGACGGCCTGGCACAAAAGGCTGGCAGTGGCAGGCAGGAGGTAAATGCAATTCAATGGCACTAGGAGAATGAATATTTGCAGTCCAAAAAATTATGATTTTTATTTTTTTATATACTGTTACAAGAATTATGATTGGTGCCACTAATTGGTTAGTTGGGCCTGGCACACAGGCTGGCAGATATGAGTTGTGGATGGTAGGTAGGTCAGCAATTTAACACAGTATGCTGTGTAAGTGACAAAAACACAGGCCTGATAGAAAATTAAGTTAGATTACACTAGCAAAATATTTTAAAATTTTAGATTTTAATATTAAAATTATGTTAAGAAGTGCAATGCTCATTTGAGTGGTCGCACTGGCTGGCTGCTATGTAGGGCAGCAATTAACAACTGTATGCTGTGTAAGTCAGATAGACAGTTAGACACAGGCCTGATAGAAAATAAAATTAGATTACACTAGCATAATGATTTAAAGACTTTTTTTTGAGGAATTTAAAGAAAAAGATTAAGCACATACATATGAGTCGTGGCTGATAGCTTTGGAAGGGCAGCTATTAAAAACAGTAGGCTCTGTAAGTCAGATACACACACGCCTGATAGAAAATACTATTAGATTACACTAGAAAAAATGATTTAAATTATTTTTTGGGGGGGGAATTAAAAAAAGGTTAAACACATATGAGTCATGGCTCATAGACTAGGGAGGGCAGCAAGTAAACACAGTAGGCTCTGTATGTCAGCAAAACACACAGGCCGGATAGAAAATTATATTAGATTACACTTTCAAAAAAATTTAAACTTTTTTTTTATATATATTTAAATTAAGGTGAAGAAGATATGAGTGCTGGGTGGCTGCCTGGCACAGACCAATTAACCAAAAGACTGAAAGAAAATTAGGTATATTAATGCTGAGTGAGCCTGACAGACACAGGCCTGATAGTAAATGTAATTAGATTACACTAGCAAAATATATATATTTTATTTTTTTAAATTTAAAATAATGTTATAAACAGATATTAACACTGGTGGCTGGCACAGAGCAATGAACCAGAGTATATGCTGTGTGACACAGGCCTGATAGAAAATGAAAAAAAATAACACTAGCAAAATAATTACATTTTTTGGTTAGGGCTTTTTGGGGTGCTGTTCTTGCAGCAGAGATGAGTGGAGTCCTTCTGGACTGTAAATACACTAGCCTAGCTATGTTTTTCCTATTAATGGCAGGAGCAAAAACACAACACGTCCTCTCATTAAGAAAGCAAGGTCGTTATGAGTCTAAAATGGTGGATTTCAAGTAGCTGGGAGGGTCTGTGAGGGAGTGTCTGGTGTTGATTGGCTCTAATGTGTCAGACAGCTGTGACATAAAGGGTCAAAGTTTCCTCAATAATGACACATAGGGGCAGATCAAACATCGCCATGTGTTCGCCCACAAACGCGAACGCGAACAAACTATGTTTGCTGTGAACTGTTCGCGGGCGAACAGTTCAGGACATCACTAGTGACAGGGCAAGGAATGGCACTCTATTACTTGCTATAGTCGATAAAATATTAAGGATTCTTCTAGTAGCGTCAGGTCCTTCCCTCTGTGGAACAAATCCCACCTGATCTGGATGAACCAGAGAGGTAATGACTCTTGACAGTCTGTTAGCAAGTATTTTAGCATAAAGTTTTGTGTCTAGATTAAGGAGGGAGATGGGACAATAACTACTGCATAGCTCAGAGGGTTTCCCTGGTTTTAAGATTGTGGTGATAGTTGCTTCCAGGAATTCTCCAGTAAAAGAACCCTTCTTCATTATCTCTCCGAATAGTTTACATAAAATCCGGGCAATTAAGGGTTGAAAGGTTTTGTAGAAGTGGGCTGTATAGCCGTCTGGCCCGGGAGATTTACCTAATTTCATATCATTGATTGCTTTTTGTACTTCCTCAAGTGTTATAGGATCAGTTAGTCACGGGTCTCAACCACACTACTCATAAATCAAAATTATTAGATGTACAAACTGAATAATAAATCAGAATATCTAGAATAGAATTCAGGGGCGCGATCCAATAAACAGCGTAGTTTTCAGTGCAAGCGAGGTAACCTGCGCTGCCCGTAGTTTCACCTCACACATCGGGGTATTACATATACCCCGCCGGCAGTTGCTAAAGTGCCGTAAGTCGGACAAACTAGCGATGTCCAGAAATGAGCGTAACTACAAATTTCTGGAGTCACCAGTGACTTACGGCACTTTAGAAACTGCCTGCGCCTAAAAAAAACTAACTAAAGTATTAAATATCCCGTAACTGTCTAACACGCCTCCCAAAAATAGCCCGACACGTATACCCCTATATTCGCAATCCCCCCTCTCACTCCTAATAATAATATAGACCGACAACCCCCCACAACGCAATAAGCCTAATTATTAACCCCTAAACCGCCATAGCCCACACCGCAATAAACCTATCCTAGTATTAACCCCTAAACCGCCGCTCCTGGACCCACGCCGCACCAAAATAAAGTGTTTGACCCCTAAACCGCCGCTCCCGGATGCCGCTGCCACCTACATTAAATTTATTAACCCCTAATCTGACCCCCCTACACCGCAGCCTCCTACATTAAATTTATTAACCCCTAATCTGAGCCCCCTACACCGCCGCCACCTACATTAAATATAGTAACCTCTAATCTGACCCCCCTACACAGCCGACCACCTACATAAAATATATTACCCCCTAAACCTAAGTCTAACCCTAACACCCCCTAACTTAACTATTATTTAAATAAATCTAAATAATATTAATATTATTAAATAAATTATTCCTATTTAAAACTAAATACTTACCTATAAAATAAACCCTAAGATAGCTACAATATAATTAATAATTACATTGTAGCTATTTTAGGATTTATATTTATTTTACAAGTAACTTTGTATTTATTTTAGCTAAGTACAATAGTTATTAAATAGTTAATAACTATTTAATAGCTACCTAGTTAAAATAATTAAAAATTACCACTAAAATAAATCCTAACCTAAGTTACAAATACACGTAATAAAATAAAAAAGCCCACCAAAATAATAAAAGTCCCTATCCTAAACTCATCGCCGGAAGGATGAAGATAGAAGATGCTGCTTGGATGAAGACTTCTGCCGGATGGAGGACCTCTTCTGCCCCGATCGGATGAAGACTTCTGCCCGGCTGGAGGACCACTTGTGCCCGGATTGGATGAAGACTTTGTCCCGGCTGGGTGAAGACGGCTCAAAGTAGGGTTTTAGAGTAGGGGTGTGTGGGTTGTAATGTTGGGGGGGTATTGTATTTCTTTTCTTTTACAGGTAAAAGAGCTGATTACTTTGGGGCAATGCCCTGCTAAAAAGCCCTTTTAAGGGCTGGTAAAAGAACTGATTACTTTGGGGCAGTGCCCCGCAAAAGCCCTTTTAAGGGCTATTTGTAATTTAGTTTAGGATAGGGAATTTTATTATTTTGGGGGGCTTTTTTATTTTATTAGGGGGTTTAGATTAGGTGTAATTAGATTAAACTTCTTGTAATATTTTTTTATTTTTTGTAATTTAGTGTTTGTTTTTTTGTAATATAGTTTCGTTTATTTGATTGTATTTTAGTTTAGATAATTGTAGTTTATTTAATTAATTAATTTATTGATAGTGTAGTGTTAGGTGTATTTGTAACTTAGGTTAGGATTTATTACGGGATACCAAACCCGCGCAAAAACCGGTGTCGCCGGCTTTTGCGGGCGACGCTGCATATCGGATGGGGCCCCAGATTTCAGGAATGGTAGTATCCTGTCCACAGTGGGAGATTCATTCCGTAAAGATAACATTTCATGTAAATGATTATCTGATATTTAACATGGTATAGCTACCAAACCATTCACTCACAATAGATCAAATATTTATTTACAAGGTGGATGTACAGATAATTACAGAAAACCCCCAAAATTATTAGCTTCATTCATTCCATGAGGCATGATTGAATTTAATCTAAATATCCAAATATCCACCACTAACTGTAATACCGGGTTTTACTTGCTCCAAACCCCAAATTTCATAAGAAATGGAGGATTAATACACATATTAACTGCCAAAGCACTAATGTGATTAATTGCATTTCATGCTCATGTGAACAACATTTCTATGTTCGGATGACCACTAGAAAATTGGGTAAATGCATGACTGAACATCTAAGTAATATCCGCAGTGCCCGTAGAGATTTGGAGAATGGCAAACAAATCACTAGTGTGGCTAGACATTTCCTCTCTAATCATGGAGGAGGCACAGGAACCCTTAAATGTTAAGGTTTGGAGCAAGTAAAACCCGGTATTAGAGGTGGTGGATGCAAACAAATACTGCTCCAAAAGGAGACCAATTGGATATTTAGATTAAATTCAATCATGCCTCATGGAATGAATGAAGCTAATAATTTGGGGGGTTTTCTGTAATTATCTGTACATCCACCTTGTAAATAAATATTTGATCTATCGTGAGTGGCTGTTTGGTAGCTATACCATGTTAAGTATCAGATAATCAGTTACATGAAATTTTATCTTTACGGAATGAACCTCCCACTATGGACAGTATTGGGGACACTACCATTCCTGAAATCTGAATTCTATTCTAGATAAAGTTCTATACTGATTTATTATTCAATTTGCAAATCTAATAATTTTGATTTATGAGTAGTGTGGTTGAGACCTGATATAATTATTTTAGGGTCTTGTACACACATGCCATTTTAAAATGAGGGTGTGCTTGAATACACTGTTATTATCATGATCGCTATATAATGATCCACTCCCAATGCCACCCCTTATTGAAGCTAGTGTATATATGAGCTTAGTATGGTGCACTTTGTATAGTGTGTAATGACAATAACAGGTTATAGAATGTTCTATACTGCAGTATAACTGTGTACAGCGAGGGTTAGTGTAAATAATCACTGTGTACAGCTTGTAATGACAATAACAAGTTACATGTGTGATATGAGGGTTCTCTGTCAGTAACAGAATGTTCCATACTGCAGTATGAGTGTGAAGCGAGGGTTAGTGTAAACAATCACTGTGTACAGTGTGCAATAAAAATAACAAGTTAAATGTGTGATATGAGGGTTCTCTGTCAGTAACAGAATGTTCTACACTGCAGTTTTACTGTATGCAGCAAGGGTTAGTGTAAACAATCACTGTGTACAGTGTGTAATGACAATAACAAGTTACATGTGTGATAAGAGGGTTCTCTGTCAGTAAAAGAATGTTCTATACTGCAGTATTACTGTGTGCAGCGAGGGTTAGTTTATACAATCCCTGTGTACACTGTGTAATTAAAATAACAAGTAACATGTGTGATATGAGGGTTCTCTGTTAGTAACAGAATATTCTATACTGCAGTATTTCTGTGTGCACTGCAACTGATTTCCTCCAATTGCAACGAATGCCCAAATAAGTGTAATACTCAGGAGCACATACAGTACTACTAACCCCGATCTTACTGTTTGACTAGTGTTATACACTAATCCTGTCAGAGTCTGTTTACACACTCTGTCTTCTGTTATGTGATGTCACAATCTGTCCATCAATCGTGATGCACAGAATCAGCACACGCCCACACCACAGCCAGACACAGTGTAGATAGGCTGTATGAGGGGCGGCTCTGGATGCTGCATTGGTGAATAGAGGGCAATATGCCTGTATTTAAAAGTGTGGCATTTGGGGCTTCTGCTTGTTACTATTCACATTGTAAAAGGCCACTACTTGGGTCCAAACTAGTTTGTGTATTCTATTAGTGATATTGCATGTTTTTTCACCCCTGGCACCTGATGCTGACGACTGCAGCTATTGGCCAGGAAACGGGGGTGAATGCATGCGCTTTTTATCTCACTTGATTATTACTTTGGTTGGTGGGGTTTCATTTATTACTCATTTTTTACATTTAATTATTAAAAGTTGTTTTTTAATTCCTTACTACTTAGACTAGGAAAGAGTGTTTTAGATAGCAGCCTGTAAAATGAGTGTGAAATTGCAGCCTGCACAGTAAGAGTCAGGTTTGTAAATCTCGGCCTGTACAGTGAGAGTGGAGTTTGAAAACCGCGACTTGTACAGTGAGAGTGAGCGTTGGAAATTGTGGCCTGTATAGTGAAAGCGAGGTTTGAAAATTGCGGCCTGCACACAGAGTGAGGTTTTATAAATAGTAGCCTGTACAATGAGCGCTGTTTGGAAATTGCGGCCTGCACAGTGAGTCAGGTTTTGAAATCTCGGTCTGTACAGTGAGTGAGGTTTGTAAATTGCGGGCCTGTACAGCAAGAGTGAGGTTTGTAAATTGCAGGTTGTACAGTGAGTGAGGTTTGTAAATTGCAGGTTGTACAGTGAGAGCGAGGTTTGTAAATCGTGGCCTATACAGTGAGGGTGAGGTTTTTAAATCACAGGCTGAACTGTGAGAGTGAGGTTTTTAAATCACGGCCTGAACTGTGAGAGTGAGGTTTTTAAATCACAGGCTGAACTGTGAGAGTGAGGTTTTTAAATCACAGGCTGAACTGCGAGAGTGAGGTTTTTAAATCACAGGTTGAACTGTGAGAGTGAGGTTTTTTAATCACGGCCTGAACAGTGAGAGTGAGGTTTTTAAATCATGGCCTGTAAAGTGAGAGTGAGGTTTGAAAGTCGCATCCTGTACAATGAGATTGAGTTTTGGAAATGGTGGTCTGTAAAGTAAAAGTTAAGGTTTTTAAATTGCAGCCTGTACATTGAGAGTGAGGATTAGAAATTGCAGTGTGTACAGTGAGAGTGAGGATTGGAAAATGCTTCCTGTACAGTGAGTGAGGTTTGGAAATGGTGGCCTGTACAGTGAGAGTGAGGTTTAGGGGTCAATTTAAAGGGACAGTCAACACCAGAATTGTTGTTGTTTTAAAAGATAGATAAACCCTTTATTACCCATTCCCAAGTTTTGCATAACAAACAGTTATAATCCGTTTTACCTTTGTAATTACCTTGTATCTATGCCTCTGCAGCCTGTCCCCTTATTTCAGTTCATTTGTCAGACTTGCATTTTAACCAATCAGTGCTCATTTACGGGGGGCGGCATTGCACAAGCATTTCACAAGAAATGCTTGTGCAATGTTAAAGGGACAGTCAACACCAGAATTTTTGTTGTTTTAAAACCAACACAGTTATACATGTTTAACCTTTGTAATTACCTTGTATATAAGCCTCAGCAGACTGCCCCCTAATTTCAGTTTTTTTGACGGACTTTAATTTTAGCCAATCAGAGCTGTCTCCATGGTAAATTCACGTGTGTGAGTTCAATGTAATCTATATGTAAACACATGAACTATTGCCCTCTAGTGGTGAAAACCTGTCAAAATGCTTTCAGATGAGAGGCAGCCTTCAAGGTCTAAGAAATTAGCATATGAACTTCCTAGGTTTAGCTTTCAACTAAGAATACCAAGAGAACAAAGCAAAATTGATGATAAAAGTAAATAGGAAAGTTGTTTAATATGACATGCCCTATTTGAATCATGAAAGGTTTTTTTGGACTTGACTGTCCCTTTAACAAGAGGCAAGCTGACATGATTCACTGTAGCATGTCTGCCCGGCATTTAAAAGGACAGTCAATTCCAAATTTGTTTTCATGTTTCAAATAGGGCATGTAATTTTAAACAACTTTCCAATTTACTTTTATCACAAGTTTTGCTTTGTTCTCTTGGTATTCTTAGTTGAAAGCTAAACCTAGGAGGTTCATATGCTAATTTCTTAGACCTTGAAGGCCGCCTCTAATCTAAATGCATTTTGATAGTTTTTCACCACTAGAGGGCATTAGTTCACGTGTTTCATATAGATAACATTGAGCTCATGCACGTGAATTTACCATGGAGACAGCTCTGATTGGCTAAAATTCAAGTCTGTCAAAAGAACTGAAATAAGGGGGCAGTCTGCTGAGGCTTAGATACAAGGTAATTACAGAGGTAAAACCTGTATAATTACAACTGTGTTGGTTATGCAAAACTGGGGAATTTGTAATTAAGGGATTATCTATCTTTTAAAACAACAAAAATGCTGGTGTTGACTGTCCCTTTAACATTACACAAGCATTTCTTGTGAAATGCTTGTGCAATGCCGCCCCCTGCACATTCACGGTTGCTAGCAGGGAGTGTCAATCATCTAGATTCGTAAAGGTGACGAACAAGTTAAGGAGTGAGCCGGGAACTTTGGGGATAGAAAGCAGCATCCACTGCTTGTTAAATCTACCCCTTGACCTTTACAGTTAGAGTGAGGTTTGAAAATCACAGGTTGTACTGGTAGAGTGGAGTTTAGAAATCATGGACTGTACTGTGAAGTAAATTTTAGTAATTGCAGCTTGTACATTTAAAGTGACGTTTGAAAATCGATGTCTTTACATTGAGTAAGGTTTGGAAATCACTTTCTGTACAGTGAGTGTGAGGTTTAGAAATTGCAGTCTTTATACTGAGAGTGAAGTTTGTACATCGCAGCCCGTACAGAGAGGGTTGAAAATTGCAGCCTGCACACAGAGAGTGAGGTTTTTAAATAGCAGAAGGTAGAACAGACTCCCACAGCACAATGAAGTAATCCAATTTTTATTGAAACAAGGACATCTAAACAGACAGGCGATGTTTCGGGTGTTTAACCCTTACTCCTGCCATACAAATACATTCAAAATCTCTGTTTAGATACACAACTATTAACCACAGATCCAATATATTACCAGACCAGATACCAAATCTAAAAAGCACACTATTCCTAGTGTGTTGCCACCTAGTGGTTTTAAAATATTATTACACTAGAATGTATCAAAATTGGAACAACAGAAGCAATGTATAGAATACAATATATACAATTAAATTGGCAAAAAAACAATATGGCAAAATTATTTTAAACTTCTTTCTAAACAACATCTTATTTTAGATATACAGCAATTGAAATTAATTTAAATTAAACAATCTAAAACATTTCAAAGAAAAATATAGAAGTTTTTCTCTTCATTCATTCCCTCTGGCATCATACTTTCTAATTTAGAGATCCAAAATAGTTCTTTGTTTTAAATGGGTCTCTATTGCCTCCCCTTCTTGGTCTATCTACACTGTTAATTATTTGCCAATGTAATTGGCTAATGGTATGACCAACCTTAAGGAAATGGAAGGATACTGGGGCTTCTCTGTTACCACACCTGATGTTAGATTTATGTTCATTGATCCTATCACGCCCCCTTCCGGTAGTTTCACCGATGTAAATTTTTTAACATAGGCACTTGATAAGATAAATAATATATGTCGAATTGTATGTATAGTAAATATTGATTTTAAACTTCTGTCCAGATCTTGGGTGCAAGAATTCATTGCCTCTTATCAATGAATTACACTTCATGCAATTAAGACATGGGTAACATCCATAATTCTTTGTAGTAATGTATCTTTGTTTAGTTAGTTTACTGCTGCCAATATCACTCCTAACTAATTTGTCTCTAAGGATAGGTACCCTTTTATATGTCATCGTTGGAAATTAATTAAACTCAGCTATATGAATGTTACATTGTGATTGATTCAATCTTCTTACTATATGGATTATATTTGGATACAAAAACGTATCTATTAATCTTTTGTGTAGCTTGTTATTTTTTAGGGTTCTTCCTAATCATACCAATTTGTTCAATCACAGTTTCAATTAGATTAATGGGATAGCCCCTTTCTAGAAATCTATTACACATCTTAGAAAACTTGTCACTTACTACTTTGTCAAAACTCACAATCCTATTAACCCTAATGAGTTGACTACGTGGTAAAGAATAAATCAATTTTGGATTGTGAAAACTTGAATAATGTAATAGATTTTTTTTTCCAGTAGGCTTGCTATAGATGTCTATTTGTAGGTTGTCTACTTCTTCCGCTCTATAAATTCTGGTGTCTAGAAAGCTAATATAGTTTTCACTATATTCAATAGTGAATTTTAAACCACTCACTGCACCATTGAGTTCTTCAACAAATTTCAGAAGTGCACCCTATGTCACCCCCCCTATATGCCAAATACATCATCGATATATCTCCACCATACTATCCCAAATTGTAAAAACATATTTCTCTTCAACATTACCCATGTATATATTGGCATATGAGGGGGTGACATTATAGCCCATGGCAGTTCCCTGCCTTTGAACATAAAAAGAATCCTGAAACAAAAAGTAGTTTGAGTATAAAATCAACCTTAACAATTGTTCAACAAATGACAATCTTTTATCATCAAACAGGTGACTTTGGTTTAACCTTTCCATCACTGCACCTATCCCACTTTCTTGACCAATTGAGATATAGAGGCTACCATCATCTAGAGTATATAAGATGTACTTGTGTTGTATTAGTTCCAATTGTTTCAATTTGTTTAAAAAAATGCTAGTATCCTTTACATATGAACTTAATTGTTCTACATAGGGTTGTAACAATTCATCTAGAATATATTATAGAGTGCAGAATCTACACTAGCTACAATTGGGTGGCCATGGGGTTGCTTTAAATGTGTATGTATTGTTGTTAATGTATGTAATGCAGGTATAATGGGTTCTGGATTGTAAAGTATTTTTTTTAGCTTCTCATCTATTATTTTGCTACTTTCTGTTTGCTGCAGAATATGTAAAAATTCTTTTTGAATGAGATAGGTAGGATCATTGTCAACTTTTAAATATACTCTCTCATCAGTTAGTTGCCCCACAATTTATTGCACATAGTAAATTTTAAATAGCAGGTTGTACAATGAGAGTGTTGTTTGGAAATATAGGCCTTCACAGTGAGAGTGAGGTTTGAAAATCATAACCTGTACAAGAGTGAGGTTTGGAAATCATGGCCTGTACATTGAGAGTAAGTTTTTAAAATTGTGGCTTGAAAATTGAGAGTCCGGTTTGAAAATCACAATCTGTAAAGTGAAACTTGAGGTTTTAAAGTGTAACCTTTTCCTAATGAATTAAAAAAAATCTTTAATATTGTTAAATACTTATTATAAAGACAAATATATCCAACTGCAAAACACAGAATCCATTAACTCCTGTAACCCATTTGTTATTGTAGTGATCTGCATCTATTATTATCAGTGTTGTTGTGAAAAATGGAGATTAAATCTTGTGTGGGTTAACATCAACTGTGTTTAAGAAAGAAAGATAGAAAGAAAGAAAGAAAGAAAGAAAGAAAGAAAGAAAGAAAGAAAGAAAGAAGAGAGAGCTATTCCTGTTTTTCCAATATCAGAAGAAAAAAAATCGTCCATTATGTTGGCCAGTGATGAAATATTGCTGGGAATATGGGTTTAGGCATACATTTCTTTATACTAGACATGTGCATTCCTTTTCAAACAAATGTGAAATAAACAGCAATATATTTTTCCAGATTTATTGCATTCATGTGAAAGTATAAGTGAACAGTCTTTTACCAAAAATGAAGAAACCAAATGCACGTGAAAAAAAAGTTTGTTTGCGTGGTTAAAATTGTCACTGTAATAACTTTTCTGCAGAAGGGAAAGGCTTCAAAAGGTTAACATCTACATAGTTTAGACTAGAAAGGCTTAGAGAAGTAAAATTTACACTTTTTGCTCTCAGAAAGTCCAGACCCCATTAAAAAACACTGTGCTGCTGCTGGCTTGTAGCAGTAACACTATCTACTACTTTAAATATATTTCAGGTTAACCTGCTGTTTAGCCACTCCCATAAGAAATAGGGGATACATGGATTTGCATCAAGAAATGTAATTCAACAACCCCTTTAACAAATATCAGGGAGACAAAATTAAGAGGGTTTTTTTCATGATGAATAATCTGACAGGAAGTTGTCTGGGCTTTTATTTCATAATTACAATATCACTCTTCAAGTAGGATATGAATAGTAATGTAGATGTAGAAGATAAAAAGTTAAAGATCCTATAAGTGTGTAAGTTTGCTGCAATCAAATTGACACATCAGCAGAAATTGAGAATTGACTTACTAAGTCTTACACACCTTGTTTTAAACATATACATAAAGAATATGTTGTTTTTTATTTAATAGTATTTTTAAAATTTGCTCAACAGTGTTTCAGATAAAAAATATCTAAAGTGTACTTTAATGTGAAAAAATGCAAACCTCTGGGGCATGATCCGATATACGGCGCAGGTTTCGGCACAAGCGTGGAAACCTGCGCCGGCTGTAATTTCACCTCGCACAGCGAGCTATCACATATACGGCGCTGGCATTTGCTAAAGTGCTGTAAGTTGGACAAACTAGCGATGTCCAGAAATCAGAGTAAGTACAAATTTCTGGAGTCGCCAGTGACTTACGGCACTTTAGAAACTGCCGCCGCCTAAAAAAACTAACTAAAATATTAAATTTCCCATTACTGTCTAACACGTCTCCAAAAAATAGCCCGACACGTATACCCCTCTATCCGCAATCCCCCCCCTCACTCCTAATAATAAATATATTAACCCCTAAACCGCCGCTCCTGGACCCCGCTGCCAGCTACATTGAATGTATTACCCCTTAATCTGACCCCCCTACACCGCCGCCACCTATATTATATGTATTACCCCCTAATATGAGCCCCCTACCCCGCTGCCACCTATTTTAAATATAATAACCACTAAACCTAAGTCTAACCCTAACACCCCCTAACTTAATTATTATTGAAATAAATCTAAATAATATTAATATTATTAACTAAATTATTCCTATTTAAAACTAAATACTTACCTATAAAATAAACCCTAAGATAGCTACTATATAATTAATAAATATTTAATAGCTACCTTGTTAAAATAATTACCAAATTACCTGTAAAGTAAATCCTAACCTAAGTTACCATTACACCTAACACTACCCTATCAATAAATTAATTAAATAAACTACAATTATCTCAACTAAAATACAATTAAATACACTAAGCTATATTACAAAAACAAACACTAAATTACAAAAAATAAAAAAAGATTACAAGAATTTTAAGCTAATGACACCTAATCTAAGCCCCCTAATAAAATAAAAAAGCCCCCCAAAATAATAAAATGTCCCTACCCTAAACTAAATTACAAAGTAATCAGCTCTTTTACCAGCCCTTAAAAGGGCTTTTTGTAAAAAAAAGGAATACAATACCCCCCCAACATTACAACCCGCCACCCACACACCCATACTCTAAAACCCACCCGATCCCCCCTTAAATAAACCTAACACTACCCCATTGAAGATCACCCTACCTTGAGCCGTCTTCACCCAACCGGGCCGAACTCTTCATCCGATGCGGGCACAAGTGGTCCTCCAGCCGGGCAGAAGTCTTCATCCGATAGGGGCAGAAGAGGTCCTCCATCCGGCCAAAGTCTTCATCCAAGCGGGGGAAAGAAGAGGTCCTTCATCCGGCCAAAGTCTTCATCAAAGCGGGGCAGAAGAAGTCCTCCATCCGGCAGAAGTTTTCATCCGTGGCTCCATCTTCAAGACCTCCGACGCGGAACATCCTCCTCGGCCGATGGACTAACGATGAATGAAGGTTCTTTTAAATGACATCATCCAAGATGGCATCCCCCGAATTCCAATTGGCTGATAGGATTAGTGTAGTGTTAGGTGTAATGGTAACTTAGGTTAGGATTTATTTTACAGGTAATTTGGTAATTATTTTAACTAGGTAGCTATTAAATAGTTATTAACTATTTAATAGCTATTGTACCTAGTTAAAATAAATACAAAGTTACCTGTAAAATAAATATAAACCCTAAAATAGCTACAATGTAATTATTAATTATATTGTAGCTATCTTAGGGTTTATTTTATAGGTAAGTATTTGGTTTTAAATAGGAATAATTTAGTTAGTAATATTAATATTAGATTAGTAGGGGGATCAGATTAGAGGGTAATAAATATAATGTAGGTGGTGGCGGGGTCCGGGAGCGGTGGTTTAGGGGTTAAACACTTTATTAGGTATATTGGTGGGGGATTGCGGTCGACAGGTAGATAGACATTGCGCATGCGTTAGGTGTTAGTTTTTTTTTTGTAGGCATTTTAGGGAGTTACGGTGCTCCAATACTCAGCGCAAGGCCTGCTATGGGTGCATTTTGTGGCGAAGTGAAAATGGAGTAAGATTTCTCCATTTTCGCCACATAAGGCCTTGCGCTGTATATTGGATACCAAAATGCGCGTGTTTTGTATATCACTCTATGGGCCAAAAAACTACAGCCGAAGGGTGAAATATACGAGCGTAACTTCTATGTTACGCCGTATATAGGATACCAAACCAGCGCAAAATTTGGCATATCGGATCGGGCCCCTGTTTTGGAGCATAGTAGCAGTTTTAACATAAATTAATTAAAGAGTAAAATCAATTGTTAAATTTACTGAGGCCTAGATTTAGAGTTTGGCGGTAGCCGACAAAACCAGCGTTAGAGGCTCCTAACGCTGGTTTTAGGCTACCGTCGGTATTTGGAGTCAGTCAGGAAAGGGTCTAACGCTCACTTTCCAGCCGCGACTTTTCCATACCGCAGATCCCCTTACGTCAATTGCGTATCCTATCTTTTCAATGGGATCTTTCTAACTCCGGTATTTAGAGTCGTGGCTGAAGTGAGCGTTAGAAATCTAACGACAAAACTCCAGCCGCAGAAAAAAGTCAGCAGTTAAGAGCTTTCTTGGCTAACGCCAGTTTATAAAGCTCTTAACTACTGTGCTCTAAAGTACACTAACACCCATAAACTACCTATGTACCCCTAAACCGAGGTCCCCCACATCGCCGCCACTCGATTAAATTTTTTTAACCCCTAATCTGCCGACCGCCACCTACGTTATACTTATGTACCCCTAATCTGCTGCCCCTAACACAGCCGACCCCTATATTATATTTATTAACCCCTAACCTGCCCCCCACAACGTCGCCGCCAGCTACCTACAATAATTAACCCCTAATCTGCAGACCGCAAAGCGCCGACACCTACATTATAGCTATGTAGCCCTAATCTGCTGCCCCTAACACCGCCGACCCCTATATTATATTTATTAACCCTTAATCTGCCCCCCTCAACATCGCCTCCACCTGCCTACACTTATTAACCCCTAATCTGCCGAGCGGATCTCACCGCTACTATAATAAAGTTATTAACCCCTAATCCGCCTCACTCCCGCCTCAATAACCCTATAATAAATAGTATTAACCCCTAATCTGCCCTCCCTAACATAGCCAACACCTAACTTCAATTATTAACCCCTAATCTGCCGACCTAATCTCGCCGCTACTGTAATAAATGTATTAACCCCTAAAGCTAAGTCTAACACTAACACCCCCCTAAATTAAATATAATTTAAATCTAACGAAATAAATTAACTCTTATTAAATATATTATTCCTATTTAAAGCTAAATACTTACCTGTAAAATAAACCCTAATATAGCTACAATATAAATTATAATTATATTATAGCTATTTAATGATTTATATTTATTTTACAGGCAACTTTGTATTTATTTTAACCAGGTACAATAGCTATTAAATAGTTAAGAACTATTTAATAGCTAATATAGTTAAAATAATTACAAAATTACCTATAAAATAAATCCTAACCTAAGTTACAATTAAACCTAACACTACACTATCAATAAATAAATTAAATAAAATACCTACAATTACCTACAATTAAACCTAACACTACACTATCAATAAATAAATTAAATAAAATACCTACAATTATCTACAATTAAACCTAACACTACACTATCAATAAATAAATTAAATACAATTCCTACAAATAAATACAATTAAATAAACTAACTAAAGTACAAAAAATAAAAAAGAACTAAGTTACAAAAAATAAAAAAATATTTACAAACATTAGAAAAAAATTACAACAATTTTAAACTAATTACACCTTCTCTAAGCCCCCTAATAAAATAACAAAGACCCCCAAAATAAAAAAATGCCCTACCCTATTCTAAATTACAAAAGTTCAAAGCTCTTTTACCTTACCAGCCCTGAACAGGGCCCTTTGCAGGGCATGCCCCAAAGAATTCAGCTCTTTTGCCTGTAAAAAAAAACATACAATACCCCCCCCCCAACATTACAACCCACCACCCACATACCCCTAATCTAACCCAAACCCCCTTAAATAAACCTAACACTAAGCCCCTGAAGATCTTCCTACCTTGTCTTCACCATGCCAGGAATCACCGATCGTTCCAGGCTCCGAAATCTTCATCCAAGCCCAAGCGGGAGCTAGACATCCATCATCCGACGGCTGAAAAAGTCCAGAAGAGGGTCCAAAGTCTTCATCCTATCCGGGAAGAAGAGTAGATCCAGACCGGCAACCATCTTCTTCCAAGCGGCATCTTCTATCTTCATCCGATGAGGACCGGCTCCATCTTGAACTCCACCGCGGACCCATCTTCTTCTTCTGACGACTTCCCGACGAATGACGGTTCATTTAAGGGACGTCATCCAAGATGGCGTCCCTCGAATTCCGATTGGCTGATAGGATTCTATCAGCCAATCGGAATTAAGGTAGGAAAATTCAAAAATCAGCCAATCAGATTGAGCTTGCATTCTATTGGCTGATCAGAACAGCCAATAGAATGCGAGCTCAATCTGATTGGCTGATTGAATCAGCCAATCGGATTGAACTTGATTCTGATTGGCTGATTCTATCAGCCAATCAGAATTTTCCTACCTTAATTCCGATTGGCTGATAGAATCCTATCAGCCAATCAGAATTCGAGGGACGCCATCTTGGATGACGTCCCTTAAAGGAACCTTCATTCATCGGAAAGTCGTCGGAGAAGAAGGATGGATCCGCGATGGAGGTCTTGAAGATCAGCCGGTCGTCATCGGATTGAAGAACATAGAAGATGCGGTTTGGATGAAGATGTTTGCCGGTCCAGATGTCCTCTTCTGCACGCTTGGATCAAGACTTCAGCCGGAGGATGGACGTCACTCTTCAGCCCCCCGCTTGGGCTTGGATCAAGACATCGGAGGAGCTCTTCTGGACCGATCGGTGAACCTGGTATGGTGAAGACAAGTTAGGAAGATCTTCAGGGGCTTAGTGTTAGGTTTATTTAAGGGGGGTTTGGGTTAGATTAGGGGTATGTGGGTGGTGGGTTGTAATGTTGGGGGGGGGTATTGTATGTTTTTTTTACAGGAAAAAGAGCTGAATTCTTTGGGGTATGCCCCGCAAAGGGCCCTGTTCAGGGCTGGTAAGGTAAAAGAGCTTTGAACTTTTGTAATTTAGAATAGGGTAGGGCATTTTTTTATTTTGGGGGTCTTTGTTATTTTATTAGGGGGCTTAGAGTAGGTGTAATTGGTTTAAAATTGTTGTAATTTTTTTCTAATGTTTGTAAATATTTTTTTATTTTTTTGTAACTTAGTTCTTTTTTATTTTTTGTACTTTAGTTAGTTTATTTCATTGTATTTATTTGTAGGAATTGTATTTAATTTATTTATTGATAGTGTAGTGTTAGGTTTAATTGTAGATAATTGTAGGTATTTTATTTAATTTATTTATTGATAGTGTAGTGTTAGGTTTAATTGTAACTTAGGTTAGGATTTATTTTACAGGTAATTTTGTAATTATTTTAACTATTTTAGTTATTAAATAGTTCTTAACTATTTAACAGCTATTGTACCTGGTTAAAATAAATACAAAGTTACCTGTAAAATAAATATTAATCCTAAAATAGCTATAATATAATTATAATTTATATTGTAGCTATATTAGGGTTTATTTTACAGGTAAGTATTTAGCTTTAAATAGGATTAATTCATTTAATAAGAGTTAATTAATTTCGTTAGATTTAAATTATATTTAACTTAGGGGGGTGTTAGTGTTAGGGTTAGACTTAGCTTTAGGGGTTAATACATTTATTAGAATAGCGGTGAGCTCCAGTCGGCAGATTAGGGGTTAATGTTTGAAGTTAGGTGTCGGCCATGTTAGGGAGGGCAGATTAGGGGTTAATACTATATATTATAGGGTTAGTGAGGCGGATTAGGGGTTAATAACTTTATTATAATAGCGGTGCGGTCCGCTCGGCAGATTAGGGGTTAATAAGTGTAGGCAGGTGGAGGCGACGTTGGGGGGGGCAGATTAGGGGTTAATAAATATAATATAGGGGTCGGCGTTGTTAGGGGCAGCAGATTAGGGGTACATAGGGATAATGTAAGTAGCGGCGGTTTACGGAGCGGCAGATTAGGGGTTAATAATAATATGCAGGGGTCAGCGATAGCGGGGGCGGCAGATTAGGGGTTAATAAGTGTAAGGTTAGGGGTGTTTAGACTCGGGGTATATGTTAGAGTGTTAGGTGCAGACGTAGGAAGTGTTTCCCCATAGCAAACAATGGGGCTGCGTTAGGAGCTGAACGTGGCTTTTTTGCAGGTGTTAAGTTTTTTTCAGCTCAAACAGCCCCATTGTTTTCTATGGGGGAATCGTGCACAAGCACGTTTTTGAAGCTGGCCGCGTCCGTAAGCACCGCTGGTATCGAAAGTTGAAGTTGCGTTAAAAATGCTCTACGCTCCTTTTTTGGAGCCTAACGCAGCCATTCTGTGAACTCTCAATACCAGCGGTATTTAAAAGGTGCGGCCAGAAAAAAACCACGCGTAGCTAACTCACCCCTTTGGCCGCAGAACTCTAAATCTAGGCGTGAGTTAATAAGTAATGCCTTAAAACTTTATATATTGGCTTTACATATTTTAGTTTTTGATTTCCATATAATTGTAATAGGAAATGGATAATAATTTATATGTAAGGTATTGCTCAATTATATGACTAACACCACAAATCTAAATATAAAATGTGTCTGGTTTCACTTGTCCTTACAATAACTCTCTCTGAAATCCATGCCCTGCATTGGCAGAGTAAACTATTTTCTTTTAACAAATGCAAACACTTTTCCCTTTCTTGTTGAAACCATCATTTTAATTGATTGATTTTGAATGTTGCTTTTAATGTTATTTACTCTGCACCACTTTAATAAAGAATTGAGTTTAGTCCAGTGTGAACTGTTGGGTACCTGAACTCAAAAGTAATAAAGTGATACGATTTTAAAGACAACTAGCTGGATCTGTTCCTAGAACGATGACAGCAGCTGAAGCGGTATCAACTGGAGCCCTCCAGCTCTGTATATAGAAAACTAACTATGAGCAATCATAGCAGCCACTTGGTATTATGCCTAAATGAAATGCTTTCCTCAGAAACATTGCAATGACCTACTTTAAAAATATTTCCGTCTGAAACAATTTTTTAAAATTAACTTTGCAAGCTAGACTTAGCAGCAGTAATCACCTTTGCTATAACCTTCAGAATTACACGCAGTAAAGGAGATAATGTTTGATTGTATTTATAATTCTCTCTTTTTCTGCTTTTTTAACATTGTCATTTTGTTCAGAGAGAAAACATTTTAATGTTGTCAACAGATGGCATGTGATTTATTCCCATACGCATTTGAGAAGTTCATCTCAATTTTCAGAAACAGGGCTTTCGTTTTTGTGGGTGACAGGTAATTATTCTCAATGATGACTGTTTCATACCTTGCCAGAAATGAGTTACCACTCATTTAATTGGATTCTACAAGATGGATTTAACTGGTAAAAAGAGTCAAATTTCATATTTTGTATTTTTTTTATTTTAATGCAATGTAAATTAATTTGAGAACTAGATGTTTTACCATGTTCTGCATTTTGTTGTAGCACACTAGTCTTTTTGTCACTTTGACAATGTAATTTGTTTTTGCAGCTTGGATGCTAAATTTAGATTGCAGGTGCTTTTGAAATCAGAATCATCTCTCCTTTTTTTTCTTTCTGAACATTTCATAAACAAAACTTTTATCTCTTTTAAGCATGTCTAGTATACATTAATCAATTCTGAATTAAAACATTTATTTTAAGCATATAAAGGATTCTATATTCTATAAGCAGCATACACAGCATACCCCTCCACCCCTTCGAACTGTCACCTTACTTTCCTTTGCTTCACAATTATTGGAATGACTGGTCTATAATCAGCTAACTCAATTACTCACAACTAACTTCTTACTTGATCCACTACAATCTGGTTTCCGGCCTAAACACTAAACGGAAACCATTCTTACTAAAGTATCAAATGGCCTGTTATCAGCTACAGCAAAGGGCCACTACTCATTACTGTCCGCTGCATTTGACACAGTTGACCATCCATTAATTTGGCATCCAGGACACAGCCCTCTCCTGGTTTGCCTCATATCTTTCAAACTGCTCGTTTCCTTTAACAACATATCTTCTGATCCTTTGACTCTCTCTTAGTTGGAGTACCACAATGCTCTGTCTTGGGTCCCTTTATTTTCTCTCTATATACATCCTCCCTTGGTAAACTTATAGCCTCCTTTGGCTTCCAGTACCCCTTATATGCTGATGATACCCAAATCTATCTTTCCTCTTCTGATATCTCTCCCTCTTTACTCAACCGGATTTCCAACTCCCTCTCTGCAATTTCCTCTTGATTGTCTTAACACTACCTCCAACTCAATCTGTCCAAAACTGAGCTGCTTCTTATTCCCTCCTCTTCGAGACATCCAACACCTGACATTTCTCTGATGGTTGGAGACTCTATTATCAACACCTCACCCCAGGTCTGCTGTCTTAGGGTCACACTTGACTCAGAACTCACATTCAACCCACATATACAAGCGCTTACCAAATCCTGCCATTCACACATACGCAACATTTCCATAATTCGTCCCTTCCTTACTCAAAAAACTACAAAAATACTAATTAATTCCCTCGTTTTGTCACGCATTGATTATTGCAATCTATTTCTAAATGGCCTTCCAAAACACTGCCTCTCCTCCCTCCAAACTAATATGAATGCTTCAGCTAGACTCATCCACCTAAGTCGCTGATCTACATCAACTGCTCCATTCTCCCAGTCTCTACACTGGCTCCCCATACACTCTAGAATAAAATTTAAAGTATTAACCCTAACTTACAAAGCACTCAACAAAGCACTCAACAGTCTAACTCCCAACTATATTTCCTCTCTCATCTCCAAATATTCCCCATCCCATCATCTTCGATCAACCTCTGACCTACGTCTCTCCACTCCTATTATATCTACGTCTCATTTCCATCTTCAAGACTTCTCACGTGCCACTCCTGTCCTCTTGAACTCTCTACCCCATTCCATAAGACTGTTTCCAACTTGTATAGCTTCAGACGCTCCTTGAAAACATACCTATTCAGAGAGGCTTACCATCTCTTTACAGCAGACAATTTTAAAGGAACAGAAAGGTACAGAAAAGAAACAAGTAAGGTATCCACGGAGAGAAGGCAAAAACAATCGGAAATATGTTTAAATACAGTGATTAATATATCCTCTTATAGTTTGAACGAGACCGAACGTAAAGTTTTAAGTTATGGGTTAAATTTTTGCCCTTCTAAAGATTTCGTTCTATTTCAAACTATTTTGGATATCAACAAATTTGTTAGGTCCCTAACCCTTAAGAAGCATTTTTTTAAACAACAAACTGACATACCAGCAGAGAGAGAACAGGAACTCACCACAGGTAGTTGGAAAATTAATGATCTCAATTTTCAAGATCTCTGCACTCGCAGGGACCTTGAACAACTTCTAAATGAGGATTCCAATCCCCCTGAAAGTGAACAGCTTAAAGATAAACATATAGGCTTTAAGTGTAAATCAAACTTTTATCCATTACAATCCAGAGGTAAACAACTAGAGCTCTTTCAAAAAAGAGTAGTAGAGGACTTAACTCACCTAAACACCAACAAAACTAGGGGCAGAAAACAAAACAATTTAACTAAAAAAGAGAGAAATGCTCTTATGTCTCTTGAAAGAAATGAAAGCATTATCATCAAGCGAGCTGATAAAGGCAGCAGTGTAGTAGTTTGTGATAGATCTTGGTATGTGGCGGAGGCCAAAAGGCAATTAGAAGACCCCAATGTATATAAAAAGGTCAGCTATAATCCTCGTATTGATTTTCAAAAGCAATTATTTAAACTTCTTAATGAAGGCAAAAGAAATGGATTTATTGATGCACCTACATTTGATTATCTGTATGTTGAGTTTCCCAGAACGGCTGTGTTTTATCATCTACCCAAGACACATAAAGGCCTAGACAATATCAAAGGTAGACCTATCGTTTCTGGCAATGGCTCCCTATTGGAGCATGTGTCAGAATGGGTTGATGATATACTACAGCCGTTTGTCCTTTCACTGACTAGTTATGTCAGAGACACTATGCACATTATTAATATCTTTAATGATTGCGATTGGAAAGAAAGCTACAGCTGGCTTACAATAGATGCTGTATCGCTTTATTCATCGATTCCTCATTCTACTGGTTTACAAGCCATTGAATATTATCTAGACAAAGACACTAAATTTGACAATACCTTTAAGAAATATATACTCAAGGTTATAGAATTCTTATTGGAACATAATAGTTTCACATTTGAAAATGATCATTATATCCAAAAACAAGGGACTGCGATGGGGGCGAAATTTGCGCCCTCATACGCAAACCTAGTTATGGGTTGGCTGGAAGAAACATATATATATTGTGATAATAATCCTTTTCGTGAGTATTTAATTTATTACAAGAGATTTATAGACGATCTGGTCTTAATATGGGAAGCTGATGAAAACAAAGCAAATGAATTTTTGAACTACCTTAATAGCAACCAGATGGGGCTATCTTTCACAAAGGAGTGGAATAAAACCAAAATTAATTTTTTGGATATTACACTCCTTGGTGAAATTCATCACAAATGTGTAAATACCACTTTATACCGTAAACCGATTGCTGGTAATGCATTACTCTATGCAACCAGTAGTCACCCTAAACATGTCTTTAAAGGCATCATTAAAGGACAAATGATGCGGGTAAAACGTAATTGTTCTAAAAATACTGATTACATCAAGGAAAGTAATGAATTGGCTGATCGCCTTATTAATAGAGGCTATCATAAAATGGAAGTTCTTAAGATTAAGAAAGAAGTTGATGGATATAAAAGAGAAGATCTATTACAAAGTAAGAAAGAAAGAAAAAATGATAATAGACCTACATTCATCACCAAATATTCTAACCAGTACAATGACATTTGTGGCATTGTTAACAAGTATCTCCCAATCCTTTATGGAGACGAAACACTAAAAGGAGTTATTGGTGATGGTTGTAGATTTGTCTATACCAAAAATAACACCTTAGCCAATACTCTCTCTCCTAGTATGCTAAAGAATACACAAACACATACTAACTCTAGTTCATGGCTACAGCATAATGGAAGCTTTAAATGCGGTAGTAACCGCTGTAAAGCATGTGATTACCATAATGTAACAGACACATTTACATCTTATGTGACGGGAGAATCTTTTAAAATACAGGGCTGCTTGAACTGCAGCTCCTCTTATGTTGTATATCTTGCAGAATGTAAATCATGTAGGGGTCAATACGTGGGACTCACAACTCGTGATGTGAGAACACGTATCAGAGAACATTTAGGGGACATTAGAAATAAAGTCCCCTGTTCTGAATTAAGTAGACACTTTATAGAAGTACACGATCAATCAGTAAGATCTTTCAGCTGGAATATAATTGAGGCTATTAAGACCCCAGTGAGAGGAGGTGACAGGTCCAAAATTTTGGGAAGACAAGAAGTCTATTGGATGTTTAAACTTAAGACCCAGGTCCCATACGGATTTAATTCAGAGTTTGACCTTATTAATTTCTGGAGTTAAATATAAGACATATGTATATATATATAAATGTGTTTATCTATACACATGAAGTCTAGTCTATGAGAAAAATATTTCTCTTGTTCATTGTGGTTATATATATTTCCTATGTAAGTTATTTTATACAGTTTATTTATAGTCTGTATTATTACTCAGGAATTGTTTATTTTTGTTTTCTCTGATTATAACTCTACTGTTGTTTCACTGTAACCTATACTAAATGATATAATATTGCTTAATATTATAGTATTTCCTAAACTAAATTTAACAAAATGTCAAGTATGTCCAAGAAACATCAGAACCACTCTAATTGTCTCCTTTAAGTCCTTGCTCTCAATTCAAGTTATATAGTTGGGCTGCTATGGCCTAGTGGTTAAGTTAACTGCCCCTGAACACACTGGTTGCAGGTTCGAATCTGGTCCATAAGATTAAAATATATCCCTATATGTATATAGAGGTTGATTTAAATTTTATATAAAATGGTTTATTGTAGATTTTGTATATCACTCTCTAAAATAAGAGCTTTATATATATGTATATCAAAACAACCATTGTATTTAATTTTTTATGTTCCTCTAAATTTTGTCTGTCTGCACAACATGCCTTTGTAATAGATTACTGATAATGGCTACATGTAGCTGTTAGTATCAATGCTTTCTGTTTCACCTATAACATTGTTGTTCTCTGCTTGCTAGAATACAGCTGAATTAGTTTAATTAATTAAGCAATTGATTGCACTTGAATATATAGACTTCAGAATGTTTGTTTGCTACAGTCTATGATTACGGCAACAGCTAGCCGAAACGCGTAAGACTGATCTACTCATTCTTCTCTTAAGTCTTTTAGATACTTTTTCGCTGTTTTTTGTTTTTTAATTTGATTTAATAAAGCCTGTTTTTTTATCCATCTCTTGGGACTCTTGCCACTATATTTTTTCTTTACCATCTCTCCTCCATCGTTCATCCTAACCAAAATTATTCTTGAACTGCCTGACTCACTGCTGCAACGACAATCCATGTGACAAGCTACCCAAACCTTATGCCTCTGCACCCTAAACCTGTAGATTGTGAGCTGTCCGGAGCAGGGCCCTCTTCCTCCTGTACTAGATTTGTTTAGTTTGTTATGTTTTATATATTTTTTTTTTAAATTCTTTTTATTAATCACTCAGGAAGCATACATAAAGACACAGTCTTATAGTTCAAATTTCTCAGTTCTCAGAGAGTCTGGGGATATGAGAGTCTCGTAGAGGGAGCAGAGGTGAGGGGAGTCCTCATCAAAGATCAAGAATCAGAGGGGGAGATGGGAAGGAGAGCTGAGGAATACGAAGGAGAGGGAAAGGGGGTGAGGGAGAAGAAAAAAAAACAAAAACAAGGGAGATCATATGTGCACATATATTCTTAGACAAAAACAGCATAATCTCAGACATTCCCGGCTCAGTATTGTGATCTTCTACTATGTATGTCACAGTCTGCCAACTCCCACCCACAGCCATCTCCAACATGGTCTCTAGATGCATGAACGGTTTTAAAATTTGTCTTTGTGTTGGCAGACCTAGTGTGTCAATATAGGGTCTCCATTTACGCAAAAAAAGGCTTCAGCCTACGCAACGTGTCTAGTCTAACATCGTATTGCTCTATAAAGAGTTGCTTTAGCAGCAGGTGTTTGAACTGCGCTACTGTTGGGGCTTGTCTGCTAATCCATCTTTTAAGAATGCATTGTCTGGCCAACAGAACACAAGTCGTTAGAAGTCTGTGTAATGGTTTGCACGCATCATCCCACCTAAACAGTAGTATTTCAGTCATTGTGAACACTAGGGCCTAGATTTAGAGTTTTGTCGGTAAGGACCCGCGTAGCTAACGCCGGCTTTTTTCTGGCCGCACCATAAAAATAACTCTGGTATTGAGAGTCCACATAAAGGCTGCGTTAGGCTCCAAAAAAGGAGCGTAGAGCATTTTTAACGCAGCTTCAACTCTCGATACCAGAGTTGCTTACGCAAGCGGCCAGCCTCAAAAACGTGCTTGTGCACGATTCCCCCATAGGAAACAATGGGGCTGTTTGAGCTGAAAAAAAATCTAACACCTGCAAAAAAGCCGCGTTCAGCTCCTAACGCAGCCCCATTGTTTGCTATGCGTAAACACTTCCTACGTCTGCACCTAACACTCTAACATGTACCCCGAGTCTAAACACCCCTAACCTTACACTTATTAACCCCTATTCTGCCGCCCCCGCTATCGCTGACCCCTGCATATTATTATTAACCCCTAATCTGCCGCTCCGTAAACCGCCGCTACTTACATTATCCTTATGTACCCCTAATCTGCTGCCCCTAACACCGCCGACCCCTATATTATATTTATTAACCCCTAATCTGCCCCCCACAACGTCGCCTCCACCTGCCTACACTTATTAACCCCTAATCTGCCGAGCGGACCGCACCGCTACTATAATAAAGTTATTAACCCCTAATCCGCCTCACTAACCCTATAATAAATAGTATTAACCCCTAATCTGCCCTCCCTAACATCGCTGACACCTAACTTCAAACATTAACCCCTAATCTGCCGACCGGAGCTCACCGCTATTCTAATAAATGTATTAACCCCTAAAGATAAATCTAACCCTAACACTAACACCCCCCTAAATTAAATATAATTTTAATCTAACGAAATTAATTAACTCTTATTAAATAAATTATTCCTATTTAAAGCTAAATACTTACCTGTAAAATAAATCCTAATATAGCTAACACCCCCCTAAATTAAATATAATTTTAATCTAACGAAATTAATTAACTCTTATTAAATAAATTATTCCTATTTAAAGCTAAATACTTACCTGTAAAATAAATCCTAATATAGCTAACACCCCCCTAAATTAAATATAATTTTAATCTAACGAAATTAATTAACTCTTATTAAATAAATTATTCCTATTTAAAGCTAAATACTTACCTGTAAAATAAATCCTAATATAGCTACAATATAAATTATAATTACATTGTAGCTATTTTAGGATTAATATTTATTTTACAGGCAACTTTGTAATTATTTTAACCAGGTACAATAGCTATTAAATAGTTAAGAACTATTTAATAGTTACCTAGTTAAAATAATTACAAAATTACCTGTAAAATAAATCCTAACCTAAGTTACAATTAAACCTAACACTATACTATCATTAAATTAATTAAATAAAATACCTACAATTACCTACAATTAAACCTAACACTACACTATCAATACATTAATTAAATACAATATCTACAAATAACTACAATGAAATAAACTAACTAAAGTACAAAAAATAAAAAAGAACTAAGTTACAAAAAATAAAAAAATATCTACAAACATAAGAAAAATATTACAACAATTTTAAACTAATTACACCTACTCTAAGCCCCCTAATAAAACAACAAAGCCCCCCAAAATAAAAAATGCCCTACCCTATTCTAAATTACTAAAGTTCAAAGCTCTTTTACCTTACCAGCCCTGAACAGGGCCCTTTGCGGGGCATGCCCCAAGAAGTTCAGCTCTTTTGCCTGTAAAAAAAACATACAATACCCCCCCCCAACATTACAACCCACCACCCACATACCCATAATCTAACCCAAACCCCCCTTAAATAAACCTAACACTAAGCCCCTGAAGATCTTCCTACCTTGTCTTCACCATACCAAGTTCACCGATCGGTCCAGAAGAGCTCCTCCGATGTCCTGATCCAAGCCCAAGCAGGGGGCTGAAGATGTCCATGATCCGGTAGAAGTCTTCATCCAAGCGGGGCAGAAGAGGTCTTCCATCCGATTGAAGTCTTCATCCAAGCGGGGCAGAAGAGGTCTTCCATCCGATTGAAGTCTTCATCCAGGCGGCATCTTCTATCAACATCCATCTGGAGCGGAGCGGCAGCATCCTGAAGACCTCCGACGCGGAACATCCATCCTGGCCGACGACTGAACGACGAATGACGGTTCCTTTAAATGACGTCTTCCAAGATGGCGTCCCTCGAATTCCGATTGGCTGATAGGATTCTATCAGCCAATCGGAATTAAGGTAGGAATATTCTGATTGGCTGATGGAATCAGCCAATCAAAATCAAGTTCAATCCGATTGGCTGATCCAATCAGCCAATCAGATTGAGCTCGCATTCTATTGGCTGTTCCGATCAGCCAATAGAATGCGAGCTAAATCTGATTGGCTGATTCCATCAGCCAATCAGAATATTCCTACCTTAATTCCGATTGGCTGATAGAATCCTATCAGCCAATCGGAATTCGAGTGACGCCATCTTGGATGATGTCATTTAAAGGAACCGTCATTCGTCGTTCAGTCGTCGGCCAGGATGGATGTTCCGCGTCGGAGGTCTTCAGGATGCTGCCGCTCCAGATGGATGTCGATAGAAGATGCCGCCTGGATGAAGACTTCAATCGGATGGAAGACCTCTTCTGCCCCGCTTGGATAAAGACTTCAATCGGATGGAAGACCTCTTCTGCCCCGCTTGGATGAAGACTTCTACCAGATCATGGACATCTTCAGCCCCCTGCTTGGGCTTGGATCAGGACATCGGAGGAGCTCTTCTGGACCGATCGGTGAACCTGGTATGGTGAAGACAAGGTAGGAAGATCTTCAGGGGCTTAGTGTTAGGTTTATTTAAGGGGGGTTTGGGTTAGATTAGGGGTATGTGGGTGGTGGGTTGTAATGTTGGGGGGGGGTATTGTATGTTTTTTTTACAGGCAAAAGAGCTGAACTTCTTGGGGCATGCCCCGCAAAGGGCCCTGTTCAGGGCTGGTAAGGTAAAAGAGCTTTGAACTTTAGTAATTTAGAATATGGTAGGGCATTTTTTATTTTGGGGGGCTTTGTTGTTTTATTAGGGGGCTTAGAGTAGGTGTAATTAGTTTAAAATTGTTGTAATATTTTTCTTATGTTTGTAGATATTTTTTTATTTTTTGTAACTTAGTTCTTTTTTATTTGTTGTACTTTAGTTAGTTTATTTCATTGTAGTTATTTGTAGATATTGTATTTAATTAATGTATTGATAGTGTAGTGTTAGGTTTAATTGTAGGTAATTGTAGGTATTTTATTTAATTAATTTAATGATAGTATAATGTTAGGTTTAATTGTAACTTAGGTTAGGATTTATTTTACAGGTAATTTTGTAATTATTTTAACTAGGTAACTATTAAATAGTTCTTAACTATTTAATAGCTACTGTACCTGGTTAAAATAATTACAAAGTTGCCTGTAAAAATAAATATTAATCCTAAAATAGCTACAATGTAATTATAATTTTTATTGTAGCTATATTAGGATTTATTTTACAGGTAAGTATTTAGCTTTAAATAGGAATAATTTATTTAATAAGAGTTAAATAATTTTGTTAGATTAAAATTATATTTAACTTAGGGGGGTGTTATTGTTAGGGTTAGACTTAGCTTTAGGGGTTAATACATTTATTAGAATAGCGGTCGGCAGATTAGGGGTTAATAATTGAAGTTAGGTGTCGGCGATGTTAGGGAGGGCAGATTAGGGGTTAATACTATTTATTATAGGGTTAGTGAGGCGGATTAGGGGTTAATAACTTTATTATAGTAGCGCTCAGGTCCGCTCGGCAGATTAGGGGTTAATAAGTGTAGGCAGGTGGCGGCGACGTTGTGGGGGCAGGTTAGGGGTTACTAAATATAATATAGGTTTCGGCGGTGTTAGGGGCAGCATATTAGGGGTACATAAGGATAACGTAGTTGGCGGTCGGCAGATTAGGGGTTAAAAAAATGTAATCGAGTGGCGGCGATGTGGGGGGACCTCGGTTTAGGGGTACATAGGTAGTTTATGGGTGTTAGTGTACTTTAGAGTACAGTAGTTAAGAGCTTTATCAACCGGCGTTAGCCCAGAAAGCTCTTAACTACTGACTTTTTTCCTGCGGCTGGAGTTTTGTAGATAGAGTTCTAACGCTCACTTCAGCCACGACTCTAAATACCGGAGTTAGAAAAATCCCATTGAAAAGATAGGATACGCAATTTACGTAAGGGGATCTGCGGTATGGAAAAGTCGCGGCTGAAAAGTGAGCGTTAGACCCTTTTTTGAGTGACTCCAAATACCAGAGTTAGCCTAAAACCAGCGTTAGGAGCCTCTAACGCTGGTTTTCACGGCTAACGCCAAACTCCAAATCTAGGCCTAGGTCTAGTTTTAGTGTGATTTTTAGCCAGTATTGAATTTGTCTCCAGAATCTTCTAATTGCTGGGCAGGCGTAGAAATAAAGTTGGAACAATGGGGCAATCATCCCACACTTGATACACTGATCTAGGATCTGTTTGTTCCATTTTGCTGCTCTATGAGGTGTGATGTAGTCTATATGTAATGTCCTAATCTGTGTTTCTCTGAGATGTACTGACAATGTTGCCTGTTTGGTGCGTTCTAAGCTGTCCACTATATCTTGGGTTGTCAGTTCTATTGAGTTAGTGAGGTTATGTCTTGACAGTATGCCAGTATGTATAAAGGATTCGTCTTGTATCACGATACGTGAGTAGAATTGGGACAAGGAGAATATGCCCATGCGAAACAATGTCTGGGAAACGGCAAAAGGCGATTTCTCCCAGAATTTTTCACACCGTGACTGCATGGTTAGAATATAATGCCTCAATTGCAGATAGGCATAAAAATGTCGATTGGGGATTTGGTACTTAGTTCTCAGCTCCTGAAAGGAGCGTACTGTGTGCTGTAGCGGGTCCAACATATCACCAATGGTTACAAAGCCCAGTCTCTTCCAAATATGAAATGGTTCGTGGTCATTCCCTGCTGGAAAGCAGGGATTTCCCACTATAAGTATATAGTTTGGGGTAGGACTGTCCGATTTTAGGTACTTATGCAACTTTCCCCAGGCTCTTAGCGGATCCCTATACATCACATTATTAGTGATTGAAGGGGGTAGCGTTTTGCAGTCTCCGTACGGCAGGAAGGCCACAGCTATGGGACTTACTACCGCCTCCTCCAGTTTCAGGTCACAAAAGTGTCCTGTACCCAACTGCCAGTCTGTTACTAGTCTGGCTAGAGCCGCCCAGTTATACCATTGTATGTTCGGGAGTCCCAATCCCCCCTTAGTGTAAGGGAGATGCAGTTTATGTGTTGCAATTTGCGGTCTGCCCCCCTTCCAGACAAAGCGAGATATAGCTCTCGTGAGCCTACTTAAATCCGTTTTTGTCATTAGAAAAGGTAGCATAAGTAGCGGATATAGGATTTTGGGTAAGATTGACATCTTTATCAGGCTAACGCGCCCCGACAGCCCCAGAGGGAGATTGGCCCAATTAGGCCTAGATTTGGAGTTCGGCGGTAAAAGGGCTGTTAACGCTCCGCGGGCTTTTTTCTGGCCGCACCATAAATTTAACTCTGGTATCGAGAGTTTAAACAAATGCTGCGTTAGGCTCCAAAAAGGAGCGTAGAGCATTTTTACAGCAAATGCAACTCTCGATACCAGAGTTGCTTACGGACGCGGCCGGCCTCAAAAACGTGCTCGTGCACGATTCTCCCTTAGGAAACAATGGGGCTGTTTGAGTTGAAAAAAAACCTAACACCTGCAAAAAAGCAGCGTTCAGCTCCTAACGCAGCCCCATTGTTTCCTATGGGGAAACACTTCCTACGTCTGCACCTAACACTCTAACATGTACCCCGAGTCTAAACACCCCTAATCTTACACTTATTAACCCCTAATCTGCCGCCCCCGCTATCGCTGACACCTGCATATTTTTTTTAACCCCTAATCTGCCGCTCCGTAAACAACCGCAACCTACGTTATCCCTATGTACCCCTAATCTGCTGCCCTAACATCGCCGACCCCTATATTATATTTATTAACCCCTAATCTGCCCCCCTCAACGTCGCCGACACCTGCCTACACTTATTAACTCCTAATCTGCCGAGCGGACCTGAGCGCTACTATAATAAAGTTATTAACCCCTAATCCGCCTCACTAACCCTATCATAAATAGTATTAACCCCTAATCTGCCCTCCCTAACATCGCCGACACCTACCTTCAATTATTAACCCCTAATCTGCCGAGCGGACCTCACCGCTACTATAATAAATGTATTAACCCCTAAAGCTAAGTCTAACCCTAACACTAACACCCCCCCTAAATTAAATATAATTTTAATCTAACGAAATAAATTAACTCTTATTAAATAACTTATTCCTATTTAAAGCTAAATACTTACCTGTAAAATAAATCCTAATATAGCTACAATATAAATTATAATTATATTATAGCTATTTTAGGATTAATATTTATTTTACAGGCAACTTTGTAATTATTTTAACCAGGTACAATAGCTATTAAATAGTTATGAACTATTTAATAGTTACCTAGTTAAAATAATAACAAATTTACCTGTAAAATAAATCCTAACCTAAGATATAATTAAAACTAACACTACCCTATCAATAAATTAATTAAATAAACTACCTACAATTACCTACAATTAACCTAACACTACACTATCAATAAATTAATTAAACACAATTGCTACAAATAAATACAATTAAATAAACTAGCTAAAGTACAAAAAATAAAAAAGAACTAAGTTACAAAAAATAATAAAATATTTACAAACATAAGAAAAATATTACAACAATTTTAAACTAATTACACCTACTCTAAGCCCCCTAATAAAATAACAAAGCCCCCCAAAATAAAAAATTCCCTACCCTATTCTAAATTAAAAAAGTTACAAGATCTTTTACCTTACCAGCCCTGAACAGGGCCCTTTGCGGGGCATGCCCCAAGGATTTCAGCTCTTTTGCCTGTAAAAAAAAACATACCATACCCCCCCCAACATTACAACCCACCACCCACATACCCCTAATCTAACCCAAACCCCCCTGAACTAAACCTAACACTAAGCCCCTGAAGATCTTCCTACCTTGTCTTCACCATACCAGGTTCACCGATCCGTCCTGGCTCCAACATCTTCATCCAACCCAAGCGGGGGTTGGCGATCCATCATCCGGTGCTGAAGAGGTCCAGAAGAGGCTCCAAAGTCTTCCTCCTATCCGGCAAGAAGAGGACATCCGGACCGGCAAACATCTTCTCCAAGCGGCATCTTCAATCTTCTTCCATCCGGTGCGGAGCGGGTCCATCTTGAAGCAGGCGACGCGGATCCATCCTCTTCTTCCGTTGTCTCCCGACGAATGACGGTTCCTTTAAGGGACGTCATCCAAGATGGCGTCCCTCGAATTCCGATTGGCTGATAGGATTCTATCAGCCAATCGGAATTAAGGTAGGAATTTTCTGATTGGCTGATGGAATCAGCCAATCAGAATCAAGTTCAATCCGATTGGCTAATCCAATCAGCCAATCAGATTGAGCTCGCATTCTATTGGCTGATCGGAACAGCCAATAGAATGCGAGCTCAATCTGATTGGCTGATTGGATTAGCCAATCGGATTGAACTTGATTCTGATTGGCTGATTCCATCAGCCAATCAGAAAATTCCTACCTTAATTCCGATTGGCTGATAGAATCCTATCAGCCAATCGGAATTCGAGGGACGCCATCTTGGATGACGTCCCTTAAAGGAACCGTCATTCGTCGGGAGACAACGGAAGAAGAGGATCGATCCGCGTCGCCTGCTTCAAGATGGACCCGCTCCGCACCGGATGGAAGAAGATTGAAGATGCCGCTTGGAGAAGATGTTTGCCGGTCCGGATGTCCTCTTCTTGCCGGATAGGAGGAAGACTTTGGAGCCTCCTCTGGACCTCTTCAGCACCGGATGATGGATCGCCAACCCCCGCTTGGGTTGGATGAAGATGTTGGAGCCAGGACGGATCGGTGAACCTGGTATGGTGAAGACAAGGTAGGAAGATCTTCAGGGGCTTAGTGTTAGGTTTATTTAAGGGGGGTTTGGGTTAGATTAGGGGTATGTGGGTGGTGGGTTGTAATGTTGGGGGGGGTATGGTATGTTTTTTTTTACAGGCAAAAGAGCTGAAATCCTTGGGGCATGCCCCGCAAAGGGCCCTGTTCAGGGCTGGTAAGGTAAAAGAGCTTGTAACTTTTTTAATTTAGAATAGGGTAGGGAATTTTTTATTTTGGGGGGCTTTGTTATTTTATTAGGGGGCTTAGAGTAGGTGTAATTAGTTTAAAATTGTTGTAATATTTTTCTTATGTTTGTAAATATTTTATTATTTTTTGTAACTTAGTTCTTTTTTATTTTTTGTACTTTAGCTAGTTTATTTAATTGTATTTATTTGTAGCAATTGTGTTTAATTAATTTATTGATAGTGTAGTGTTAGGTTAATTGTAGGTAATTGTAGGTAGTTTATTTAATTAATTTATTGATAGGGTAGTGTTAGTTTTAATTATATCTTAGGTTAGGATTTATTTTACAGGTAAATTTGTTATTATTTTAACTAGGTAACTATTAAATAGTTCTTAACTATTTAATAGCTATTGTACCTGGTTAAAATAATTACAAAGTTGCCTGTAAAATAAATATTAATCCTAAAATAGCTATAATATAATTATAATTTATATTGTAGCTATATTAGGATTTATTTTACAGGTAAGTATTTAGCTTTAAATAGGAATAAGTTATTTAATAAGAGTTAATTTATTTCGTTAGATTAAAATTATATTTAATTTAGGGGGGGTGTTAGTGTTAGGGTTAGACTTAGCTTTAGGGGTTAATACATTTATTATAGTAGCGGTGAGGTCCGCTCGGCAGATTAGGGGTTAATAATTGAAGGTAGGTGTCGGCGATGTTAGGGAGGGCAGATTAGGGGTTAATACTATTTATGATAGGGTTAGTGAGGCGGGTTAGGGGTTAATAACTTTATTATAGTAGCGCTCAGGTCCGCTCGGGAGATTAGGAGTTAATAAGTGTAGGCAGGTGTCGGCGACGTTGAGGGGGGCAGATTAGGGGTTAATAAATATAATATAGGGGTCGGCGGTGTTAGGGGTAGCAGATTAGGGGTACATAGGGATAACATAGGTGGCGGCGCTTTGCGGTCGGAAGATTAGGGGTTAATTATTTTAAGTAGCTGGCGGCGACGTTGTGGGGGGCAGGTTAGGGGTTAATAAATGTAATACAGGGGTCGGCGGGGTTAGGGGCAGCAGATTAGGGGTACATAAGTATAACGTAGGTGGCGGCCGGCAGATTAGGGGTTAAAAATTTAAATCGAGTGGCGGCGATGTGGGGGGAGCTCGGTTTAGGGGAACATAGGTAGTTTATGGGTGTTAGTGTACTTTAGGGTACAGTAGTTAAGAGCTTTATGAACCGGCGTTAGCCAGAAAGCTCTTAACTCCTGCTATTTTCAGGCGGCTGGAATTTTGTCGTTAGAGCTCTAACGCTCACTTCAGAAACGACTCTAAATACCGGCGTTAGAAAGATCCCATTGAAAAGATAGGATACGCAAATGGCGTAGGGGGATCTGCGGTATGGAAAAGTCGCGGCTGAAAAGTGAGCGTTAGACCCTTTAATCACTGACTCCAAATACCGGCGGTAGCCTAAAACCAGCGTTAGGAGCCTCTAACGCTGGTTTTGACAGCTACCGCCGAACTCCAAATCTAGGCCTTAGAAAGAAGAGAAGAAAGCTGTGCACATTTCTCTGTGATATTTAGTTCATATATTTTTGTTGGGTCTCTATGGAGATGAATGCCCAGATAGGTGAGGCCATCTGTCGCCTCAGTAAAAGGGTAGGTGTGTCTAGAGTTCTGGTGTCTGTCGAGCCAGAGTATCTCCAACTTGGAGGTGTTTATTTTGTATCCAGAAAAGATACCGAAATCAGATATTACTCGAAGTATACACGGGATATAAATCTGCGGGGAGTCGACGAACAGCAGCATATCATCTGCGTACAATGCTAAGTGGAGAGGTACATCTCCTATGACAATTCCTGGAAAAATTTGTTTAAGTTTAAGCGCGAGAGGCTCAAGGGCCAAATTAAATAACAGGGGCAATAATGGGCAACCCTGCCTGGTGCCCCTCTGTAGATTGAAATCAATCAAGAAGCAACCGCCAGTCAAAACCCTTGCTACAGGAGCCCTATATATTTTGCTAATAATATCCAGAAAGGGGCCCTCAAAACCAAATTTCTGCATGGTGTTTAACAGATGGGCCCACTCAACCCTATCGAAGGCCTTCTCTGCATCTAGCGATAACAGGAAGGCCTCCGATGTGTTCTTTCTGCCTCCTCTCTCCCCCCCAGACCAAAAATGTTCAATAACATGCAACACTCTGCGAAGGTTGACCACCGAAGTACGTTTCGCTATGAAACCCGTCTGATCTGAGTGTAAGAGATCTGGCAGGATATATTTGAGTCTATTTGCCATAATTTTCGTGAAGAGTTTGTAATCGGTGTTTAACAACGATATGGGTCTATAAGATGTAGGCAGAGATCGGTCTTTACTCGGTTTAGGGATGAGAGTGATATGGGCCGATGTAAAGCTCGCCGAGGGGGTTGTATCGGATAGCAAAAAGGCATTGTAGAGATCAGTGAGCATGCTCCCTATCTGTGGATGAAGTAGCCTATAAAATTCAGCAGGGAACTCATCAGGGCCCAATGCTTTACCCATGGGCAGAGTCCGCAGGGTAAATGTCAATTCTTCTTTTGTGATGGGGGCGTTTAGATTATTCCTTTGCTCTAGAGATATCTTGGGCAACTGTACCGAATTCCAGAATTGTTCCTGCACCTCCTGAGCCGAAGGAGTCTGACTCGCGTATAGCTGCGAGTAGTATTGCGCAAAACAGCTCGCAATGTCTTCAGGTGTGGTGCAAGTTTTGTTATTCCAGCGTAACGCTGCTATCTTAATCTTCGCTGTCTGTGGTTTCGTCAGGGTGGCTAGCATCTTACCTGCCCTACTTCCGAATCTGTAGAACCTGCCTGCTGACTTCAACAGGCCAGAAGCCGCCTGTTGCTTTTTGAACGTCTCCAGGTCTGTTTTTGAGGTAATGTATTTAATATAGGCTGGTTTCGACTTAGTCTGAAGGTAGACTTGATAAGTCTGTCCTAACTGTTTCTGTAGGCTTCTAAGCCTATACTGTGTTGTGTGCTTAAGTTTAGATATGTACGAAATGATGTTACCCGCCAGGACCGCCTTCGCCGTCTCCCATAGGAGCAAGGGATTGTCCCTGTGCTGTGCATTATCAGTCATGAAGTCTGTCCATGAATGTTGTAGGAATTTATGAAACGTCTCTGAGTCAGTTAGATATGTAGGAAACCTGAGTATGTTTCTGCTTGTGTGCGGTCCGCCAGATCCCAACCAAAGTTCCACCGGAGCATGGTCAGATAAAAGGATGTCGTGAATTCTACTATGTCGCACTTGGTCAATTAATCTGTTAGCTATTAAGAATAGATCTATACGAGAAAGGGTGTGCTTGGCTTTAGACAGGCACGTGTATTCTTTAGCCTCAGGATGTTGCAACCTCCAAATATCGCAGACATCCAGGTCTTTATCAAACATGTTAAATATTTTTGTTTCATAGTTGGCCTTATAATTTTTTCTAGGATCCGTTAAACTATGTGGTTCCAGCCATTGTCTATCTAAACTATGCGTAGGGGAGATGTTGAAATCTCCTCCCAATATCAGGTTAAGACGTAGATATGGGGCCAGTCTTTGCAACAGATCCCGCCAAAATTTCATATCTCTGTGATTGGGGGCATAAATATTGCAGAATACATAATCTACTGAGTTAACCTTGGCGCGCCCTATCATATACCTGCAGTCAGGGTCTAGATACTTGTGTTGGATAGTAGCCTCCACCCTTGTTATGTTTTATATTTTATCACAAATCCTTTTCATTGTATACCCCAATCTTTGTACCCAGCGCTACGGAATTTTGAGGCGCTATACTAATAAAATAAAATATTATAATAATAATAATAATAATAATAATAATAATACACATTGGTTAGCCTAAACCCCAGTAAATAGGACACAATATTTTCATGGGAATATTTAAACACAGAATTTGAGTTAAATAGTTGGTACACTGTTGATAATTATACTGTATGTTATATACTTGTTTTTAAGGGATATGAAATCCAAACATTTTCTTTAGTTAAAGTGTGTTGACCCTTGCTGTCCAGATGAGCGGTGATGGGCCTTCTACAGGATAGTATAGTGCTTGTTGCCTTTTAAGCAACCCAAAAATATTGCCGTTGAATGTGAATCTTGGAAGTGTAGAGGGGCATATTTGCACAAAATATACTGTTTTGTCATAAAATCTAAAAAAAAATTGGTTTCTTTTTAGTAACTGTTCAAATAAAAGATATGTAAACTAAATTTTTCTGTAAATAATACAGTAGATTGCTAATCTCACCACTTAACCTAAGGGAGATATTGTTCAGAACATTTGAAATTCCTGGCGATGTTTCCCATTAAAATACAGGTTAATCCCATGAAACTCCCATGGAATTTCTATATTTTCACTATGTATGGGATCACCATTGGTAAAGGGGTATTAAACAGTCAGTTTCATTGTTGTATTAAAAAAGCACTAAACAGTTGCTTATCTATATCAATAAAAGAAGTACTGACTGACTCATCAACACTAAGCTCAATCCGTTTAACATAGGAATGTGAAATTTGGAAGGTATGTTGTTTTTATGACTTAAGCAAGTCATAAAAGGAAGGATTTTTGGAAATTACGTCCCTAAGGGGATGAAAAAGGGGGGTGAATTTTTGTATAAGGATACCTATATCTCAAAAACCGAAGATGTTACAGACGTTAAATTTAGAATTTAGATTCTCCTTTAAAAATAAAGAAACATATGTTTTATCATTTCCCGAAAATCCACTTACGGGGGTGAAAAGAGGAGGTGTTATTTATGAGGGTATCCATATTTAAAAAAACCAAAGATGTTACAGACGTGAAAATTGGTATTTAGATTCTCCTTTAAAAATAAAGAAACATATATTTTACCATTTCCCAAAAATCCACTTAAGGGGGTTAAAAGGGTAGTCGTTATTTATGAGGATACCCATATTTAAAAAAGCAAAGATGTTACAGATGCGAACATTTGTATTTAGATTATCCTTTAAAAATAAAGAAACAAGTTTTTTTACCATTTCCCAAAAATGCACTTAAGGGGGTTAAAAGGGGAGGGGTTATTTATGAAGATATTCATATCTCAAAAACCAAAGATGTTACACGCATGAAAATTGGTATTTAGAATTTCTTTTAAAAATAAAGAAACATGGTTTTTACCATTTCCCGAAAAACCACTTAAGGGGGTGAAAAGGGGAGGGGTTATTTATGAGGATACCCATATCTCAAAAACCAAAGATATTACAGATTTGAAAATTGGTATTTATATTCTCCTTAAAAAATAAAGAAACACCTGTTTTACCATTTTTTTGAAAATCCACTTAAGGGAGGTGAAAAAGGGGAGGGGTTATTTGAGGATCTCTTTATCTCAAAAACCAAAGATGTTACAGATGGGAAAATTGGTATTTAGATTCTGCTTTAAAAATAAAGAAACAAGTGTTTTACCATTTCCCAAAATCTACTTAAGAGAGGGTTTAAAGGGGAGGGGTTATTTATGAGGATACCTTTATCTCAAAAACCGAAGATGTCAGAAAAGTAAAAGTTATCATTTAAAATCGTCATTATAAAGTAAGTTTACAAGCCAAATTTCTTGCTTCTAATATCAGGAATTCTCAAGATATGGATATCACTAAAAAAATGAATACTCTTTTTTGACATTTGACAGTTGAGTCATAATATACAATTACAATTTAATATTAAAGTAATTGTAAACAGAATAATAACATATTTTTGATGTGCTGGATGGACGCCCCACCCAAAACTTAAGCTGATTGGTGCCCATGTATTAGAAACACAGAGAATTATCGAAAAATCCCGAAGTTCATGTCAGTGTGTGCAATCCGAACGGGCACAGGTCATTGCTAGTGGTCGAGTTTTTCGCAATTTTTTTTTTTTTACACAAATCACAAAATCCACGCGAGCGGAGCAGCAGGCAACAGCTAGTATTTAATAGAAAGCAATGCAGAATGTATTATTCATCTATTTAAATGGATTTTACCTTTTATTTATTTTTAAACTACATATGTGCAGTGTCTTTTATTTCCTGTCAGTGTCCGAAGGTTGCAGGAAGGTTTATCTTAGTATGATGTCATAAAACTTCTAGGCTAGTGAAAAGACAAAAAAAAAAAGGAAGTCAGATTTGCTCATGCCCAGAACTGACTAAGTAAAAACTTAGGTTTTCAAAATTCTCCACTCTTATCATACTGGGCAGGGCTACACTGAGAAATTCTAAGTGCTTATTTGTAACTAAGTTGTTTGCTGTTATTTATACAATATATTACTTTTTATGTTTAACATTTTTGTTTTTTACTAAAGGAGCATTGTGGGGATAAAGGCTCATAACCCAGAAGGCAATTCTAAGAATGCAGTTGTACTTGAGTGGTGCAGAATGTTTGAAGGCCACTTACACTACAGTGTTAAAGCCAGTCAGCTTCTTAGGCAGGAACAGGAGAAAGCAGAGCTTGCCCAGCACCATTTTAAGCAAGACACCATTACTAGGTGAAACTCAATTTTGGAGATGGTGTAATGTATTTTGAAGCAGCAGAGGTCTATACATGCTATGGCATCTGATCAATTCATTGGTAGTGATGTAGCAGCACTTGTCAGGAGGTTGAAGCAGCAGCTGAAAGGTCAAAAGCAGTATTGTCTGGATAAATCCCCTGGATTGATGCTGGCCAGTTGCGCGATCCCAGAATCATGGGTTAAATGGCTCGCTGAAACATGTCAGTCTAGGGCAGGCATACCCTCCTCCTGTTTCCCCTGGATGCATCCTACATCCTTTTTAAAATTTGTTCAATTAAAGTTTTTTATTCCTGAAGATTGCGGATCCGTCTTTCCTCTTTCTGCATTATTACAAGCGTGGATACCGCTTCGTTCCCCAGATGTTTTGCCAGGCCACCGGGCTCACACACTCACCTCTCCCCTGCTATGCATCAAGAGTGACATCATCCTTCGTGGCAGTTGGAGTTCCTACAGTGCGAGAGGAGGTTACGGTCGGGACACCGCTCTGGAGGTTGGCTGAGCAATTTCTCAGCCCGTCTGGAGCGTAGGGGGTCTCTGAACTGGCAAGTATATCTTACAGCTCCTGCATTTGTGTCAAAGGACAGGACACCCCGGCTTTTCAGGTACTGAATCATAACTACTTTCTATGGACATTTAACTTTGGGGTAGCTATGAGGGTGGGTTGTGCGTAAGGCCCGCAACTAAACAAGGCTGGTTTCAATTATCTGCATTGTTCATTGCATAAGAATACTCCTTTTGACTTTTTTCTCTGAAACAATAACCTGACAACAGGAAGGGACAAACTAATTTACAGGGGATGTGCAGTCCATGGAAAGGGGTCATGCTATGTGAGGTACAAATGCTTCAGCTGGAGTCAGACATTTTATCATCTCCTACCAACAGCTGCAGCAGTACAATAAAGCTGAGTGGAGCAGCTGCATTTTGGTTAGAGTTAGTAGAGTTTGAGGGATCCACTGAAGCCTTCTCAAGAAAGGTGAATAGTGCCTCTGATCTCATAAAGGCTATAATCTTACTGAACCTCCTTTCCCCCTAAAGCAGACCCTCTGAGCTATTGAGATGAATGAAGATTGTGTGGTCTGCCTTGTCTATAATAGCTTAGGACAGACACTTGTTTACATTGACCTGACAAGTAATGAGGTAGACTAAAGTTTTGTCAAAAAAGGAGATTTACAAGACAAAATATGGAATTCTGATTATCTTTTTGTCAAGGAAGATGCCAACTATATGATGACAACAGCACGCAGTTGCTGAAATAAAGGGCCCTGAACTGCATAAACAATAACTTAAAGGTTAAGTGGTGGATTGGTGACTTCCAGAAAGGTTTAATTGGTCTCAAAGTCTGTAGAAAGATGTGAATAATCAGTAGTAAGGTCAAAATGGCCTAAAAAGGAAAAGACAATGGACACACAAACTTAAACACAAACCTGCACATACACATAAGGAAACACCCACAGAGACAACCTCAGAAAACACACGCAGACATACACACTCGCAGACATCCACAGAAAATACACAAAGACATACACACTCACAGACACCCACAGAAAACACACAAATATATATATATATATATATATATATATATATATATATATATATACACCCTCACAGAGACATCCATAGAAAATGCAGAAAGACAGACACACAAACCCTCACAGAGAGATCCAAAGAAATAAAATACATAAACACTCATAAAGACACCAACAAAAGCACAAAGACATAAACACAGACACCCACAGTAACACTCACAGGAGGTAAAATTTCTGCACATTGCCATCCCCTAACTTTGCACTTTTTAGAGAATCATATTTGTAAATGTGCAAACAAAAATACTTCAGTGAATTCAAAATTGTACATTATTGATCTGTCAGAATGGGTAGATGAAGAAAAGTACTTTTAAAAGGTTGACATATGTTTGGGTCCTCCCACCCATTTTCCCAACTAAGAGCACCACTTCAAATCTGGTGTTCAAATGTTCAAATCTGTCAGCTGTATTTATGGATTTTGAAAATACTGTACTCTATATGGTCTTGGTGGAACCATAAGCTGTGGCACTAGGTCTCATACCATTAAATCTGTTTAAATGCAGGATTTAGGCTTGTTTGTATGTATTTCAAAATTAAGTCAGCTGTAATGTAAACTGAACAGTGTTAAGTTAACCTGTCTCATTTCAAACACTGAGCAATCTTAGCCTGAGAGTATAGCATTTTATACAGATGTAAAAATCTTAGCTAAAATGCCTCCTGGCATCTGGAAAGTCCTTGCATAAAGGGGCAGTAAACTGGAATGTAATTAAAATATTTTAATAAATAAAAAAATCATATCTGCCAAAAGGGCACCTAAAATTTGTGTATTGAGGAGGAAACATTTCTGCATGGTTTTAAATATATAATTTCTTCAGCATTGTCAAATAATCATAAATACACTGCTGCATATTGCTAAAAAAATGTTTTTATGGACCCTGGCCCCACCACACAACTACCGCACTGAAGTTACAATCAGAAATTGCACAAATAAATAAATTAATAACAGTTACTAAGTAAGTCCTACCTACTCTGTAAATGAAAGTGATCTGCCGGCCTGACTCTGGCACACACTGTACCAAGTGCCAAGTCTGTCTCACAGTGTGCGTAGTGGTTTAATGAACACTCAGAAATCCTATTCACCCCCTGATTGCGGCACTGCTCCTACTGTGGTTTCTTCTCTGTGGTAGTCAACAGTTTATGCCAAATCTATAGGGAACAGCTAGCCAATGTATACATGGAAGTTGTGGCACATCTTTGTTCACCTTCCTTGGAGATGTACTTTTTGGGTTTGTGTACTATAATTTAGAGGGCTACTCTAGTAATGCTGTTGTCTGTTGCTGCTCCTGCTTTTCCTGCTCTGTGGATGTCATCAGCAAGTGCTAAATCTTTTGAGAGTTTTAGCACATATTTTTTCTCCTTCCATTGAGGCATATTGTTGAGGTTTATCATAATCTAGGAGCCTTCTTTAGTAACCTTACTGCCTGCTGCTGCTCCTGTCATAAAGCTCTACGGTGGTCATTAGTCAATAATAAATACTTATGGAATACCTAGCTTCCTAACTGGCATGTACAGCATTTGTACACCTTCCTTGAAGGTGAACTGTTGGGGTTTGTGTACTATAATCTAGAAGCCTACTTCAGAAATGCTACTGTCTGCTCCTGCAGCTCCTGCTATTCCTGCTCTGTGTTGGACCTGTTAGCCAATGTGTCCAATAGAGTTTTGTTTGCCTTTCTTGGAGGTGTATTGTTGGGGTTTGATTACTATAATCTAGAGGCCTTCTGCTGGCTGCTGATGCTCTTGTTGCTTCTGCTCCTGCTATTCCTGCTCCATGTTAGTAAGTCAATGCCAAAGTTTTAGGGTAAGCCGCTTTGTTGAAATTATTTTTGGCACCTCTTTGTTCACATTCTTTGGAGCTGTATGTTGGTATTCCATAACAAAAATCTGATAAGTCTGCTCAGGTTAAAAACAACATACTTTATTGAAGATACATCTTTATAAAATCTTGTAACAGTAGAGTACAAAGTTTAAAAAGTTTTATGTTGGCTGTCAGCATCTGATGCATTTTGGTATAAGCCATCATCATAGACTTATGTCAGCACCCTGCAATATTTACACACATTGATTAACCCATTACTGACCAATAAAATATATGTATATAGTTCCTCAGTTTGACCTATTACTAAATCCTAGTGAAACTCATTAGGGTGCTATTGCTCATGCAACTATGTATATAAACAGATTAATAACTGAAACACATCAGAACACTATTGCTCATACAACTATGTATATAAACAGATTAATAACTGGGTATATTAGTTAAAAAGTAGTATTGTTTGGGTTTCTTTAATGTACAATAGTGCCCTTATTCAGTAATGCTTCTGCCTTTTGCTGCTGCTCTTGCTGCTTCTACTCCTGCTGTTCCTGTTCTTTAGTAGTAAGTCAGTGCCACATTTTGCTGACAACCTAGCCGTTTTATCCAAGGGAATTTTGGAGGTGTGTTGTTGGGGATTGTGTACTATGCCTAGTACAGCAACATGCCTAGTACAGCAAAGGTGCTGCCCGCTGTTGCTCCTGCCATTACTGCTCCATGGTGGTTATTCATTGCCAAATTCTTAGGGTACAGCTAGCCTCTGTTTCAAAGGGAGTTTTGGAATGTATTTGTTTAACTTTGATGTGTATTGTTTGGGTTTGTGTACTATATTCTAGAGGTCTGCTGCTGCTACTTCCACTCATGTTCTTGCTGTTCCTTTTCTGTGATGGTCATCAGTCAATACCAAATCGTTTGCAGACAGTTAGCTGCTAAGTCCAACAAAGTTTTGACACATTTTTGTGTGTCTTCCTTGGAGTGGAATTTTTGGGCTTTGTGTACTATAATCTAGAGGCCTACTTCAGTAGTGCTGCTGTTACTGCTGCTCATGGCATTACTGCTCTCTGGGGATCAGTCAATGCCAAATTCTTATGGAACAGGTAGCTGCTATATCCAACATATTTGTGCACTTTGTTTTGAGATGTATTGTTGGGGGTTGTGAAGTATGATCTAGAGGCCAACTTCAGTAATGCTGTTAAATGCTGTTGCTCCTGCCATTCCTGATCAGTTAATGCCAAATCCGTAGGGAACAGTTAGCCGCTGTTTCTAATTAAGTTTTGGCATGTGTTTGCTCAACTTCCTCTAAAATGTATTCTTAGAGTTTGTGTACTATAATCTGGGGCCTATTACAGTAATGCTTCTACCTGCTGCAGTTGCTCCTGCAATTCCTGCTCTATGGTCGTCATTCAAAGCCAAATAATTAGGGAACATCTGCCCTGTGTCAACAGAGTTTTGACACATCTTTGTTCACCTTCCTTGGAGGTATATTGTTTGGATTTATGTACTAAAATCTTGACGCTTATTTCAGTAATGCTGCTGCCTGTTGCTGATACTCTTGCTTCCTTCTCTGTTGTGGTCATCAGGCAATGCCAAATCCTTAGGGAACAGCCAGCCGATGTGGACAACTGAGTTTGGGACGTCTTTGTGCACTTTCTTTGGAAATGTATTGTTGGGAATTGTTTACGATGATCTAGAGGCCCATTTCAGTAACCCTGCTGCCTGCTATTGCCCATGTCTTTACTTCTCTGTGGTGGTCAGTCAATGTCAAATCCTTAGGGAACAGCTATCTTTTGTGTCTAAGGGAGTTTTAGCACATCTACCTTGGAGGAGTATTTTTGAAGTTTGTGTGCTATAATCTAGAGTCCTACTTCAGTAACGCTGCTGCCTGCTCCTGCTGCAGCTCTTCCTTCTGCTTGTGTCATTCCTGCTCTGTGGTTGGCAATAGTCAATGCCAAATCTTTAAAAACAGCTAGCTAATGTGGGCAAAGGAGTTTTTGAATGTCTGTATTTACCATTCTTAAAGATTTACTGTTGGGTTTTGTGTACTGTAGTCTAGAGGCGCACTGTAGTAAAGCTGCTGCATATCCTGCCATTCCTGCTCTGTTGTGGTTATCAATCAATGACAAATCCTTAGGGAACAGCTAGCCACTGTGTCCAACAGAGTTTTGGCATTTCTTTGTCCACCTTCTTGTTTCCATTGGGATAACATTGAATGAGTTTCATTAAGAACACATTTTTACTGAATATTCTGACAAGCTGAAAATCATTATAAACTAAATTATGCAGAAATAAGCCCTGAGGAAAATATAAAACGAATATTTCAGACTAAACAAACATTTCGCCCACATCTATTATATTCATAAAAATAAATTTCTATAATAGAGTTTCTGAAAATATCCATATGTTTCCTAGGTAATAGAGGTGTGCATTTATTCCGTTATGAATGCAAATCATTATGAATGCAAGTCCAGTGCTGCATTAACAGGAGGAATAGTATGGGTTGATCCTGAAGCCGGTGCTAATGGAGAAGGTGCTTTAGCACAGGCTCTGGGATCTGCTGCACTTATCCTACTATAAGCATGGCCCTGGACTCTGTGAAGGAGTGTGTAAGATTAGGGTGGCTCCCCAGTGCAACATAGGTAAGTATAAGCCCTTCAGGTGACATTGTGCCACCTGCATCACTATTCATTTATGTTCTTTTTTAACAAAAACTAATGTAAATGTTAATGACTATTCTGAAAAGATAACTTTTCAGAATTTTTGATATCAATGATTCACCAAAATAGTTATTCACTGATACACACATCGGGGCCCATTTTATTGAGGGCCCGTGTTGCTGGCGAGTCTTCAGACTCACCAGGAACAGCAATTATGAAGCAGCGGTCTAAAGACTGCTGCTCCATAACCCTGTCCGCCTGCTCTGACCAGGTGGACAGGAATTGCAACAATACAACCCGATCGAGTACAATCGGGTTGATTGACACCTCCCTGCTGGTGGCCCATTGGCTGCGAGTCTGCAGGTGGTGGCGTTGCACCAGCAGCTCCTGTAAACTGCTGGTGCATTGCTGAATTCGGAGAGCGTATTGCCCTCCGCATTCAGCGAGGTCTAGTGGACCTGATCTGCACTGTCAGATCAGGTCCACAAGACCTTTGATAAATTGGCACCATCGTCTAGGTAAGGCATAGATACAAAAGTACAAAGCATAATTCTGCCACTATTTAATTTCTATCTATAAAGTTTTCAAACTTCATCAGACATAAAAAAAAGTTTGCTTCAAATCTGTGATTTTCAGGTTAGAAAGTTAATTGACAGTGCTATCCAGCTTTTTGAAATTGATTGGAACAGCCAATAGAATGCAAGCTCAATCTGATTGGCTGATTGAATCAGCCAATCGGACTGAACTTGAATCTGATTGGCTGATTCAATCAGCTAATCAGATTTTTCCTACCTTAATAGAATCCTATCAGCCAATCGGAATTCGAGGGACGCCATCTTGGATGACGTTACTTAAAGGAACCTTCATTCGTCGGGAGTCGCCGGAAGAAGAGGATGGATCCACGTCGGCTGCTTCAAGGTGGTTCCGCTCCGCGCCGGATGGATGAAGATAGAAGACGCCGCCTGGATGAACATGTCTACCGGTCCGGATGTCCTCTTCTTGCCGGATAGGATGAAGACTTCGGACCCTCTTCTGGACCTTTTCTTGCCGGATAGGATGAAGACTTCGGACCCTCTTCTGGACGGATCGGTGATACCCGGCGTGGTGAAGATAATGTAGGGAGATCTTCAGGGGCTTAGTGTTAGGTTTTTTAAGGGGTGTTTGGGTTAGATTAGGGGTATGTGGGTGGTGGGTTGTAATGTTGGGGGGGGTATTGTATGTTTTTTTTAAATGCAAAAGAGCTGATTTCTTTGGGGCATGCCCCGCAAAAGGCCCTTTTAAGGGCTGGTAAGGTAAAAGAGCTGTTAAATTTTTATTTTAGAATAGGGTAGGGCATTTTTTTTTATTTTGGGGGGCTTTGTTATTTTTTTAGGGGGCTTAGAGTAGGTGTAATTAGTTTAAAATTCTTGTAATCTTTTTTTTTTTGTAATTTAGTGTTTTGTTTTTTTTGTAATTTAGTTTAGTTGATTTAATTGTAGATAATTGTAGATAGTTTAGTTAATTAATTTATTGATAGTGTAGTGTTAGGTTTAATTGTAACTTAGGTTAGGATTTATTTTACAGGTAATTTTGTAATTATTTCAACTAGGTAGCTATTAAATAGTTATTAACTATTTAATAGCTATTGTACCTAGTTAAATAAATACAAAGTTGCCTGTAAAATAAATATAAATGCTAAAATAGCTACAATATAATTATTTGTTATATTGTAGCTATATTAGGGTTTATTTTACAGGTAAGTATTTAGCTTTAAATAGGATTCATTTATTTAATAAGATTTATTTTATTTTGTTAGATTTAAATTATATTTAACTTAGGGGGGTGTTAGTGTTAGGGTTAGACTTAGCTTTAGGGCTTAATACATTTATTAGAGTAGCGGCAAGGTCCGGTCGGCAGATTAGGGGTTAATACTATTTATTATAGGGTTTGCGAGGCGGGAGTGAGGCGGTTTAGGGGTTAATACATTTATTATAGTGGCGGCGAGGTTCGGTCGGCAGATTAGGGGTTAATAAGTGTAGGTAAGGTAGCGGCGACGTTGGGGAGGCAGATTAGGGGTTAATAAATATTATGTAGGCGTCAGCGATGTTAGGGGCAGCAGATTAGGGGTACATAGGGATAATGTAGGTTGTGGCGGTGTGCGGTCGGCAGATTAGGTGTTAAAAAATTTTGATTAGAGTGGCAGCGATGTGGGGGGACCTCGATTTAGTGGTACATAGGTAGTTTATGGGTGTTAGTGTACTTTAGAGCACAGCAGTTAAGAGCTTTATGAACAGGCATTAGCCCATAAAGCTCTCAACTCCTGACTTTTTTCTGCGGCTGGAGTTACCAGCGTTAGAAAGATCCCATTGAAAAGATATGATACGCAATTGACGTAAGGGGATCTGCGGTATGGAAAAGTAGCGGCTGGAAAGTGAGCATTAGACCCTTTCCTGACTGACTCTAAATACCAGCGGGCGGCCAAAACCAGCGTTAGGAGCCCTTAACGCTGGTTTGGACGGCTAACGCAGAACTCTAAATCTAGGCGACTGTTTGCACACAATCCTTCTTTTATTTTATCATTTGATTGGGAGTATTATTCATGCCAAATTGGGCTGAGGTGTAAAATTATTCATGTTGGATAATTCTAATCCTCTAATCTGCTCTAAAGCAAAACTTCAACTTAGATAGTGTTGTTAATTTATTTTTTTGCTATATACTTTTCATTTAAATTGTGCACATTAGACGTACACCCATGAACCTTTTCTTTCCCACTCCCTTACCGTACACCTATACCTCAAAACTTTTAAAAGTATAAAGTGTGCTAAATAAATATGACCATGTTTAAATTCTTTGGTCAAACATTTTGGGCTAGAGTATGAGTAGAGCTCTATTTATTGATCCTGCTTGTGCATTAACTCCAGTAGAAGTAAGTTGGGTAGCATGCGTATTACAAGTAAAATATGTTTGCACAAGCACTAACCTGAAACGCACAAAAAAACAAACTTTGATTATTGCAACCACATTAACATATTTTCCTACAGACTTCTATGAAGTGCAGAAAATGGGAAAAAAACTAAAAACAAGTTGCGCAAACTCAATTTCACATTCCAATGTTGTTCACAGAATATGTTCTATTTATTACCTAATTACATATTTCTATTTATAGCTGATGCTTTTTGGTAAAATAAATATCTATACCTATATATATACATGTTATTAATATGTGGAGAGAGACCTTGTAATCCTGCAGATAATCTATTATATTAAATACATTGTAAATATCCTCCAATTGTAATCTGTGGAGATTTGGTGCAGGCCCTTACAATTAATTTTGAATCTTAAATTAAAGAGAGAGATGGAAAAGGGTAATATATCTCTTATTTTCCAAAGCAAGGGAATTCAGCACTCTTTACATTTTTAAACAATGTCTCAATTTATTATATTTCAAGTCATCTATTGATACAAAGGCATCTACTTATCAAGCCGTCAACTTACTTGCATTCAACTTGCTCGCCTAAGATCGCCTAACATCGCTGCTGCGGACCTGAATACGTTCTCCAAAGTTACCAAAAAAGCTGTCAAAAAGTCGCGCACCAAGTACGGTGCGATGAGCAGCGGACTGCTGTTAACTAACAGTCATTGATCTCGCTGCTCTTCGGCTTTTTCACAGCTTTATTGGTACCCTGTCACTAAACACCCACACTATACTATACTGTTTTACCCCCCTATACCGCCACTCCCGGAGCCCACCGCAACTATAATAAATGTATTAACCCCTAAACCGCTGCTCACAAACCCTGCCGCAACTAAATAAAGTGTTTAACCCCTAAACCGCCGCTCCCAGAGACCACTGCCACCTACATTATACTTATTAACCCCTAATCTTCTGCACCCTACACCTCCACCACCTACATTATACTTATTAAACCCTAATCTGCCGCCCCCTACACCTGCTGCCACCTACGTTATACTTATTAACCCCTAATCTGCCCCCCTACACCGCCGCCACCTACATTATACTTATTAACCCCTAATCTGCCACCCCCTACACCGCCGCCACCTACATTATACTTATTAACCCCTAATCTGCCACCCCCTACACCGCCGCCACTTACATTATACTTATTAACCCCTAATCTGCCGCCCCCTACACCGCAACCACCTACATTATATTAATTAACCCCTAATCTGCCCCCCTACACTGCCGCCACTATATTAAATTTATTAACCCCTAAACCTAAGTCTAACCCTAACCCTAACACCCCCTAACTTAAATATAATTTAAATAAATCTAAATAAATATTCCTATCATTAAATACATTATTCTTATTTAAAACTAAATACTTACCTAGAAAATAAACCCTAAGCTAGCTACAATATAACTAATAGTTACATTGTAGCTAGCTTAGGGTTTATTTTTATTTTACAGGCAAGTTTGTTTTTATTTTAACTAGGTAAAATAGTTATTAAATAGTTATTAACTATTTATTAACTTCCTAGTTAAAATAAATACAAATATACCTGTAAAATAAAACCTAACCTAAGTTACAATTACACCTAACACTACACTGCAATTAAATAAATTCCCTAAACTAAATACAATTAAAAACAATTAAATAAAATTAAGGTAGGAAAATCCTATTGGCTGATGCAATCAGCCAAAAGGATTGAGCTCGCATTCTATTGGCTGTTCCAATCAGCCAATAGAATGCAAGCTCAATCCTATTGGCTGATTGCATCAGTCAATAGGATTGAAGTTCAATCCTATTGGCTGATTGCATCAGCCAGTAGGATTTTTTCTACCTTAATTCCGATTGGCTGATAGATCTTCAAGGGGTTAGTGATTTTTTTAAGGGGGGATTGGGTGGGTTTTAGAGTAGGGTTGGTTGTGTGGGTGGTGGGTTTTAATGTTGGGGTGGTTTGTAATTTTTTTTACAGGTAAAAGAGCTGATCACTTTGGGGCAATGCCCCGCAAAAGGCCCTTTTAAGGGCTATTTGTAATTTAGTGTAGGGTAGGGCTTTTTTATTTTGGGGGGCTTTTTTATTTTTTTAGGGGGATTAGATTAGGTGTAATTAGTTTAAAAATCTTGTAATTTGTTTATTATTTTCTGTAATTTAGTGGGGGTTTTTTTGTACTTTAGATAATTTTATTTAATTGTATTTAATTGTATTTAGTTTAGGGAATTTATTTAATTATAGTGTAGTGTTAGGTGTAATTGTAACTTAGGTTAGGTTTTATTTTACAGGTATATTTGTATTTATTTTAACTAGGAAGTTATTAAATAGTTAATAACTATTTAATAACTATTGTACCTAGTTAAAATAAATAACTTGCCTGTAAAATAAAAATAAACCCTAAGCTAGCTACAATGTAACTATTAGTTATATTGTAGCTAGCTTAGGGTTTATTTTCTAGGTAAGTATTTAGTTTTAAATAAGAATAATGTATTTAATGATAGGAATATTTATTTAGATTTATTTAAATTATATTTAAGTTAGGGGGTGTTAGGGTTAGGGTTAGACTTAGGTTTAGGGGTTAATAAATTTAATATAGTGGCGGCAGTGTAGGGGGGCAGATTAGGGGTTAATTAATATAATGTAGGTGGTTGCGGTGTAGGGGGCGGCAGATTAGGGGTTAATAAGTATAATGTAAGTGGCGGCGGTGTAGGGGGTGGCAGATTAGGGGTTAATAAGTATAATGTAGGTGGCGGCGGTGTAGGGGGTGGCAGATTAGGGGTTAATAAGTATAATGTAGGTGGCGGCGGTGTAGGGGGGCAGATTAGGGGTTAATAAGTATAATGTAGGTGGCAGCAGGTGTAGGGGGCGGCAGATTAGGGTTTAATAAGTATAATGTAGGTGGTGGAGGTGTAGGGTGCAGAAGATTAGGGGTTAATAAGTATAATGTAGGTGGCAGTGGTCTCTGGGAGCGGCGGTTTAGGGGTTAAACACTTTATTTAGTTGCGGCAGGGTTTGTGAGCAGCGGTTTAGGGGTTAATACATTTATTATAGTTGCGGTGGGCTCCGGGAGTGGCGGTATAGGGGGGTAAAACAGTATATTATAGTGTGGGTGTTTAGTGACAGGGTACCAATAAAGCTGTGAAAAAGCCGAAGAGGGTTTATTTTATAGGTAAGTATTTAGTTTTAAATAGGAATAATTTATTTAATGATAGGAATATTTATTTAGATTTATTTAAATTATATTTAAGTTAGGGGGTGTTAGGGTTAGGTTTAGGGGTTAATACATTTAATATAGTGGCGGCGATGTAGGGGGGCAGATTAGGGGTTAATAAGTATAATGTAGGTGGCGGCGGTGTAGGGGGGCAGATTAGGGGTTAATAAGTATAATGTAGGTGGGGGCGGTGTAGGGGGGGCAGATTAGGGGTTAATAAGTATAATGTAGGTGGTGGCGGTGTAGGGGGGCAGATTAGGGGTTAATAAGTATAATGTAGGTGGCAGCAGGTGTAGGGGGCGGCAGATTAGGGTTTAATCGGGCAGCAGCGAACATGAGCTTTCGCTGCTTTCAGACTCCCATTGATTCCTATGGCATCTGCTGCCTCCAGGGCAGCGGATTGAAAACCAGGTACGCTGGGCCGGAATAGTGGCGAGCGTACCTGGTAGAAATTTGATAACTAGCAAAAGTCGACAGATTGTGCCGAATTTGCATTCGGAACATCTGTAATGACGTAAGCATCGATCTGTGTCGGACTGAATCCGGCGGATCGTATGTTATGTCACAGAATTCTACTTTTGCCAGTCTGTAGGGTTTGATAACTAAGGGGAATCAGGCTCGCCACAAATACGCTGCGGAATTACAGCGTATTTGCGGTTGACGGCTTGATAAGTAGATGCCAAAGAAACAACTATGTGAGAGATACATTTAAAACACCATAGTTGTAACATAATCTTACACCAACTATTAGGAACCTACATGTTTCATACCCCTGTAGGTCTCATAACACAAATAAATTTATAACATACTAAAACAGTATATCTTAACTTGGAATAACTGAGTACACAGTCAAAAGTTATTGTAATATAGCCAGTTCATATATGTAACTAATAGTTACATTGTAGCTAGCTTAGGGTTTATTTTTATTTTACAGGCAAGTTTGTTTTTATTTTAACTAGGTACAATAGTTATTAAATAGTTATTAACTATTTATTAACTTCCTAGTTAAAATAAATACAAATATACCTGTAAAATAAAACCTAACCTAAGTTACAATTACACCTAACACTACACTATAATTAAATAAATTCCCTAAACTAAATAAAATTAAAAACAATTAAATAAAAATAAGGTAGGAAAATCCTATTGGCTGATGCAATCAGCCAATAGGATTGAACTTCAATCCTATTGGCTGATGCAATCAGCCAAAAGGATTGAGCTCGCATTCTGTTGGCTGTTCCAATCAGCCAGCCAATAGAATGCAAGGTCAATCCTATTGGCTGATTGCATCAGTCAATAGAATTGAAGTTCAATCCTATTGGCTGATTGCATCAGCCAGTAGGATTTTTCCTACCTTAATTCCGATTGGCTGATAGAATTCTATCAGCCAATCGGAATTGAAGGGACGCCATCTTGTAATGACGTCACTTAAAGGAACCGTCATTGTTCAAGAAGACGTCGGATGAAGATACTCCGCGTCGGATGTCTAGAAGATGGAGCCGCTCCGCACCGGATGAATGAAGATAGAAGATGCCGTCTGGATGAAGACTTCTGCCCGTCTGGAGGACCACTTCTGCCCATCTGGAGGACCACTTCTGCCGGCTTTGTTGAGGACTTCAGCCCGGTTGGGTGAAGACTTCTCATGGTAAGGTGATCTTCAAGGGGTTAGTGAACAACTATGTGAGGGATACATCCAAAACACCATAGTTGTAACATAATCTTACACCAACTATGAAGAACCTACATGTTTCATACCCCTGTAGGTCTCATAACACAAATAAATTTACAACATACTAAAACAGTATATCTTAACTTGGAATAACTGAGTACACAGTATAGCCAGTTCATATAGCCTTATAACATTCTTTCACTCGCTAGCATTTGCTCTTTTCCTCAAACTTTCCAGCCAAGATTAAAGAGAGAGGTGCACCTCATTTATGCTAGGATATTGTAAGGAACAGAAAGCCAAAGTATACAAAAGAACGACAAGAAAAGTCTTATGGTAGAAGCAGTAAATGCCGAGATGAGATCCGTGTAACAGCAACAGTAAGATTTACTCTGTTGAAAATTGAAAGTGCCAAAAAGTCTGTGTTGCAGTTCAGAGAGCAGCAGCCTATGGACCTTGTGTGCATCAAAAGCCACGGTAAGCAGGCAACGCAACTATACTGACTTTTGTATTTTCTGTTCCTTACAATATCCTAGCATAAATGAGGTGCACCTCTCTCTTTAATCTTGGCTGGAAAGTTTGAGGATAAGAGCAAATGCTAGCGAGTGAAAATAATGTTTTAAAGCTATATGAACTGGCTATATAACAATACCTTTTGACTGAGGACTTAGTTATTCCAAGTTAAGATATACTGTTTTAGTATGTTGTAAATGTATTTGTGTTATGATACCTAAAGGCCAGGGTATGAAACATGTAGGTTCTACATTCTTGGTGTAAGCTTATGTTACAACTATAGTGTTTTAGATGTATCTCTCACATAGATGTTTCTTTGTATTAAGCGGATGACTTGAAATATGGTAATAAATTGAAACATTGTTTAAAAATTTAAAGAGTGCTGAATTCCCTTGCTTTGGAAAATAAGGGTTAATTTACCCTTTTCCATCTCTCTCTTTAATTAAAGATACATATAAATATATATAGATGTCTATATATGCATACATATGTATTTATGTATGTGTACATGTCTATAAATACATTTCTACACATAAAAATACATATGTACACACACATATATACATGTATATATATATATATATATATATATATATATATACATACATACATATACATAGTTAGACATGCATATGTATGTATCTCTATGTTAAAGCCCTTTATAATGCAATTTATTTGATTCATTTGTATTAGATAGTGTTATTATATTGTAACTGTACTTTTAAATATAATTCTGATTGTTCTGTGCAACTTTTTAGATGAGCATAACAGTTAACGAGAGCTCTGAAGTCGCATTCAATTGCGCTCAAGCGAATGTGCTTACTTTCAACCTGTAATACACTTTTTCCCACATGCACAAAGAGCCGAGATAAACTCCTGTTTGCTTGCGCACAACAGAGCGCCACTCTTAATTGAGTGTTATTGTGTGTGCTGGGCTGAGCGCAAAACACCTTATGCTATCAGTCACATTTAACTTGTATTCTAGCTCTAAATGTTTAAATCAATGTTTCTTTGCCACACAAACTGACATATTCTGTTCTCAGTGATCTTTCTCTAATTTAACACATTAAACAAATATTGTATTAAAAATGTTTACAGGTTAAATATAATGACACACTGTACAAACCATTTAATTCAACTAAGATTTTTTAAAGTTAAAAAGAGTAATTCAGATAAATGTATAACAAAAAAAAGAATAAAATGGTTTTCTAAAATTCTAGGCACATTAATACATTTAAATTTGAAAACTCTTATAAGAATAATTGATCCAAAGAGAATAAAAGACAAAAAGTATGTTTTGCATGTGCTTAATTGTATCAGGAATGTGTTATTCCCAGAGCTTCAGAATATGCTGACCCTCCATAAATCAAAGGTAGTAATGAATAATAATATAATGTAGAAATCTCTTCAACTCAATCTGTGATTGATATGTGGATTAAAGAGATCCTGTCACCACAAATCAAGGTAAGTGAAAGGGTAATCTAAAAATGGTGGAAATGTTTAATTTATGAAAATAGATTTATTGAGATATATTTAAGGTTATTATTATTATTATTATTATTATTCATATTGTGTCCCCTAATTCTACCTGAAACGTATTGATTGCCAGATTTCTGATATACTGCAATACCACTTATGCATTATGTGTCACTGAATATATAGATATTTTTTCTCTATCGCTTTGGGCTGGAAAATTCCACTGGAAATTGCAGTGTAAAGGTTTTTCTTTATTTAATTTGCTTTTGCGCATTCATTTTTTATTTTCATTCTAATAATTAAGTTTAATTAATGTGTTTCCTATCATGGTGATTGTAATCCATTTAATTAGAGATTTCCAGGATCTTAGAACAGTGAAAATTAACTTATTAATGACATTATGGGTACATGTTGTCCACTTACCTGTTTCTTGTACTTTAAAAAAATAACTTTTTATTTACTCAGCAGGTTCTTATAATTCAGTTAATTACTGGTGATCTCTTACAATTGAAGCTACATTCATGGCCGGACAGAGAATAAAGCGGCCTTTGGAAAAATTAAAGACCAGAACTATCTTCTGTTGAGTCCCTAAAATTAATATTCCCCATGTTTCTCAAGGGGATTACTGGGATACTCCTTACCCCATTTTTCCCCCCAGAATTAAATTATATTTTGTCATTTAGTTTATAAAACTCTAGCTTCATATTGTCCGTTCACCCTGCCACCACCAAAAATCAAACTTCGATGTCTGTTTAGTTACCATATTTATTATGTATATAATCTTCATAAATAAAGAGAATCCCGTGATAGAATTCTAAGCGTGATGATTTCATGTAGTGGTATTCCTCTAATTGAATAGTCTTATGCATTGTGTCTATCCACTGTGCAATGTTAGGAATTTTGAATTGCCTCCAAAATTGTGTGATTAGGGTCTTTGCGCTATTGGAAGCAATTTGAAGTATGGCCAAGTGTGTTGCCAATAGCCGCCTGGGAGGTTTATTTAATAGCCAGACCAGAGGGTCTTGCGGAATATTGACTCCCAGCATCTTTTCCGTTTGACTGATAACATCTCTCCAAAAGGGAGAAATGCTTGGACATAACCACCATATATGTCCCATAGTGCCTCTCTCTTTTTCACATCGCCAGCACAGATCCGATCTTTGTGGGTATAGGGTCTTTAAACGTGTAGGGGTATAGTACCAATGGTGTAGTATTTTAAAGTTAATCTCTAATATCCTAGAGTATGTTGAAGCTTTCATTGTCCTTTTAAATATCATGTGTTTCTCCCTTGGGGAGATACTAAGATTCAATTCCGATTCCCATTGTTTAATATAATGATGTTCTAGACCTAATGGTACCTGTTGCAACATGTGATATATAATTGATAGGGTGTGCCTAAGCAGCTGTGTAGACATGCACAGTTTCTCAAAATTGGTAGGGGACCTTAACAAATTATTTTTCCCTTTAGGGTTCTGAAGAAAAGAGTGTGCTTGCAGATAGAAAAACCAATTATTGGCACTCTCCTCCACATTTGGTGGGACTGTGATATTATAAAGCCTTACTGGCGGTCGATCCTAGAAATTATGGGGACCACAATGAACATGTCCTTGACCAGAACACCCAACCTTCTATTATTCCATGGTCTTCCCAAATTTAAAGATAAACCTTCAATGCAACTCTTTCTAATAATGCTCAACAGCGCCAAGTCCCTTATCCCTAAAAAGTGGAAAAAGACAGACATCCCTACAGTGAGGGAGTGGGCTCTTCAGGTGGACAGGTTACTACAACTGGAAAGATACAGGTACATGAGGGATGACAAAATAGAAATACACGAGTACATGCTGGAAATGTGGAAACCAATAATCTCAGACTTCCGAAACAGAACATAAGATAAGGACTGACAATAAAGACTAACTCGAGGCAGGCTTTACTCTGGAAACTCTTGGTGGATGAACACTCCGGGATCCCCTCCCCTTCATCCCCCCTCCCCCCTCCCATAGTACCCTTCCCCCCCCCCCTTTTTTTTTTTTTTTTTTCTTCTTCTCTCTCTTTCTTCCCTCCTTCACTTTCACTTTCTTCTATTTACTCTTTTCGACTCTCTCTCTTCTCTTATCTATATACTCTCTGCGTGACAATGTGTGACATCTCACGCTGAGACCATGTTATCTTTGAATACACATGTATAGAGCTTATTAATCTTGTTGTTTATTAAGACTTAGGTATGTTCTTCTGGGACTCAATAACTATTGGTGGACTTCCCAACCAGAGACTTTCTCTTTCCTATTCCCAGGCATTTTGGGATTTGTTATCCATTCATGGACACTAAACCTGGATAAATACAGAGCCTCCACCAATGTTTCAAAATTCCTGTAATGCCTGATGTAACTTATGTCCCTTGAAGTATGTACCGTTGTTATTTTATTTCAATAAAGCATTTAAAAAAAAAAAAAAAAAGAAAAACCAATTATTAAATAAATGTAAGTCATCGTCTAGGAGTTTCAACCTTGTGTGCATTTTGCCTCCTTCTGATAAAACAAAAAACGGTAGGTTGCTCCGTCTATCCAGGGGGTCTAGATTAGCTATTCCTATTCCTGGTGGGAACTCTAAATTTCCCAGCAAAGGGGTCAGTGGGGAGGGTACAGAAGAAAGCATGGGATATTTCACCAATAGCCTATTCCACTTTTTGTATGTCTCCTCAGTGATATAGTTACCAACAATTCAAGCTTGATATGATTTTAAGCTATACAGAATGAGATTTTTATTAGATAGTTACTGACATAATTCAGTTAGGAAGGGAAGAGATTAGGAGTGGAAAGTTAGATCTTTGTATTAAAAGTGTAGAAGTGGTGTTATAACCCAGAGGTACCAGTTAGTTTACAAATTAAACACTTACGCCTAGATTTAGAGTTCTGCGTTAGCCGTCAAAAGCAGCGTTAGGGGGTCATAACGCTGGTTTTGGCCGCCTGCTGGTATTTAGAGTCAGTCAAGAAAGGGTCTAATGCTCACTTTCCAGCCGTGACTTTTCCATACCGCAGATCCCCTTACGTCAATTGCGTATCCTATCTTTTCAATGGGATCTTTCTAACGCCGGTATTTAGAGTCTTGGCTGAAGTGAGCGTTAGAAATCTACTGACAAGACTCCAGCCGCAGAAAAAAGCCAGGAGTTAAGAGCTTTATGGGCTAACGCCGGTTCATAAAGCTCTTAACTACTGTGCTCTAAAGTACACTAACACCTATAAACTACCTATGTACCCCTAAACCGAGGCCCCCCCACATCGCCGCCACTCTATTAAATTTTTTTAACCCCTAATCTGCCGACCGCACACCGCCGCAACCTACATTATCCCTATGTACCCCTAATCTGCTGCCCCTAACATCGCCGACCCCTACATAATATTTATTACCCCCTAATCTGCCCCCCTAACATCGCCGACACCTAACTTCAAGTATTAACCCCTAATCTGCCGACCGGACCTCGCCGCTACTCTAATAAATGTATTAACCCCTAAAGCTAAGTCTAACCCTAACCCTAACACCCCCCTAAATTAAATATAATTTAAATCTAACAAAATAAAATAAATCTTATTAAATAAATTAATCCTATTTAAAACTAAATACTTACATGTAAAATAAACCCTAATATAGCTACAATATAAATAATAATTATATTGTAGCTATTTTTGGATTAATATTTATTTTACAGGCAACTTTGTATTTATTTTAACTAGGTACAATAGCTATTAAATAGTTAAGAACTATTTAATAGCTACCTAGTTAAAATAATTACAAAATTACCTGTAAAATAAATCCTAACCTAAGCTACAATTAAACCTAACACTACACTATCAATAAATTAATTAAATAAACTATCTACAATTATCTACAATTAAATCAACTAAACTAAATTACAAAAAAAAACACTAAATTACAAAAAAAAAAACACTAAATTACAAAAAATAAAAAAAGATTACAAGAATTTTAAACTATTTACACTTACTCTAAGCCCCCTAAAAATATAACAAAGCCCCCCAAAATAAAAAAAATGCCCTACCCTATTCTAAAATAAAATTTGTCAGCTATTTTACCTTACCAGCCCTTAAAAGGGCCTTTTGCGGGGCATGCCCCAAAGAAAACAGCTCTTTTGCATTTAAATAAACATACAATACCCCCCCAACATTACAACCCACCACCCACATACTCCTAATATAACCCAAACCCCCCTTAAAAAACCTGTTCTGATCAGCCAATAGAATGTGAGCTCAATCTGATTGGCTGATTGGATCAGCCAATTCGATTGAACTTGAATCTGATTGGCTGATTCAATCAGCCAATCAGATTTTTCCTACCTTAATTCCGATTGGCTGATAGAATCCTATCAGCCAATCGGAATTCGAGGGACGCCATCTTGGATGACGTCATTTAAAGGAACCTTGATTCGGACTTAGGACGTCGTTAGAAGAGGACGGATCCGCGTCGGCTACTTCAAGATGGTCCCGCTCCGCCCCGGATGGAAGAAGATAGAAGATGCCGCTTGGATGAAGATGTTTGCCGGTCCGGATCTCCTCTTCTTGCCGGATAGGATGAAGACTTCGGAGCCTCTTCTGGACCTCTTCTTGCCGGATAGGAGGAAGACTTCGGACCCTCTTCTGGACGGATCGGTGATACCCGGCGTGGTGAAGACAAGGTAGTAATATCTTCAGGGGCTTAGTGTTAGGTTTTTTAAGGGGGGTTTGGGTTAGATTAGGGGTATGTGGGTGGTGGTTTGTAATGTTGGGGGGGTATTGTATGTTTATTTAAATGCAAGAGAGCCGATTTCTTTGGGGCATGCTCCGCAAAAGGCCCTTTTAAGGGCTGGTAAGGTAAAAGAGCTGAAACATTTTATTTTAGAATAGGGTAGGGCATTTTTTTTATTTTGGGGGGCTTTGTTATTTTTTAGGGGGCTTATTAGTTTAAGATTCTTGTAATTTGTTTTATTTTTGTAATTTAGTGTTTGTTATTTTTTGTAATTTAGTGTTTGTTTGTTTGTTTTTTGTAATTTAGTTTAGTTGATTTAATTGTAGATAATTGTAGATAGTTTATTTAATTAATTTATTGATAGTGTAGTGTTAGGTTTAATTGTAACTTAGGTTAGGATTTATTTTACAGGTAATTTTGTAATTATTTTAACTAGGTAGCTATTAAATAGTTCTTAACTATTTAATAGCTATTGTACCTAGTTAAAATAAATACAAAGTTGCCTGTAAAATAAATATTAATCCTAAAATAGCTACAATATAATTATTAGTTATATTATATATATTAGCTATATTAGGGTTTATTTTACAGGTAAGTATTTAGCTTTAAATAGGATTAATTTATTTAATAAAAATTATTTTATTTTGTTAGAATAAAATTATATTTAACTTAGGGGGGTGTTAGGGTTAGAGTTAGACTTAGGGGTTAATACATTTATTAGAGTAGCGGTGAGGTCCGTTCAGCAGATTAGGGGTTAATAATTGTAGATAGGTGGCGGCGATGTTGGGGGCGGCAGATTAGGGGTTAATAAATATAATATTGGGGTCGGCGGTGTTAGGGGCAGCAGATTAGGGGTACATAGGGATAACGTAGGTTGCGGCGGTGTACGGAGCGGCAGATTAGGGGTTAAAAATAATATGCAGGGGTCAACGATAGCGGGGGCGGCAGATTAGGGGTTAATAAGTGTAAGGCTAGGGGTGTTAAGACTCGGGGTACATGTTAGGGTGTTATGTGCAGACTTAGGAAGTGTTTCCCCATAGGAAACAATGGGGCTGCGTTAGGAGCTGAACGCTGCTTTTTTGCAGGTGTTAGGTTTTTTTTCAGCTCAAACTGCCCCATTGTTTCCTATGGGGGAATCGTGCACCAGCACGTTTTTGATGCTGGCCGCGTCTGTAAGCACCGCTGGTAATGAGAGTTGCCGTGGCGGTAAATATGCCTGTACGCTCCCTTTTTGGAGCCTAACGCAGCCCTTCTGAGAACTCTCAATACCAGCGTTGATTAAAAGGTGCGGGGGAAAAAAAGCATGCGTAGCTAACGCACCCCTTTTGCCGCAGAACTCTAAATCTAGGCGTTATTAATTAAGAACAGGAAGCCCAGGCTGAACTTTATGGTAACACTACAGAATTTGTGATAGAGCTTAAAAAGAAACAAGAAATGGGGATGTTAAAGTGGCATTTTAATAGATCCAATTTAAAGTTAGACTTAGCTTTAGGGGTTAATACATTTATTAGAGTAGCGGTGAGGTCCGTTCAGCAGATTAGGGGTTAATAATTGTAGGTAGGTGGCGGCGATGTTGGGGGCGGCAGATTACGGGTTAATAAATATAATATAGGGGTCGGCGGTGTTAGGGGCAGCAGATTAGGGGTACATAGGGATAACGTAGGTTGCGGCGGTGTACGGAGCGGCAGATTAGGGGTTAAAAAAATATGCAGGGGTCAGCGATAGCGGCGGCAGCAGATTAGGGGTTAATCAGTGTAAGCTTAGGGGTGTTTAGACTCGGGGTACATGTTAGGGTGTTAGGTGCAGACTTAGAAAGTGTTTCCCCATAGGAAACAATGGGGCTGCGTTAGGAGCTGAACGCTGCTTTTTTGCAGGTGTTAGTTTTTTTTCAGCTCAAACGGTCCCATTGTTTCCTATGGGGGAATCGTGCACGAGCACGTTTTTGAAGATGGCCGCGTCCGTAAGCACCGCTGGTATTTAGAGTTGCAGTGGCGGTAAATTATGCTATACGCTCCTTTTTTGGAGCCTAACGCAGCCCTTCTGTGAACTCTAAATACCAGCGGTATTTAAAAGGTGCGGGAGAAAAAAAGCACGCGTCGCTAACGCACCGCTTTGGCCGCAGAACTCTAAATCTAGCGGTAAGATTGCAGATGGTCAAGTAGTAAGCTGGTAGATCAACCATTTGTGTTACTTACTCATAAAGATCTTCAACACATTAAATACTTTAATTATCCCATCAAGCAATTATTTCACATTAGACCCTAACTTCATGTTTTTTTCTTCACTATGTATCCAATGTGTAATTTGTATGGTTTTATAAAATATATCTGTAGACCGCAAAAGTTTAATAATGAAAATAATTATAATCCATGTTTGTTTGTTTTTTACTTATACACCATTTTGCCAAATACGAATTCAGGATTATTTTTAGCATGTAACAGTTCTTGTATTTGCTATTCCTTTAAGAGTCATCATTTATTAATTTTCTTACCTAAGCACGTAACCAGCCATTTTCATATTGGTGCAAGTATGTTCATACACCAATTTCTAAATAGCTTGCAAGCTCTTTGAGATTGGACTTCAATTTTCATTTGAACTTAATTTATGGAAGTAGATACTTTCTCATTATACAGAAAAGCATACTACTGTTACTTAGATGTTGCTAGATTGGCTGGTCAATTAGTAAAACATTGCAATCCAGTCTGTTATCTTTTTTATGAGTCGCCTGCATATTTAGCTTCTCAGTACTGTGATATATTTCCACATGGCACAATTTATCACATCTCTTTAAGCAGATATATCTTTGAGTGTCTGCTGTAATACACAAACACATAAATAAATACTACTGGCTCCATCACTTGGTATAAATATGTTGAGCAGGTGCTGCTTTAGAAAGCAATGCGGAATGTAAATCCATCCGTACACATATTTATTTCTTATATATTTGTGTTGTTATAGGTCTTAGGGACTATGTACATAGTTTGTTCAGTAAAAATAGATTTACACATGCAGCAAAAAGAAAAAGGAAGTTTTGTACAAAGTGAGGTTTATAAACATTTTTTGATAGATTTGTTTGTTTAAAATATTTAGCTATTCTGTGTGAATTATTTAAATGTACGGTACTAAATATTAATAGAAAAAATGGATTTCTTTTTATAAGAAAATTTCTTGGAGATATATTCCATCAGAAAAAAGTGTTTTATTTGTAACAAAATATATAAATACAGTTCAGTTTGTGCAATATTTCCAATGCGTGCAAATACCCAATATCCCTTGCACGCAACAGTTAGGGCACCACTATTTATTTAGCCTAGAATCTAATAATGAAGCATATAATTTGATGAGTTTAATTTGATTTGGATCTTAAACTCGGACATTATTGTAAGGTTTTGCCATTAAAGATATTGGGGTAGATTTAGTATGCAGCAGATGCTGCATTCTATTCCCATCCGCTGCTGCTTAATTTCCGATACCATCTGGATGATTGACACCCCCTGCTAGCAGCCGATTGGCCACTAGTGAGCAGCGGGCGGCATTGCACAAGCATTTCACTAGAAATGTTTGTGAAATGTTAAATGCCGACAGTGTATGCTGTCGGCATTTAGTGAGGTTGAGCGGACATGTTTCACTACAGCAAATCATGTCCGCTCTACTGTAGATAAATCTACCCCATTATATATACGTTCGGAGACATAAAATTTGTTTCAGATGAAACCGTCTAATGATTTAAATTTTTTATCCCGTTTAATTGATAAATGTACTAATAATTTGCAAATCCATGCTTTCAAGTGTGAAAGGGATTATAATACATTATAAATATAAATGGATAGCTGCAATTTCAGTAAAAAAAACCAATATGTTGCTTTCATGTAGATGCTTGTTTTTGATTTACAAATTCACAGGATACAAAAAAAAGAAAGTTAGCACTAAGTAGTCATTTGAATGCCCAAGTTGCAAGTTGAAAGTAAACATGATTGTGAGAGTGCAATTGCATTTTAGCGCATGTTAGGACGGCTGAAACCCTTGCGTAAAGGGTAGTGCACTAAACACAACAAAAATACATTGAAAATGACAGTTACACTAATATCAGATAATCCATGTCCTTAGTGTTCTTGTCTTTAGCAAACTGTTTACGGGCTTTCTTGTGCATCATCTTTAGAAAAGGCTTCCTTCTGGGACAACAGTCATGCAGACCAATTTGATGCAGTGTGCGGCGTATGGTCTGAGCACTGACCCCTTCAACCTCTGCAGAAATGCTGGCAGCACTCATACGTCTATTTCCCAAAGACTGGATATGATGCTGAGCACATGCACTCAACTTCTTTGGTCAACCATGGCCTGTTTTGAGTGGAACCTGTCCTGTGAAACCGCTGTATGGTCTTGCCCACCATGCTGCAGCTCAGTTTCAGGGTCTTGGCAATCTTCTTATAGCCTAGGCCATCTTTATGTAGAGCAACACTTCTTTTTTCAGAGAGTTCTTTGCCATGAGGTGCCATGTTGAACTTCCAGTGACCAATATGAGAGAGTGTGAGAGTGATAACATCAAATGTAACACACCTGCTCCCCATTCACACCTGAGACCGTGTAACATTAACAAGTCACATGACACCGGGGAGGGAAAATGGCTAATTGGGCCCAATTTGGACATTTCCACTTAGGTGTGTACTCACTTTTGTTGTCAATGGTTTAGACATTAATGGCTGTGTGCTGAGTTATTTTGAGGGGACAGCAAATTTACACTGTTATACAGGCTGTACACTCACTATTTTACATTGTAGCAAAGTGTAATTTCTTCAGTGTTGTCATATGAAAAGATATAATAAAATATTTTCAAAAATGTGAGGGGTACACTCACTTTTGTGAGATACTGTGTATAATATATATATATATATATATATATATATATATATATATATATATATATATATATATATATATATATATATATATATATATATATGTGATAAAGTTAATGTCAAATAGATATCTATACCTATATACATATAGGAATATAAAGGTATAGCTATATAAAGATATATGTAGAAGTATTTATTTACAATAAAAAATGAAATTGTTCTGTAAGGGAAGTGGGTTAGCACAAGTGATAGGTGCTCAAAAAGCTTACTTATAGCAAATTTTATTCTCAAGCAAAAGTGCCAAATAGCGCACTATTTACAAGTTTAACCCCTTAATGACAACTGACGTACCAGGTACGTCATGCATTAACAAGCAGTTAATGACAATAGACGTACCTGGTACATCAGTTGTCTAACAGAGTGCTGGAAGCGATCGCGATCGCTTCCAGCAGCTCTGAGGGTATTGCAGTGATGCCTCGATATGGAGGCATCCTGCAATACCCCTTTACAAGCCTCCGATGCAGAGAGAGCCACTCTGTGTAGCTAAACTACAGAAAGTAGCTCAAAATTAAAGAATCTTTTTTTTTTTTACTTAACTGGGTACTGGCAGACAGCTGCCAGTACCCAAGATGGCGCCCATTAGGCTAGAGGGGGAGGGTTAGAGAACTGTTTGATGGGGGATCCATGATATTGGAGGCTAAGGGGGGATTCTACACAGCAGCATATGCAAATATGCTATTAAACCCCCCCCCCAAAAAAATATACCTTTTTATATTAGTACTGGCAGACTATCTGCCAGTACTTAAGATGGCGGAAACAATTGTAGGGTGGGGGAGGGAAGAGAGCTGTTTGGGAGGGATCAGGGGGTCTGATGTTTCAGGTGGGAGGCTGATCTCTACACTAAAGCTAAAATTAACCCTGCAAACTCCCTACAAGCTACCTAATTAACCCCTTCACTGCTAGCCATAATACACGCGTGATGCACAGCGGCATTTAGCAGCCTTCTAATTATCAAAAGCAACACCAAAGCCACATATGTCTGCTATTTCTGAACAAAGGGGATCCCAGAGAAGCATTTACAACCATTTGTGCCATAATTGCACAAGCTGTTTGTAAATAATTTCAGTGAGAAACCTAAAGTTTGTGAAAAAGGAAACAATTTATTTTTATTTGATCGCATTTGGCGCTGAAATGGTGGCATGAAATATACCAAAATGGGCCTAGATCAATACTTTGGGTTGTCTACTACACTACACTAAAGCTAAAATTAACCCTACACATTCCCTACAAGCTCCCTGATTAACCCCTGCACTGCTGGACATAATACACGTGTGGTGCGCAGCGGCATTTAATAGCCTTCTAATTACCAAAAAGCAACGCCAAAGCCATATATGTCTGCTATTTCTGAACAAAGGGGATCCCAGAGAAGCATTTACAACCATTTATGCCATAATTGCACAAGCTGTTTGTAAATAATTTCAGTGGGAAACCGAAAGTTTGTGAAAAGATTTGTGAAAAAGGGAATGATTTTTTGTATTTGATCGCATTTGGCAGTGAAATGGTGGCATGAAATATACCAAAATGGGCCTAGATCCATACTTTGGGATGTCTTCTAAAAAAAAATATATACATGTCAAGGAATATTCAGGAATTCCTGAATGATATCAGTGTCCCAATGTAACTAGCGCTCATTTTGAAAAAAAGTGGTTTGGAAATAGCAAAGTGCTAGTTGTATTTATGGCCCTATAACTTGCAAAAAAAAGCAAAGAACATGTAAACATTGGGTATTTCTAAACTCAGGACACAATTTAGAAATTATTTAGTATGGGTGTTTTTTGGTGGTTGCAGATGTGTAATTTTGGGGCTAAAAGTTAGAAAAAGTGTGTTTTTTTTTCATTTTTTCCTCATATTTTATAATTTTTTTATAATAAATTATAAGATATGATGAAAATAATGGTATCTTTAGAAAGTCCATTTAATGGCGAGAAAAACGGTATATAATATGTGTGGGTACAGTAAATGAGTAAGAGGAAAATTACAGCTAAACACAAACACAGCAGAAATGTAAAAATAGCCTTTGTCACAAACGGACAGAAAATGGAAAAGTACTGTTGTCATTAAGGGGTTAAAATACAAAGTTTTTGCACAAGCGCTAACCAGACATGCCAAACTTTTACTATTGCAACCACATTAACATATTCCTCAAAAGACTTAAATAGAATGCAAAAGTGGGAAACACCCTGAATTGATCACAAACCCAATTGAATATGAATATTTCAAATTCCAATGTTCTTCAAATACCAGAATATCTTCTATTTTTTCTTAAATATATTTTTCTATATATGTCTAACGTTTTTTTTATAAAATGACTGCTGTGAAAAAGGTCTACTAGGTCTATGCAAGCCATGCTGGATCATTACATACTAATGTGGTATAAGTTTAATTCATTAAAAGCTTGCTAATAAGACCAACTTTCAATCACATAATTCTCTTCAAAATGCCAAAGATTACAGAATTTGACAGACATTAAATCCTACTTTTGTATCAGCAAGGCCACTCTCAAAGGGAAATCAGCAAACAACATGGATACTCAAGGTGTGGTATTCAAGCTGTTATAAAGAAATTTTAAGAATCAGGAGAGTTCAAGGGCAAAAAAAGGACTGGAAGGCCAAGAAAACTTTCAAACTCTGATGAGAAGTTTCTTCAGGGTTTCTTCTTTGAGAGACCGGAAGAAGTCCAGCAAGGACAAGGCTCAGCATCTGGCAGCCTCATTGGGATGCCAAGTTGACCCTTCTACAGTCTGAAGAAGCTTGATCAGGAATGGTCTTTGTGGAAGAGTAGCAGCCAAGAAACCCACTTTTTCAGAAGGGGAACAGGATGAAAAGGCTAAAGCTCACAAAGATAGGAATGAAAATCAGTGGAAAAGAATATTATAGAGTGGCTAATCCAAGCTTGACATTTTTGGGTCCAATCGTCGTCAAGTTCGAGAGAAATGAAAGAAGGAATGCTTCCGGCCTTCAGTAAAATATAATGGAGGGTCTGTCCTGGTTTAGGGCTGCATTTCCTTTGTATCACTGTGAAGGACACTTACACTTTGGACTATAACCTTCATTTTCATACTTTATTTTGAAACTTTTGTGATGCACAGATACTCAGCAGGTTAAGTCATGTATCATTTGGACACATTTTTCTTTTTAAAGAACACTCACTGTTAAGTGTTTAATATCTTGTATATATATATATATATATATATATATATATATATATATATATATATTGTTTGTAATGCTTCCCTGCGGGCCTGTCCCCCAGGCTGTTCAGGGGTTAACTGCCTGGGTTTCTGGGAACTGTGCAGCTGTATATAATTGTTCAGGGCTGTGAAGTTAACAGTGGCTTAGGATGTGTACCCAGTCCAGTCTGTGAGTGCGGTCCATTCTTGTGTTTTTAAAAAAAAAAAAATATATATATACATATATATATATATATATGTATATATATATATATATATATATATATATATATATATATATATATATATATACACACACACACACACACACACATACTAGAGCCGTGCAGGCCAAAAAAAATCATTTTGGATGAAATTTCCGTTTTCGATATTCGACTAAATTCGTTTCCCCAAATATTTGGTGGCTGCACTATTTGGTTAAAACTAAATGAAAATTGAATTTTCGGTAAACATTTGCATTCGATTTTGTTAAACGAATGTAAATCTCTTAAAGCTACACTAATTTCTTTCAGATAATGCCACAATTGTCCTGCAGCTAATGTCAGAGGGATCAGCTGATTTCACTCCCGGGTTAAGAATCTATCTATACACTCAAAAATAATTGACAAATAAAAGAAAGCAAGTCAGTACCATGTGGGTAATTGTATGTACATTAGAAACATAAAAATAACTTTTAATATCAATTCAATATCATATATACAAAACCTGCTTTATATGAAAGCAAAGATATTATTTTGATTAAAAACAAAACTCTACTGTTTGGTGAGAAAGATATATAGAGAAACAAATCTAACAGAAGAAAAAAAAAAATCAGCGCTTAGTTCTTTTCCTTATAATACAAATACATATGCAGATCAGCATAAAAATGTTAGCATGGTATAATAACAGAGAAATAAAAAACAAACACCTAGATTACGAGTTTTGCGTTAACAGGGGTGCGGTGCTAATGAGCAGTTTTCCCTCACCGCTCACTTGCACACAGCGCTGGTATTACAGGTTTTTACAAACCCGGCGTTATCCGCAAAAAAGTGAGCGAAGAGCAAAATTTAGCTCCACATCTCACCTCAATACAAGCGCTGCTTATGGTATTGGTGAACAGGTAAAATGTGCTCATGCATAACTTCCCCATAGGAATCAATGGGGGAGAGCCGACTGAAAAAAAAACTAATATCTGCAAAAAAGCAGCGTAAAGCTCCTAACGCAGCCCCATTGATTCCTATGGGGAAACAAAAGTTATGTCTACACCTAACACCCTAACATGAACCCCAAGTCTAAACACCCCTAATCTTACACTTATTAACCCCTAATCTTCCGCCCCTGACACCGCCGCCACTTACATTATACTTATGAACCCTTAATCTGATGCCCCCAACATTGCCGAACCCTACATTATATTTATTAACCCCTAATCAGCTGCCCCCAATGTTGCCGCAACCTAACTACATTTATTAACCCCTAATCTGCCGCCCCCAACGTCGCCACCACTATAATAAACATATTAACCCCTAAACCTAAGTCTAACCCTAACCCCCCCTAACTTAAATATAATTTAAAAAAATCTAAATAAAATTACAATTAACTAAATTATTCCTATTTAAAACTAAATATTTACCTATAAAATAAACCCTAAGCTAGCTACAAAAAAAATAATAGTTACATTGTATCTATCTTAGTGTTTATTTTTCTTTTACAGGCAAGTTTGTATTTATTTTAACTAGGTAGAATAGTTATTAAATAGTTATTAACTATTTAATAACTACCTAGTTAAAATAAAGACAAATTTACCTGTAAAATAAAACCTAACCTATGTTACAATTACACGTAACACTACACTATAATTAAATAAATTCCCTAAACTAAATACAATTAATTACAATTTAAAAAAATGATATAAAGTACGAAAAAAAACCCCGCACTAAATTACAGAAAATAATAAAATAATTACAAGACTTTTAAACTAATTACACCTACTCTAATCCTCCTAACAAAAAAAAAAAAAAAAAAAAAGCCCTACCCTACACTAAATTACAAATAGCCATTAAAAGGACCATTTGAGGGGCATTGCCCCAAAGTAATCAGCTCTTTTACCTGTAAAAAAAAGTACAATTCCCCCGCCAACATTAAAACCCACCACCCACACAACCAACCCTACTCTAAAACCCACCCAATACCCCCTTAAAAAAAACTAACACTAACCCCTTGAAGATCACCCTACTGTGAGACGTCTTCACCCAACCCGGCAGAAGTCGTCCTCCAGATGGGCAGAAGTCTTCATCCAAGCTGGGTAGAAGAGGTCCTCCAGATGGGCAGAAGCCTTCATCCAGACGGCATCTTCTATCTTCATCCATCCAGTGCGGAGCGGGTCCATCTTCAAGACATCCGACGTGGAGCATCCTCTTCAAACAACGGCCAACTGAAGAATGAAGGTTCCTTTAAATGACGTCATCCAAGATGGCTTCCCTTCAATTCCGATTGGCTGATAGAATTCTATCAGTCAATAAGAATTAAGGTAGAAAAAATCCTATTGGCTGATGCAATCAGCCAATAGGATTGAAGTTCAATCCTACTGGATGATACAATCAGCCAATAGGATTGAGCTTGCATTCTATTGGCTGATTGGATCATCCAATAGAATGTAAGCTCAATCCTATTGGCTGATCTAGCCGAGTGTTCTTTAAAAGTTCATAGATTATACATGAGCACCATGCAGCTTGGTCAGCAAGGAAGACTTCCTTGTTTGTCACGCTGATAGTAGAACTCTGTAATATTCTGAAGAGACCAGTGCATCTGACTCAACTGAAATTTATTAAAACCATAAAAATAGCACACATGCTAATGTAGTGACAAAATGTCAATATAATATTCAGCATATAGCAATAAAAACTCTGTTGGTAGCAGTCTATGACCGCATTCCTGTGACTGGAAGGATATTTTGTCAGCCCTCTCTTTGAAGACACCATGCCCCTCAGAAGATACAGACTCTCCGACACCTTCAGTTAAAGGAACCCATGAGGAGAATGAAAATTTCCTTAATGTGTTTAATTTGCCTAAGATGGGCAAACTTCTTCAGAAGGAGGTGGTTGACAATATGCCTTACTAGCATTATATATGTGTGTACTCAATTAAATATGCAAATAATGTATAATGTGATTAAAGGGCTTGTATCCACTCTTATATGTAAAATAAGGCCACCCATCAAACTAAACTAAAGATACATTGATATACAAAGTAAATTGATATACACTGTAAATAAATACACAGTGAATTATATAAAACAGTAAACAAAATCATTGGCATAGAAGGCCTTCACAAGTATTAATAATTAACATATCTTTATAATCAAATACTTTTTTTTAACAAAATACCAAATGACAAATCTACCATGTTACATAAAGCCTAACCTACGTAGTATTACTAAATGGGAACATCAAAAATATGGAGTCAACATTTATTGGGGTCTTTATTTTAAGCCGGATAGGTTTAACTTATATATAAATTAAAGAATTAAATATCAGAATTAACATTATTATTATCCCGGTGGTGGGTGGCTACTTCCGGTGGGTGGACTTCCTGGATGGCAGCGCAGAGTAAGAGCTCCGGAAACTGAGCTACACCACCTAAGCCAAAAAGTGCCCCCAGTCTCTCACGCCATTGCCTATGGCTCCCTAAATGTGAAGGGCCTGTTTTCATCGCTCTAACCCCTGAGAAGATCCGGACATTGCACAGAGCAAAAATACCAAGCGCCATATTGCCGGGCTTTCACTTCAATCCTGCACTATCATATCAGATGCTAAGGCACAGACTGACTCCACTAAACCAACGTCCGCTGCAACTACAAAGTTTTCGGCTCTGAGTCCCTGCTGGAGGATTCTAAACTAAGGGTGAGGTTGTACATAGTGCAGAAATTCTTACATATGCCACATACACCGCAATAAATAGCGGAACGGCCATTACAGCTACAGCAGGCAAATAAATCAGACATTGCTCACTCCAAACCACAGAAAGGAGCTGCAAGACAGTACATTAGGCAAATACATCTAGGGTATAAATGCCTAAAATCCATATACTCTCTACAGGTACGTTTCTTTGTTGAGACCAGAACTTCCCTGTGGACCTGTGTACTGACACAGGAGCATTGACTCCAACAAAAAACAGACAGTATAACACCTGAATAGGGGCCAGACACATATGTTAACGCTGGTGAAGGCACATACCAATCTGTATAAGAGTTCAAAACTCTCTCCTATAAAAACCAACATTCATTAGTTTCTATGTAACTGGGGCTAAGCCATCTTAATTCTCTCTGTCTATTTGTACAACTGACCTAACAAAGACATTTGTGCTCGGGACTGGAGAAGCTTAGTTGGAAAGTGTCTGCTAATCAGATGATAGCACTGCCACCCTAGGTACTTCCACTCTGCAGACTCACCATAGCCTAAAACCTGCACACAGTTATATATTTATTTTTTTACTCAGCATACGCGGAGCATCTCATAGAGTAATTTCTATTATATCGCATTGGTGCCACCCACCATTCTCACCAGAGATTATCCTGTTTCTTAACCCTTTAAGGACACAGCTTTCAGTTTGCTCAATTGTTTTATGAATGAAAAATTCCGTCATATGTCCTTAAGAGGTTAATAAGACCTTTTTCGCATACTCCTTTTAATCTTGCTGAGGATTGATTATACATTTGCGAATGTTTGATTACTTCTTACAATACAGGACACTTACGTATCCATCTATGAAAATTGACAAATATTTCAAAGTATCCACGTCACAAGTTATTCCTTTCATGGCTGGTAAACAAAAACTATTAGACAGAAAACAGAAGCATACTGCAGATTCATATGAACCCCTCTGCCTCCCCAGATAGAGACTCTAATCAGGAACCATCACAGGACCTTTTACAGGAGCAGAAAGCTTTCTTTTTACCCAAAATGGAGTCACTACAGGCAGGCATGGATATGCTTACTGTTGAAATCAAACAATATTCTTTTTTTGTATATATTTGGTTTTTATTTGAGTTTTACATAACAATAAAAGAAAATGATAATACAATTGAACAAAGAGAATAATTGGTGTGATTCATACATAAACATTAGATGGCATCTTTTAAACGTAGAGGAAGTCATGGGCTTCCTTAGTCTACAAATGACTAGTCCAAGTGATATTTAGTCTTTTCATATGAGCAAAAAAAGATGATCCTGGCAAGCATCAACATATGTAAAAGTTTAAAGTTCGATGGTAATGAACAATGCCAGGTCTAATTTCGATCGGACCTTATTTCAGAGTTATAATAGACTCTAACATTTGAAACAATAATAAAAATAAAAATAAAAAAAATAAAATAAAAATAAAAAAAAATAGAAAGAAATAAATTAAATTGACTGAAACAAAAATTAAAATGTTAAATATAAAAGGTTAAGTGTAAATGTAAGTGTAAGTGTACCCGGGTAATTAGTGCGGCAGGTCTCCAGAAAGTGTTCGGCATGTCGTGTGGCAGGAGTCTTAAGGAGTATGTTATTAATTTATATAGAAGAATTTGAGGGTAGGCACACCTGCTACCCCTATTTGGGCAGGGCTAGTATGAAGGACTCCCAAAGGAAAAGCATATTATCGAAAAAAATCTAGATTATCCAATCTAAGATAGTAGAATCTTTCTAAAGTTAGGTCTGTGCTGACAAGCTTTCTCCATTCACTGATACTTGGGATTGTGGCTGATTTCCAATATCTGGGTATCATTTGTTTTGCTGTGTTTATCATGATTTGGAATAACTGTTTGCGTAGCTTGCATGCTACCTGGGGAGACCCTTGAAGCAATATCAGCTCCGGATCAGGAGTTAATTGAGTGGATAGGACCTTATTTACATCTTTAAAGATCTCAAGCCAAAACTGTCTAATTGGATCACATTCCCACCAGATATGTTTCATGTTACCCTCTTGGTCGCACCCCCTCCAGCATTTACCTGGACTATTTTTATATATTCGTTTCAATCTTGATGGAGTCATATACCAGCGCATGCAGATTTTGATATTTGTTTCTTTTGCTCTAGAAGAATGTGCTGACTGCGACAGTCTTTTGAATCTAGAAAGCCATTCTTTGGGGGGGGTGTGTAATGCCAGTTCTCTATCCCACCCTATTGTATATGAAGGCAGTTTGTCGAATCTATTTTCTAATACTAATTTATATAGTGAGGAGATTGATCTCAAGTTTTCTGATCCATTTGAGCAGGCTTGTTCAAATTGTGTAAGTGGGCATGTAAAGTCAGCTTTGTATTTATGTGAGAGGATGAAGTGTCTAGCCTGATGATAGTTGAACCAGGAGGTGAAAAAGGGGAGAGATAATAAGTCGATTTGCTGCTTTGTCATTAGTTGATTTTTATCTAATAAAGTGTGAATTTGGATCTGTGTACTCAAAGGGGAGTTTGTGTTTGTGTTTCTTTCTATTTGTAATCCTGGGGGAAATTCGGGGTTTGATAGTAGATTCGTGAGCGGAGAGTATTTAGTGGAGATTTTCGGATGTGTTTTAAGGACAGACAGCCAGTCCTTCCAAGTTTCATTAGTAATACATAATTGGGAGATTGTTGGACATTTCACAGCTGAGGGGTTCCAGCACAAACTGCCAATGGCATCAGTGCCCGCTAGAGATGTTTCTATCTGTACCCAACCCTTGGATTGATCAATCTCATATCTGCACCAATCCGCTACTCTTTGAAGTGAGATAGCTAACTTGTATGAGCTAAGGTGAGGAACGCCAAGACCCCCTTGTGTCGTGAGTTTATAAATCGTGCTTTTACTAATACGCGGTGGTCTGCGCCTCCAGATATAATCATTCATTATTTTTTGTAATATATTAATCTCTCTGGAAATGTTTTGAATAGGGACAGTTTGTAATATGTATAATGCTTTGGGTAATAACACCATTTTCGCTGCCTGGATCCTGCCCAGCCAAGAGACATTTTTTAAAAGCCAGGAGGAAGTTAGTGAATGAAATTCAGTAATCAATTTCTCATAGTTATATTTACGTGTAAATTGTCTGTCTGGAGCAAGATAGATACCCAGGTACTTAAGGCATTTGGTCTGCATTTTAAGGGGGCATTGTGTCTTAATAGCTTCTAAAACCAGATGTGGTACCCTCACTGGCAGGAATTCAGATTTTGACGTGTTGACCGAGAAATTAGACACCTTACCGAAAGAGTCGAGTTCCAATAGAGCGTGAGAGATAGATTCTAACGGATCAGTCAGTATAGTAACAAATCGTCCGCATAAATGGCCAGCTTATGGTTCCTTGGTCCTATCTGTATTCCCTTAATGTTGCTGTTTGATCTGAGTTTGATTGCTAGGGGTTCTAGGGAGAGAATGAACAGTAAAGGTGAGAGGGGGCAGCCCTGTCTGGATCCATTTCTAATTTCAAAGTGTTCGGACAAGGTCCCATTTACCCTGATCTGTGCCGAAGGGGTGGTATAGAGAGCCAGTATTTTTTGTATAAATTGATTGGGGAAGTTGTACCGTCTGAGAGTCATCTGTAAGTAGGTCCAGTCAAGTCTGTCAAATGCCTTCTCGGCGTCGGTGGATACAAATAGAGTCGGGATGTCTGTCGATTGCACGTAATCTAATAGATTTAGGACTTTCACTGTGTTGTCTTTTGCTTCCCTAAACGGCACCAAGCCTGCCTGGTCTTGGTGAATTATTAGGGGTAGTAATTTGTTTATTCGGGTGGCTAGAATTTTTGCGTATAGCTTTAGATCTGTGTTAAGTAACAAAATTGGTCTGAAGTTGGCCGGATGATCTGGTGTTTTACCTGGTTTTTCTAGTACTGTCACCACAGCCTGGAGCATGGTGTCCGGGAAGCATGTGCTATCTGACACATGGTTAAATAAAGAGGTCAAATATGGGGCGAGGATTTTGGAAAAAGTTTTATAATAAAGCCCAGAAAAGCCATCTGGACCCGGTGCTTTGTTAGGCTTTAGGGTTTTTATTGCATCTAGCACTTCACTGAGGTTGAAGGGTTGATCTAGTGCTTTAGACTGTTCTGCATTTAACTGCGGGACTTGTATTTGATCCAGATATTGCTTACAGTGATAGGAGTGAGCCTGTGTGTTCCTATTTGGGTATAAATTATAAAGTTTATGGTAATAAGCCTTGAATTCCTCCGCTATCTTATGGGTATCTTCTACCTGTCTACCTGACTTGCTTTTAATTGAGTGTACATATGTGCGTTGTTGTCTTTTCTTCAAGGTTCTCGCTAACCATTTACCTGGTTTATTTCCCTCACTATAAAATGTTTGTTGGAAGGACAGTAGTTGCCTCTGAGTGGTCAACTGGAGTAGGTTATTTAATTGGTCTCGTTTGGCGTTAAGATTTTCCAAAATAGATGAGTTATCTGGATATTGTTTGTGTTGATAGTCTAAGTCAGCTATGTCTTTCGCTAGAGAAGAGAATTTCTCCCTTCTCTTCTTCGTCACGTATGCTTTGGTCTTGATAAGCTCCCCTCTAATTGTACTTTTGTGAGCCTCCCAAAGGGTGGTGATGTTAACCTCAGGGGAGTCGTTCAGGGAGAAATAGGATTTAATGTGTTTAGCTAAATTAGTTATTTGTGTTTTACCCTTAGTAACGACTCATCCAGTCTCCATTGGAATGTTCTGAGAGGGGCTGAGGGCCATGTTATTCTGCATGAGACCAAGGAGTGGTCAGACCAGGTAGTGTGCGAGATGTCAGCTGCTTTCATGTAGGAGAGTACTAAGTGGTCAATTAAAATGTAATCTAACCTGGAGTAACACCTATTTGGGTTTGAGAAAAAGGTAAAATCTCTTCTCTGTGGGTTCATGTATCTCCATGTATCATGTACCCCTAGTAATTTGAGATTCTGCCAGATAGTTTGCATTTTGGGTATTTTAATTCTTGTGTCTGGATTGGTACAATCCATTTTAGGATTTAGGGGGACATTAAGATCTCCCGCTAGGATTAAAGATCCTTTAATATGTGACAGGATGGTATTGGTAGTAGAATTAATGAACGAGCTTTGGGATCTATTTGGGGCATAAACATTCACTAATGTTACAGGCTTTCCAAAAAGAAGACCTGTAACGCATAAGAATCTACCATCTTTATCATGTTCTATGTGGGTTTTAGTGAAAGCAATGGACATATGTATCAAAATGCTAACACCATTGATTTTTTTGGATGGGTTGGAACTGTGGAAGTGCAAGGGGTAGTTGGAAGAAAAAAACTTAGGAACATGTCCAGACTTAAAATGTGTCTCTTGCAGCATTAGGATGTGCCCCCCTTTCTTGTGTAGGTCTAATAAGGCCATTCTACGCTTATTTGGACCATTAAAGCCCTTAACATTTTGGGTGAGGATGATTACATCCTGTGTGTTATTCCTACTCATACCTGTGCTTTTTGACAGAAATTATGTGAATGAAATGAGATTTCCTGCCACACTCACCAAGATGTATACCCGGGTACTGCACTCTGTGTAGAAAAATATAAACAAAAACATAAACAAAAATAGCAAAGAAGAAAAAGAAAATTACAATTAACAATTTAACATTCCAAGCGCTACCTCTGAGCATGAGGAGCGCTTGTTGCAACATCAACACTAAGGGAGACTAGTTCTCCCGTCTGGCTGAGAGAACTGCACAATCTAACAGTAAGCCTAACATGGCTAAACTTCTAGTTTTTGCGAGATTAAACATGTAATTATAAAACATTATTAAGTCTAAGTAAACTTTGTCAAATTTTAATTTATTAACTCCACAAACATGCATCTGAAATTTATCTTCTAACAGTAAGAACTTTAGATGGCCCCTACCCGTATGTTGGGTGTTACCTATGTCTCACGACATGTTTAAGTATACTAGGGGAGGACCTACCCCTGCAGCACCTAGAAAAAGAATTTATATAAAGATTGCATTGCAAGATAACAAAAAAGGATACCATTCAAACAGACTCAATCAACCCTTTTCTTTCAATTGTGGTTGACTGTGTGTGCTGGGTCGACGATTCTTCTTAGGCTGAACATTTTGCCACTCTTTTCTCTGTGGCAAAGGACCACCGTTGGTCTATGAGCTTGATTGTTCCTGAGTAGCCTGTGTTTTCACCCCTTCTGGGGTTGGAATGTCCAATTCTGTGCATACCTTTGGAATGTCTTCCAGTGAAGAACATGTGTATCTTTTTCCTTGCCTTAGGATTATAAGGTGAAAGGGGAATCCCCATCTGTAAGGGATGTTCATCTTTTGAAGTGATAGGGTGAACGGCTTAAATTCCTTTCTTTTGGCAAGGGTCCTTTGGGAGAGATCTGCGTAGAATTGTAGTTCTGCATTCTCATATTTTATGGGTTGTTTCTCCCGAGCCTGCTTCATAATATCTTCCTTTTCCTTGAAGTTTGTAATGCGGACAATCACATCTCTTGGGGGCTGCGAGTCCGAGGGTCTTGATCTCAGAGCCCTATGCGCTCTATCAATGTCTATTTTTGCAGGAGGCTCTGTTTGCTTTAAGAAATTAAAGAGGTCTTGTAGATATTGGTCTAGGTCGGTGGTCGGGATAGCTTCGGGAATGCCCCTTATTCTAATGTTGTGCCTTCTGCCTCTATTCTCTGCGTCGTCCATTTTTTCTTCCAAGTCATGGATCTCCCCGTGCTGTTTAAGAATAATGTTGTGAAGGTCTGTTATTGCTGAGGCATGAGCATCTTGTGTACTCTCCACTGCTTCTACCCTGTGTCCGATCTCTCCCATTTCCCTTTTAAGATCACTGATTTCCTCTTTAATGCACTGCTTTACTTGTGAGATTAAGGTAGAAAAGTCTTTTTTTGAAGGGAGAGATTCAAACAGAGCTTTTGGTATTGTGATAGTGTCAGTTATAGTTTCCGTGTCAGATTCTGACGAAGAAGATGCAGCGAGTGATTCAGGGTCCTCTGTAATACTGGTGGCATCAGCTTGATTTTCTACTGATTTAAAATAGCTGTTAACAGATGGAGTTGTGTGGCCACATGGCTTGGGGCCTAAACCCTTTTTGCTAAGCTTCTTGGGTGACATGTTTGAATCTTGTGTGCTCAGTTGCTCTGCTCAGATCTTGCCTAATTGCTTTTAAATGAAATCTTTAGGAACTGCAGGTGTATGCTTATTAGTGAGTCTCCTGAATATTTAAAAGCAGGTCAGGTGCAGAATAGGGAAAAATATATATTAAAGGAGGCCACTATGCTGATGGCTTTCCCTTTATTCCTGTTTTGTGCTGTAGGAAGCTGAAGGCCTTGTCTTTGCAGTTTGATTATTACATAGGCTCAAAAGCGTGAGGCCACAAGACCCCTATCATTTTTCTGTGGTAGGCTAATTTTTGAGACCTATGCTCCGTCACGTGGACTCATGAATGTGCGTGCTTTGTGTATCCTCCCTTTTGTCTCTGCTAATAATAAAATTGTCCAGCCATCTAAGGGGGGGGGGGGGATTAGTGGGGTTTATATCCCAGAAATGTATAAGTGATACTGCTTACCCCGTTCTTCACCTCAGAAGCGCTAGGAGAAGTACTCTTTATGAAGCGCGGCCTTCCGCGCCCCTTCACAGTGCAGCATGAGCGGTAAAATGGGCTGCGTGATAATTGCTTTTTAAAGACCCTTGCGTGTTATCTCTCAATTAGCGTTTTCTCAGACTGTCTTACCGCTGACCCATTTAGGCATGAGGTTGCAGGGCCCAGTGTGCAGCGTGATTGTGCTCCGGGGCGGTTATACTGGCGTGGGTGGAGTGCGCCTCAGGTACTGTTCACATCACTCCGGGGCACCGATAACTCACAATTCAGCCGAATTCAGGAGCTGTGCTTATTGTGCTATGGTCCTACGCACTTGTGACTCCTTTGCTGTCGCTGGGCTTGATTTTAATCGCCTCTCAGCCAGATTGGGTACAGGAGCTCTAGTAAGCCGTGGCCATCTTCCTGGCTGGCTAGCTCCGCCCTCCGAAATCAAACAATATTCTACGCATTTACAACAGGCAGAACAGAAAATCTGTGATAGTGAAGATACGCAACTCTCATCTTCTATCACTATACAAAGGCTAGAATGCCAATATATAGCTTTACAAGAAAAACTTGATGATATCAAAAACCCCTCTTCTGAGAGTGATGGGAGTTCCAGAGATGGTAAAAAATAAAGATCTATTAAAATTCACAGACTTTACTTTACTCAAGCTTCTACAGCTAAATCAAGACACTTATCCGCTTGATGTGGAGAGAGCACACAGGATAGGCCCGGAATCACTTCCAAAATTAATATTATTCCTGCTTTGAATAGAATTATATTATCTTCTTCATAGTGGAAACATGTATCAACTTAACCTGACATTGAATTACTTGTTCCAAAACTAGTATATGGGTATAAGTTAAAATCATAATCAAAGAAAAGCAAAAGATTGGGTTTCCTTCCACCCACTTTTCCTTTCTCTGTATTAAAGGTTCCCACTGAAAAAAACAATCTTAATAGGCAAAAATAAATTAAATTCTGTTTCTGTTAGATATTATTTCACATGAACTAAATGCCCTTCATGTCTAAGAAACATTTTACAAAAGATAATTCAACTTTGTTTTGTCCGATGAGATTGTTTTTTCTTTTCACCAATTTCCCGATTTCCCAGACCATAAGGACCCTAGCCACCCTTTAAATGTATATAGTATATGAGCATGCATCAGTTTTGATGCATGGGCAGTATAAAAAAGAGAGGAGGAAGTACTTATCTTTTGTTTTCCCCTAAGGTGATTTAGCTTTGTTTCTACTCAGCTAAAAGGATATGAAACCCAAAAAATGTATTTTGTGATTCAGAAAAAACATTTTAAAAAAGTTTCTAGTTTACTTCTTTTATCAAATTTGCTTTGGTCCAATTTTACGTCCCTGCTTTTCAGCAAAAGAATACAAGAGAACAAAGAAAATGTGATAATAGAAGTAAATTAGGAAGTTGTTCAAAATGGCATGCTCTATCTGAATCATGAATGAAAAAAATTGGGGTTTCGTTATAATTTAAAATGTATTAAAAACAATCAGGCCCAAATTAATTTCTAACCCCCCTCTTTTATTAAAGGGATAGTCTAGTCAAAAATAAACTTTCATGATTCAGATAGAGGGGCATATTTATCAAGCCCTGCAGGCTCGCCAGAAACAGCAATTATGAAGCAGCGGTCACAAACAACGCTGCTCCATAACCTGTCCGCCTGCTCCGAGCAGGCAGACAGACATCGCCGGAAATCAACCCGATCTATTGGCCGCGAGTCTGCAGGGGGCGGGGTTGCACCAGCAGCTCTTGTGAGCTGCTGGTGCAATTCTGAATACGGCGAGCGTATTGCTCGCCGTATTCAGCGAGGTCTGTCGGACCTGATCCACACTGTCGGATCAGGTCCGACAGACCTTGATAACTATGGGCCAGAGAATGCAATTTTAAGCAACTTTCTAATTTACTCCTATGATCAAATTTTCTTTGTTCTCTTGGTATCTTTATTTGAAAAAACACGAATGTAAGCTTAGAAGCTGGCCTATTTTTGGTTCAGAATCTGGGTAGCGCTTGCTGATTTGTGTCTAAATGTAGCCACTACTAAGCAAGCGCTACCCAGGTGCAGAACCAAAAATAGGCCGGCTCCTAAGCTTACATTCCTGTTTTTTCAAATAAAGATAACAAGAGAATGAAGAAAAGTTGATAATAAGAGTAAATTAGAAAGGTTGCTCAAAATTACATGCTCTATCTTAATCATGAAAGTTTACTTTTGACTAGACTACCCCTTTAATATATTCATTTATATGTATACATTCCTATGCTTATGTTTAGATGACGCTTCCTATTCTTAGACTCGCAGCCTATATATGCAGAGCAGCCGCCTACTTCCTATAAACTATTAGAACATATGACCCTAAAGAAATCCCATTATCCGATGGGTATTGAATGTATGTAGGCTTACAATTTGAGACACCTTCCTCTGTGTGGAAACAGCTAAGCCTGCTGGGTAAGTATTTAAGCAATTAAATGAAAATATTTGGTGGATCACTGTTTTGCCATTGGAGGGACTTCTGAAAAAATATGTAACTTATTTGCATTTGTTATAACTATGCCTTTGTGATAACTATTGCTCACTCTGGCTCTGTTTTGCTTTACACTTTAAATCCACTATTACAAACACTTAAAAATCTCTTTAAACCACCTAAGAGTTGTTGATGATTTTCAACTTTATTATTACAGTATTGACAAACTGCGTTACGACTTAGGACTGCTAAAACCTTGTGGTGACTGATCTGACTGTTGTGGAGTATTGATCCAACTATGCCAGATGTCATTGAAGAAAAGAGCATTGAGGATTTGCTAGCAGTTTGTGCTTGAAGCTCTGATGTATATTTCAACAAGAGATGATGTTGTAGTGCACAGTAATTTTCTCTAAGAATCTTGTAATTAGTAAGAATAACCACATCTTTAGTTTGGTGTGATTTTTTTCATTATACACCCATTTATTATGTTGTGAGATTATGTTTGAACGCACACTGTAGTTCTTTAGCAGGACTGATCCTCAGTTATGCTATGGAGATACAATATTTCTGCCTTGGTATCTAATGGGGTACAAAATGGTAGTGCTTTTGCTGGTCTTTGCCTAATTGTACATTTGTCGTCACAGAAGAAATATGATGTTATTGTTTTCGTAACACTACCTTTTTGGAATTGTTACAGCCATGTTACTACTACTTAAAGGTTTAAAACCATACTTCGGCTGCAGTATTTGTATTTGCGATATTGATTTTACCTAAAGGGGCATGAAACCCATCATTCTTCCCCTCAGTTGCATAGTATTAGTCATAATAAATTATCAAATACCTTCTTTTTTCAAACCCTGCTTGTTTCCTGACAATTTTGTATGCAAAAAACCTAGTGTCCAAACCTTTCATCAGAATCATTGAGTCCTATCATGGAGGTCTAGAGAGGTAGGACTTCATGCATGCGTCACTGACAACACACACTTTCACAGTGTTTGGCACAACAGTATTGTTTATATGGTGCAAGTATTTGCTCACGCAGCAGTGATGCGTTCCTGGATAGAATCCAATTTTGACTGTTGAGCATGCATGTTTCACAAAAGTAAACCACACATGCATTCAGGAGGGAGGGTTTACATAATTTGCATAAATTAATTAAGTTATAGGGGCCGATTTATTAAGAGCCAAATGGCCCTTGATGCCCTTGTTTCCGCGCCAGCCTTCAGACTTGCCAGAAACAGCAGTTATGAAGCAGTGGTCTTAAGATCGCTGCTCCATAACTGGTCCGCCACCTCGGAGGCTGGGGTCTGCAATCCACCCGATCCTATACGATCGAGTTGATTGACACCCCCTGCTAGTGGCCGATTGGCCAGGGGGTGGCATTGCTCAAGCAGCTCACCAGAATTGCTTGTGCAATGTTAAATGCAGACAGCGTATGCTGTCAGCATTCAGCGATGTCTGTAGGACATAATTTGCTACAGCGTATCATGTCGGACAGACATTGATAAATCGGCCCCATAATGTGCACTCTGATTGGCTGCATATATTATTAGGAGACTTAAAGGGACATGAAACACAAAATATGTCTTTCATTATTTAGATAGAGAATACAATTTTAAACAAAATTCCAATTTACTCCTATTATCTAATTTGCTCCATTCTTTAGATATACTTTGTTGAAGAAATAGCAATGCACACAACGCATGTATGTGCAGTCAACAAACAGCAGCTGCTGAGCCTATTTGAATATGCTTTTCAACATTGATATCACAAAAATTATTCAAATTAGATAATAGACATATATTTGAAAGTTGTTTAAAATTGCTCTTGCATGCTCTTTCTAAATCATAAAATAAATAATTTGAGTTTCATGTCCCTTAAAGTCTCTTGCATTTGAAATCCCCAATCTTGTGAGCTGCTGGTGCAACGCCGCCCCCTGCAGACTCGCAGCCAATAGACTGCCTGCAGGGGGTGTCAATCAACCTGATCGTACTCGATCGTGTTGAATTCCGGAGATCTTTAGACCGCTGCTTCATAACTGCTGTTTCTGAAACACGGCCCTCAAGCTCCATTCGGAGCTTGATATACAGGCCCCTATGTTTTGTAAATAAAAAAAAAAAATAACTACAGAAAAAAATAAACAAATTATCAAAAATAAAAAAACTTAAACCTAATTCCTATGAAAATTAAAACCTCCCCCCAAAATAAAAACACCCCCAATAGCCCTTTAAAGGGCTTTTTGTAGGGCATTGCCCTATGTTAAACAGCTCTTTTGCAGTTACAAAAAAATTCTAAGTCCCCCCTAACAGTTAAACCCACAAACCCCCCAAACCCCCCCAAAATAAATAAACCTAACACTAAAAAACCTAAACTATCCATTGCCCTGAAAAGGGCATATGTATGGGCAGTCCCTAATCTAAAATAAAAAAAAAAATAATACAAAACCTAAGTCTAAAACCACCCAAAAAATAAAAATAAAACCAAATCCCTATTAAAATAAAAAAGCCCCCTAATCTAGTGCTAAACTACCAATAGTCCTTAAAAGGGCTTTTTGTAGGGCATTGCCCTAAGTTAAACAGCTCTTTTGCAATTTCCAAAAAGTCCCCCCTAACAGTAAAACCCACCATCCACCAAACCTCCAAAATAAATAAACCTAACACTAAAAAACCTAAAATATCCATTGCCCTGAAAAGGGCATTTGTATAGGCATTGCCCTTCCCTTTTGCTGCCCATCCCTAATCTAAAAAAAAAAAAAAGCTAAAATTCTATTGGCTGATTTGAATAGCCAATAGAATTTCAGTAGCTCTCATCCTATTGGCTGATTTGAATTTGAAGGATCAAATCAGTCAATACGAATTCAAGACGCCATCTTTAATCGTGTACCTTGAATTCACTATCCAGTGTACGGCGGTGACCGTACAAAGAGGATCCTCCACACTCCATGGCTCTGTGGTCGCCGGTCTTCAGTTCCAGGGTCACCGGTCTTCAGCTCCACTCTGCGCCGGATTGTTCCTGAAAGAAGAGGTCGCCGCTTGGAAGAAGACATTACCGCATGGGACAGGACCTTCTCTGACGGACTTCAGGAATGGTGAGTACCAACCTGGGGGTTAGACTTAGGGTTTTTTTTTTTAATTTTTTGTGGGATTTTTTAGTGTTAGTTTTTTTATTTTGGGGCGTTTGGTGGGTGGGGGGATTTACTGTTAGGGGGGACTTTGTGTATTTTTAATGTAAAAGAGCTGTTTATCTTGGGGCAATGCCCTGCAAAAAGCACTTTTAAGGGCTACAGGCAGTTTATTCTTAGATTAGGGGGTGTTTTATTTGGGGGGGCTTTTTTATTTTCATAGGGATTAGGTTTAATTTAGTAAACTTTGGCAATTTGTTTTTTATTTTCTGTAATGTTAGCCTTTTTTATTTTTTGTAATCTTAGCTTTTTTTATTTTTTGTAACTTTAGTATTTTTTAGTTTAAGTAATTTGTGTTAATTTATGGGGTGTTAGGTTAGGGGGCTTAGTAGTTTGTGGTGTATGTGTAAATACTTTGTGTGGGAGGTTTTTTTTTTGTTATACTTTGTGCGGGAAGAGTTTTTTCTTTTAATGCTCTGTTTGCTTTTGCTGCATCCTGGTGGATTCCGAAAATGGCAGGGTGGTGGAAGAATCCAGGTTAATTCTTTTGGCTGCGCAAAGCCAACATTCTGTTGGCTGCCTCGCGCTACCAACATTCCACTGAGGATGCGTGCGCAACTGCCGACGGTGATGGACATTACAAACACAATTATAGTATAGATATAGGGCCAGTGGCGGGCTAACAGTTAAACGCAAGCGATAAAGTTTATGTGAACACATGGAGCACAAGAGCGATTTACACTAGAATGATTACCGCAACCTCAGAGCTCTAGTTAACTGTTAAAGGGACAGTCTACACCAGAATTGTTATTGTTTAAAAAGATAGATAATCCCTTTATTACCCATTCCCCAGTTTTGCATAACCAAGACATTTATATTAATATATGTTTTACCTCTGTGATTACCTTGTATCTAAGCCTCTGCAGACTGCCTCCTTCTCTCAGTGCTTTTGACAGACATGCAGTATAGCCAATCAGTGCACACTCCTAAATAACGCTTTTAAGCTCCATACTGCACCAAAAACAAGCACTGTTTTGACGTGCTCAGGCACGCTTCCCCCATAGACATCAATGAGGAGAGCCGGTCAGAAGCAAGTCAAACACCTGAGATCGCAGAAAGAAAAGCTCCGTAATGCAGCCCCATTGATGTCTATGGGGAAAATAAAAGTTATGTTTAAACCTAACACCCTGACATAAACCCCAAGTCTAAACACCCCTAATCTGCCCCCCACCAACATCACCGGCAACTACATAATGTTATTAACCCCTAATTTGCCACCCCCGATATCGCTGCAGCCTAAATAACGATATTAACCCTAATCTGCCACTCCCGGTATCGCCCCCACTATACTAAAGTTATTAACCCCTAACCCCATTGCAAAAATCTAACTTAAACTATTAACCCTTACACCTACCTCTAAATCTAACATAACCCTAACTGTAACCCTAACGTAACCCTAACACCCCCTAACTTTAACATAATTACAATAGAGCTAAATTAAACTTACAATTATTAACAAAATAATTCCTATTTAAAACTAAATACATACATACCTGTGAAATAAAACCTAAGGTAGCTACAATTTAACTAGTAGTTATATTGTTGATAGCTTAGGTTTTATTTTTATTTCACAAGTAAGTTTGTATTTATTTTAACTAGGTAGACTAGTTAGTAAATAGGTATTAACCTACCCACCCTACACCCACCAACACCCTACCCAAATTTACCACCCCAAATTTACCACCCCACACTGACTATCTAGAGCCCCCTCATCACAGGGGACACACTCAGAATCATGAAATCCATCCATTCCAGCGCACCCTCTGACCCATGCCTCCATCACATATTCAACAAAGCAAGCAACACCATCACCCCTGAACTCCGCCGCACCACAACTGCTCCATCAAAACCGACACCTTCCTGGATGTCTGGAAGCACACGGAACTGAAACCCCTCCTGAAAAAACCCTCACGGACCCGAATAACTACCGCCCCATCTCTCTACTCCCCTTTCCGGCCGAAGTCATAGAGAAGTCCATCAACTTTCAACGTATTGACCACATTGAGGTCAACCACACCCTGGACCAATCCGGTTTCAGAAGCAACCAAAGCACTGAGACTGCCCTCCTTGCTGACACAAATGACTTCCATGCCAGCATTCAACATTGTCAACCGCAGCACCCTCCGCACCCGCCTACATGACGTCGGTATCCAAAGCAAAGCCCTGGAATGGATCACCTCCTTCCTCATGGGCAGGACCCAGAAAGTCAGACTCCTGCCCTTCTCCTCCAAACCCACACCAGTCAATTGCGATGTACCACAAGGCTCTTTGCTGAGCCCCACCCTCTTCAACATCTACATGGCCCCTCTCATGCCATCGTCCAACGCCGCAACCTCAACATTGTCTCCTATTCTGACGACACCCAGTTAATCATCTCATTCACCCGAGATCCCACCACCGCCAAAAAGAATGTCCACGAAGGCCTGACAGCAGTTGCCATCTGCATGAATAACAACCGGCTCAAACTGAAAACAGACAAAACCGAAGTCCTCCTCCTCGGACCCAATAAATCTGCATGGGACAACTCCTGGTGGCCCACAGCCCTCAGTCACCCTCCAACCCCAACTGACCATGCACAAAATCTAGGCTTCATCCTGGACACTTCATTTTCCATGGACCGACAAATCAATGCCATCACTTCAACATGCTTCCATATTCTCCACCTGCTGTGAAAAATCTTCAAGTGTATCCCTACTGAATCCAAAAAAACAGTCACCCATGCCCTCGTCAGCAGCCGGTTGGACTATGGCAATGCACTCTACACTGGCTCCACCATCAAACTCCAAAAGATACTCCAACGTATCCAGACTCATCCTCGACATCCCTCACCAATGCCACATTACCAAACACCTAAGGAACCTTCACTAGCTCCCCATCAACAAGAGAATCACCTTCATGCTCCTTACCCACATGTTCAAGGCCCTACACAACATTGGACCCGAATATATCAGCCACCGAGTAAATTTCTACACCTCCGCCAGACAACTTCGATCGGCCAACCAAGCACTCGCAGTCATCCCCCGCATCAGCAAATCTACAGCGGGCGTAAGATCCTTCTCCAACATGGCAGCAAAGACATGGAACACCCTCCCGCTGTACCTCAGACAATCCACCTCCCTTACAAAGTTCAGAACGGACCTCACAACCTGACTGAACGTCCATTCCCTCCCCCCCCCCCCTCATCCTATCCACTTTCCCTTAGCGTCTTGAGACCCTCATGGCTAATTAGTTTGCGCTCTATAAGTACCCAATAGAAAGATAGATAGATAGATAGATAGATAGATAGATAGGGGAATAAATGTTGAAAGGGAAAGGGATCTGAGAGGGGGAGGGTGGAAGAAATTGAGGGATGCAGCTACACTACAGAAATATATTTTTTAATATAAAAAATAGTAAAAGAACTATTTTTTTTATCAAACTGGGTACTGGCAAACAGCTGCCAGTCCCCTCGATGGCGGCATATACAGGTAGGTAGAGGAGGGAGGGTTAGAGAGCTGTTTGGAGAGCCAGTTTTTTTATCAAACTGGGTACTGGCAGACAGGCATTTAGCGGCCTTCTAATTACCAAAAAGTAATGCCAAAGCCAAAATGTCTGCTATTTCTGAACAAAGGGGATCCCAGAGAAGCATTTACAACCATTTGTGTCATAATTGCACAAGCTGTTTGTAAATAATTTCAGTGAGAAACCTAAAGTTTGTGAAAAAGTTAACTTTTTTTTTTATTTGATCCCATTTGGCGGTGAAATGGTGGCATGAAATATACGAAAATGGGCCTAGATCAATATTTTGGGCTTCCTACTAAAAAAATATATACATGTGAAAGGTTATTCAGGGATTCCTGACAGATATCAGTGTTGCAATGTAACTATCGCTAATTTTGAAAAAAAAGGTTTGGAAATAGCAAAGTGCTACTTGTACTTATTGCCCTATAACTTGCAAAAGAAGCAAAGAACATGTATACATTGAGTAAGTCAGGACAAAATTTAGAAACTATTTACCATGGGAGTTTTTTGGTGGTTGTAGATGCGTAAGAGATTTTGGGGATCAAATTTTCAATTTTTTCATCATATTTTATAATTATTTTATAGTAAATTATATAATATGATGAAAATAATGGTATCTTTAGAAAGTCCATTTAATGGCGAGAAAAACGGTATATAATATGTGTGGGTACAGTAAGTGAGTAAGAGGAAAATTACAGCTAAACACAAACACTGCAGAAATTTAAAAATAGCCCTGGTTTCTAACGGTAAGAAAATTTAAAAATGATCTGGTCACTAAGGGGTTAAAGTAATCTATTGTAAATATGGATAGCATTTTCAATAAAACACTGCAACAGATTTGTATACAATATAAATGTTCTAAATTTATTTAACACTGGTATTTTGTTAGATCAGCTTACAAGATTTTGCACATGTAGAGCAGTTCATGGCCACACCATTTGAAAAACATGCCCCTGCAGTAAAATAGTTAAAGGTTTACTATCCCTTTAAACATTGTATGGCGGATTACATATTGCGTTAATGTCACATTTTCTAAATAAGTTGCATGGTTTCTTGGACTTTTGATGAAATGTTAACAGCAAAAAAAATCTATTCATGGATAGCTTATTACTCTCTCAGCACATACTGAACAAATAAATATAAAAGATACAAATATATAAATCAATATATATTTTTTTTTTCAACTGGAAATATATTTGTTTCTTCACTTACAGAATCAATTTTGCAACAGGAGAACTTTGATACATTTTCTTCATGGTCCAGTGCAAGGCAGTTGCTTTGTTGTTTGCAATATTCTGATTGAATACCAATGGAAATAGTAACTCAATTGATTTGTTATCTTACTAAGACTAGATCACGACTTACAAGTCTGATATCAAAGCCAAAAAGAAAGGTAATTAACTTACTGTAGGTAGTTAATTAACCTTGGCCGGCATGATTAATATAGGTAGTAAATAATCTTAATGCATGCCAAATCTAATTTGCTTTCTAACATGCCATACTCACTGATCCTGAGCTTTATTTCATTATCTTCTTGAGTTAAAATCAATATAAATAAAATAAATAATGTTCTAATTAAGTATCACAATCTGGGAAATTTTATGAGATTTGTTTGAACAACAATAATAATAAGGGATATGCTTTAAGACAATCTTACAACATATTTTAAATGTAAAGCAATGGTTTGCAATATTTTCAGTAGCACAGCAGTTTTCAGGGTGATAAACAAATGTAGCTCAGTGCTTTGGTTTTAATAGTTTGATTTATATGTTATTATAGTTGTTCTCAAACTATAGATATTTGCAATATTGTCATAGTTAGGCAGTTATCAAATTCATTGCTGTTTTCACTGTTCTTTAGTAAGCATGGTTATGAATTTAGAACTTTAGATACATTTTATATTACAACATGCTATAATTTAATATTTTTATAGAACAAATTGACCTGTAAATAATCACATCAAAATCAAGTTTGCAACTTTACTTGTTCTGTCATTAATTACTGACCTTTATACTTAAAAAAAGCTCTGGGTCCTAGCAATTTAACAATATATACTTGTAGAAATTATACTCAAACTACATTATCAACAAGTCCCCCAAATATTTTGAGGCTTTATTTTCTAGGAGAGCACGGATGACATTTTTATATGCCATTTGTCTCCATGGCAACTACTACTGTGTTTGTGGTTTTACTTTATTTACCACTGATATGAAACAATGGATTTCGATTTCCCTATACCCAAGGATAAAGCTTCTGGATGCAAAATTGAATTATACCCTACTCACTGTGCAATTCCTAGTGCAGGACCAGTCCACCACAGGGATCTTAAACCATTTCAACCACCCAACATAATAACATCACAAAAAAAAACTCAATGGGATTTCCTACCCAAGTTTATAATTCTACCTTAAAGGGACAGTATACACAAATTTTCATTTAACTGCATGTTATAGACACTACTATAAAGAATAATATACACAGATACTGATTTAAAAATCCAGTATAAAACCGTTTAAAAACTTACTTAGAAGCTTCCGGTTTAGCACTGTTAAAAAGCTTAGCTGGAACACGTACTGAAAGTGGTTCTATAGCAAGAAATGCAGACACTCCCCCCTCCCCCTGCATATGAAAAGACGCTACACAAACAGGAGCAAGCTGGAGTAGGTATACATCAGGGGCGCGATCCGATATAGATCGCAGTTTGCGGCGCAAGCGAGGGAACCGGCGTCGCCCGCAGTTTCAGCTCGCAACTCGAGCTATCCCATATATGTCGCCGTCAGATGCTAACGTGCCGTAAGTCGGATAAACCAGCGATGTCCAGAAATCTGCGCAAGTACAAATTTCTGGCGTCGCCAGTGACTTGCGCCACGTTAGAAACTGCCGGCGCCTATAAAACCTGACTAAAGTCTAAAACACCCGCACTGTCTAACACGCCTCCCTAACATAGCCCGCACTGTCTAACACGCCTCCCTAACATAGCCCGACACGTCTAACCCTCTATCCGCTATCCCCCCTCACTATCCTAACAATAAAAAAGCTATTAACCCCTAAACCGCCGCTCCCGTACCCAGCCGCAACCTAATAAAGTTATTAACCCCTAACACCGCCGCCATCTATATTAAAATTATTAACCCCTAATGTAAGCCCCTTACACCGCCGCCATCTCTATTAAAATGATTAACCCCTAATTTAATCTACCTACCCCGCCGCCAGCTATATTATCTATATTAACCCTAAGTATATTATAGTTAATATAGGTATTACATTATATATATTAACTATATTAACCCTAATTATATTAGGGTTAATATAGTTACTATAGTATTTATATTAACTATATTAACTCTATCTAACCCTAACACCCCTAACTAAATTTATATTAAATTAATCTAATTCATTTATAAACTAAAATATTCCTATTTAAATCTAAATACTTACCTATAAAATAAACCCTAAGATAGCTACAATATAATTAATAATTACATTGTAGCTATGTTAGGGTTAATATTTATTTTACAGGTAAATTGTTAATTATTTTAACTAGGTATAATAGATATTAAATAGTTATTAACTATTTAATATCTACCTAGTTAAAATAATTACCCAATTACCTGTAAAATAAATCCTAACCTAAGTTACAAATACACCTACACTATCAATAAATTTAATAAACTACAAACATCTATCTAAAAATACAATTAAATTAACTAAACTAAATTACAAAAAAAAACAAACACTAAATTACAAAAAATAAAAAAAAGATTACAAGATTTTTAAGCTAATTACACCTATTCTAAGCCCCCTAAGAAAATAATAAACCCCCAAAATAAAAAAAATTCCCTGCCCTATTCTAAATTAAAAAAAGTTCAAAGCTCTTTACCTTACCAGCCCTTAAAAGGGCCTTTTGTGGGGCATGCCCCAAAGAATTCAGCTCTTTTGCATACAACAAATACAATCCCCCCCCCCCATTACAACCCACCACCCACATACCCCTATTCTAAAACCACCCAAACCCCCCTTAAAAAAGCCTAACACTACCCCCCTGAAGATCTCCCTACCTTGTCTTCACCACACCGGGCCGAACTCCTGATCCGATCCGGGCGATGTCTTCCTCGAAGCGGCAAAGAAGAATTCTTCCTCCGGCGATGTCTTCCTCCAAGCGGCAAAGAAGAATTCTTCCTCCGGCGACGTCTTCCTCCAAGCGGCAGCAAAGTCTTCATTCTTCCGGCGGCATCTTCAATCTTCTTTCTTCGCTCCGCCGCCGCGGAGCATCCATCCTGGCCGACTGCTGTACTACGAATGAGGTACCTTTAAATGACATCATCCAAGATGGCGTCCGCCGAATTCCGATTGGCTGATAGGATTCTATCAGCCAATCGGAATTAAGTTAGAAAAATCTGATTGGCTGATTGAATCAGCCAATCAGATTCAAGTTCAATCCGATTGGCTGATCCAATCAGCCAATCAGATTGAGCTCGCATTCTATTGGCTGTTCCGATCAGCCAATAGAATGTGAGCTCAATCTGATTGGCTGTTCGGATCAGCCAATCGGATTGAACTTGAATCTGATTGGCTGATTCAATCAGCCAATCAGATTTTTCTAACTTAATTCCGATTGGCTGATAGAATCCTATCAGCCAATCGGAATTCGGTGGACGCCATCTTGGATGACGTCATTTAAAGGTACCTCATTCGTAGTACAGCAGTCGGCCGGGATGGATGCTCCGCGGCGGCGGAGCGAAGAAAGAAGATTGAAGATGCCGCCGGAAGAATGAAGACTTTGCTGCCGCTTGGAGGAAGACGTCGCCGGAGGAAGAATTCTTCTTTGCCGCTTGGAGGAAGACATCGCCGGAGGAAGAATTCTTCTTTGCCGCTTCGAGGAAGACATCGCCCGGATCGGATCAGGAGTTCGGCCCGGTGTGGTGAAGACAAGGTAGGGAGATCTTCAGGGGGGTAGTGTTAGGCTTTTTTAAGGGGGGTTTGGGTGGTTTTAGAATAGGGGTATGTGGGTGGTGGGTTGTAATGGGGGGGGGTATTGTATTTGTATGCAAAAGAGCTGAATTCTTTGGGGCATGCCCCACAAAAGGCCCTTTTAAGGGCTGGTAAGGTAAAGAGCTTTGAAATTTGTTTAATTTAGAATAGGGCAGGGAATGTTTTTTATTTTGGGGGTTTATTATTTTATTAGGGGGCTTAGAATAGGTGTAATTAGCTTAAAAATCTTGTAATCTTTTTTTTATTTTTTGTAATTTAGTGTTTGTTTTTTTTTGTAATTTAGTTTAGTTAATTTAATTGTATTTTTAGATAGATGTTTGTAGTTTATTAAATTTATTGATAGTGTAGGTGTATTTGTAACTTAGGTTAGGATTTATTTTACAGGTAATTGGGTAATTATTTTAACTAGGTAGATATTAAATAGTTAATAACTATTTAATATCTATTATACCTAGTTAAAATAATTAACAATTTACCTGTAAAATAAATATTAACCCTAACATAGCTACAATGTAATTATTAATTATATTGTAGCTATCTTAGGGTTTATTTTATAGGTAAGAATTTAGATTTAAATAGGAATATTTTAGTTTATAAATGAATTAGATTAATTTAATATAAATTTAGTTAGGGGTGTTAGGGTTAGATAGAGTTAATATAGTTAATATAAATACTATAGTAACTATATTAACCCTAATATAATTAGGGTTAATATAGTTAATATATATAATGTAATACCTATATTAACTATAATATACTTAGGGTTAATATAGATAATATAGCTGGCGGCGGGGTAGGTAGATTAAATTAGGGGTTAATCATTTTAATAGAGATGGCGGCGGTGTAAGGGGCTTACATTAGGGGTTAATAATATTAATATAGCTGGCGGCGGTATAGGGGGATTAGATTAGGGGTTAATAATTTTTATATAGGTGGCGGCGGTGTAAGGGGTCAGATTAGGGGATAGATAAGGTAGATGGCGGCGGTTTTAGGGGCTCACAGTAGGGGGTTAGTTTATGTAGATGGCGGCGGGGTCCGGGAGCAGCGGTTTAGGGGTTAATAACTTTATTAGGGATTTCGGGGGGGGGGGGATCGCGGTTGACAGGTAGATAGACATTGCGCATGCGTTAGGTGTTAGGTTTATTTTAGCAGATCGCGGTTGACAGGGAGATAGACATTGCGCATGCGTTAGGTGTTAGGTTTATTTTAGAAGATCGCGGTTGACAGGGAGATAGACATTGCGCATGCGTTAGGTGTTAGGTTTATTTTAGCAGCCAGTTTAGGAAGTTACGGGTCTCCAATAGTCAGCGTAAGGCTTCTTACGGCTGCTTTTTGTGGCGAGGTGAAAATGGAGTAAGTTTTCTCCATTTTCGCCACGTAAGTCCTTACGCTGCATATTGGATACCAAACTGCGCGGGTTTGGTATACCTGCCTATGGCCCAAAAAACTACGGGCGACGGCAGAAATATACGCGCGTAACTTCTAGGTTACGCCGTATATGTGATACCAAACCCGCGCAAATATTGGCGTCGCCGGCTTTTGCGGGCGACTATTTTTATCGGATCGACCCCCAGAATTCTTCTTAAACTTTGTGGCTTGGCTAGGAGTCTAAAAATCAGCGCAATGTTATTTAAAAATAAGCAAAATATACATAAAAAAAAAAAGATGTATAGGCTATATAAATGGATCATCTACAAAACATTTATGCAAAGAAAAGTCTTGTGTATAATGTCCCTTTAATGTCTCTTTAAACTATTCCCAAGTACTGGACAATCTTAACATATTTGATAAATCAGTTGACCAGCTGACCACAATATAAGAATCTATAATAAGCTGACATTTATATTCGAGCCTTCTCATTAGACTTCCTCAAATAAAAAATCTTGTTGCTAAGTTTTGTTGGATAGTAAATTCTTTATACATTTTATAACGGAGGCTCAAGCTAGACAGGTTAGGCCCCATTAATCAAAGCTTCAACTGAAAACTTTCTATAATTAAGCATGTAATTAGATTACTGAAAGTTATTATGTTGTCAATTTATTTTTAAAAAATTGTTCAAATCGATTTAATTACCGTTACGGCGATCAACAATCGCTGAAACTGTAATTTCATCAGAATTGTGCAAAATCTTATCCAGAGGTAGATTCAAATGATTTAAGGTTTATTATACTTTTAACTTATACTTTCGCTTGTCAAACGACGCGTCAGACCAGAATCTCAATCTGCAAGCTCTGAGCTAGCAAACACCATAGGAAACAATGGGATGCACCCATAACAAGAGGGAAGCAGGGAATAACCTCAATACTAAGCTTATACAATTTATTTAGGGCCAGGTTATGAGTGTCACGCTAACAGTTACGCGCAAGCAAAAAGGGGTTTATCACCGCTGTTTGCGTGCGTTGGGTGTAGTGCTCGTATTTCAAGTTGAAAGTAAACACGATTGCTTCAGCACAATAGAAGTTAACTCGCATCAGGATATCACATCCTCAGAGCTCTGGTTAACTGTTACAAAGCACAGTTACACTCATAATAACACTATCTAGTAAACATTATTTAAAAATATTCACAAATTTATAAGGGCTCAAAGTAATGAGGTCTCAGGTGTTAGAAAATAAAAGACAGGCAAAGGCCTTGAGCATAGAGATTAATACATATACATGTCAAAATAAATATATATTTGTGTGTGTGTACATATTTATTTATGTATTTATATATGTACGTGTGTATTTATGTATTTATATGTGTTCATATGTATTTACATTTACAGACAAATCTACACAGCTGGGATTAATGCTGCAAACCGAAACATGTCAGCTTATTCTGTCTAACTCCTTTTTATTCTCCTACGAAGCCCTCAGATTTATGCTGTCAAAAGCCTGTTTTGAATAAAAATTAAGTTTTAATAGCCACTCCAGTGCTTCTTGCATACTTTTTGATATCTACGCATATAAAACATAAATACATATGTAGATATATATAAATGCATTGGAGCCCTATGCAGTCAAGAAGACGAAAACATGTACACCGAATATCCTAACCGTTTTTTGCCCTCATCGGATCACCGCGTGAGAGAAAATTCTTTTAACTTGTAATCCAAGCGCTACCTGACACTAGCAAAAATCTTACTTCTAACAGAGTTAACCTGCGTTAAATCTGGCTCTTAATGTTTAATGTCACTTTAACTTCAAAACTCATGTACAAACATAAAAATGTTTGCATCAAAATGCATCAAATAAAATATTTGTAATTTAAAAGGCAATGTTTGAATTATTTTGTTATAATAAGCTTTTCAATCACAATCTTTAAATAAAGATACATACAACATATTACTCTCTAAGATGTAGTAATTAACCATTAGACACATTTATATCTACAGTACAAAATAAAAGAATACTGTAAAATTGAACTGCAATGCTAAAAGATTCTTATAAAATTATCTATTATAATACCATTTTGGAGTGTAGAAAAGGGCGGAGCTAAGTAAAAGTATATATGAAATGCATCATGGGATTCATATCAAATCTTTTTTTTGTATTGAACGAATGATACATTTAAATACTTGCGCCATTGATGCTTTAATGCACTGGATTTCAAACCTGTTCTCGGGCCTCCCCAACAGGCCAGGTTTTCAGGATTACCTTGGATAAAAAGCAGGTAAAATAACCATTTCTTTCATGTAATTGGCAAGAGTCCATGAGCTAGTGACGTATGGGATATACAATCCTACCAGGAGGGGCAAAGTTTCCCAAACCTCAAAATGCCTATAAATACACCCCTCACCACACCCACAATTCAGTTTTACAAACTGTGCCTCCTGGAGGTGGTGAAGTAAGTTTGTGCTAAGATTTCTACGTTGATATGCACTTCTCAGCATTTTGAAGCTGATTCCTCTCAGAGTACAGCGAATGTCAGAGGGATGTGAAGCGAGTATCACCTATTGAATGCAATGATTTTCCTAACGGGGATCTATTTCATAGGTTCTCTGTTATCGGTCGTAGAGATTCATCTCCTACCTCCCTTTTCAGATCGACGATATACTCTCATATACCATTATCTCTACTGATAACTGTTTCAGTACTGGTTTGGCTATCTGCTATATATGGATGGGTGTCTTTGGGTAAGTATGTTTTTATTACTTAAGACACCTCAGCTATGGTTTGGCACTTTATGCATTTATATAAAGTTCTAAATATATGTATTGTACTTATATTTGCCATGAGTCAGGTTCATGTATTTCCTTTTGCAGGTTATCAGTTTCATATTTGGGAAAGTTAATATTGAGAAATATTTTTCTTACCTGGGGTTTAGACTTTTTTTCAATTGACTACTTGTTTCAAATTGCAGGCTGTCTTAGGCTCACGGGTGCGCTAAATGCTACACTTTATTGCGTCATTCTTGGCGTGAGATTTTTTGGCGCGAAAGGCACGTCCGTTGACACAAGTTAGTCATTTCCGGCGTCGTAAATTATTATTTATTATTATTTATTGCCCCATTGCTTTTGCCTCTTGCCTTTTTCTATGTCAGAGGGCTATGCTATTTGCATTTTTTCCCATTCCTGAAACTGTCATATAAGGAAATTGATAATATTGCTTTATATGTTGTTTTTTCTTTTACATTTTGCAAGATGTCTCAATCTGATCCTGCATCAGAAGTATCTGCTGTAACTTTGCTGCCTGACATCGGTTCTACCAAAGCTAAGTGCATTTGTTGTAAAATTGTGGAGGTTATATCTCCTAATGTCATTTGTATTAGTTGTCATGATAAACTTTTACATGCAGATAGAGTGTCCATCTGTAATAGTACATTGCCGGTTGCAGTTCCTTCAACTTCTAATGTACATGATATACCTATGAATTTTAAAGAATTTGTTACTGATTCTATTCAGAAGGCTTTGTCTGCATTTCCACCTTCTAATAAGCGTAAGTGGTCTTTTAAAACTTCTCATAAAGTTGATGAAATTTCAAATGACCGACAACATAATTAATTATCCACCTCTGATGAGGATCTTTCTGATTCAAAAGATCCTTCCTCAGACATTGACACTGACAAATCTTCTTATTTATTTAAAATAGAGTATATGCGTTCTTTGTTAAAAGAAGTGTTAATTACTTTGGATATTGAGGAAGCTAGTTCTCTTGATATTAAAACCAGTAAATGTTTAAATGCTGTTTTTAAACCTCCTGTGGTTACTCCAGAGGTTTTTCCTATTCATGATGCTATTTCTGACATGATTTCTAAGGAATGGAATAAGCCAGGTACTCCTTTTAATCCTTCTGCAAGGTTTAAAAAATTGTATCCTTTACCAGCAATTGCAATAGAGTTTTGGGAAAAGATCCCCAAAGTTGATGGGGCTATTTCTACTCTTGCTAAACGAACCACTATTCCTATGGAAGATAGTACTTCCTTTAAGTATCCTTTAGATAGGAAGCCTGAATCTTATCTAAGGAAAGCCTATTTATATTCAGGTCATCTTCTTAGGCCTGCAATTACTTTGGCTGATGTTGCAGCTGCTATAACTTTTTGGTTGGAGAATTTAGCGCAACAAGAATTGGATTCTGACATATCTAGCATTGTTCACTTACTGCAACATGCTAATCATTTTATTTGTGATGCCATTTTTGATATTATCAAAATTGATGTTAGATCCATGTCTTTAGCTATTTTAGCTAGAAGAGCTTTGTGGCTTAAATCTTGGAATGCTTGCTGATATGACATCTAAGTCTAGATTACTATCTCTTTCTTTCCAAGGTAATAATTTATTTGGTTCTCAGTTGGATTCTATTATTTCAACTGTTACTGGGGGGAAAGGAGTTTTTTGCCTCAGGATAAAAAACCTAAGGGTAAATCTAAGGCTTCTAATCGTTTTTGTTCCTTTCGTCAAAATAAGGAACAAAAACCTAATCCTTCCCCCCAAGGAATCTGTTTCCAATTGGAAGCCTTCCTCAAATTGGAATAAATCCAAGCCTTTCAAGAAACCAAAGTCAGCATGAAGGTGCGTCCCTCATTCCAGTTCAGCTGGTAGGGGGCAGATTAATGTTTTTCAAGGATGTTTGGGCAAATTCTGTCCAAAATCAATGGATTCAGAGCATTGTCTCTTAGGGGGACCGAATAGGATTCAGAGTAAGACCTCCTGTGAGAAGATTTTTTCTCTCACGCATCCCAGTGATTCCAGTAAAAGCTTAGGCTTTCCTGAAGTGTGTTTCAGATCTGGAGGTTTCAGGGGTAATCATACTGGTTCCTTTTCAGGAACAAGGCCTGGGGTTTTATTCAAATCTATTCATTGTCCCAAAGAAAAAAAAAAATTCATTCAGACCAGTTCTTGATGTGAAAATTTTGAATCGTTATGTAAGAGTACCAACTTTCAAGATGGTGACTATAAGGACTATTCTGCCTTTTGATCAGCTAGGACATTATATGTCTACAATAGACTTGCAGGATGCTTACCCTCATATTCCTATTCATCCAGAACATTATCAGTTCCTGAGAGTCTCTTTTCTAGACAAGCATTACCAATTTGTTGCTCTTCCATTTGGCCTAGCAACAGCTCCAAGAATCTTTTCAAAGGTTCTGGGTGCCCTACTCTCTGTAATCAGAGAACAGGGTATTGTGGTGTTTCCTTATTTGGACGATATCTTGGTACTAGCTCAGTCTTTACGTTCTGCAGAATCTCACACGAATCAACCTGTGTTGTTTCTTCAAAAACATGGTTGGAGGATCAATTTACCAAAAAGTTTTTTGATTCCTCAGACAAGGGTCACCTTTTTAGGTTTCCAGATAGATTCAGTGTCCATGACTTTGTCTCTAACAGACAAGAGACGTTTGAAATTGGTTGCAGCATGTCGGCACCTTCAGTCTCAGTTATTCCCTTCAGTGGCTATGTGCATGAAAGTTTTAGGCCTCATGACTGCAGCATCAGACGCGATTCCTTTTGCTCTTTTTCACATGAGACCTCTCCAGCTTTGCATGCTGAATCAATGGTGCTGGGATTATACAAAGATATCACAATTAATATCCTTAAATCCCAATGTTCGACACTCTCTGACATGGTGGTTAAATCACCAGCGTTTAGGGGCCTCTTTTGTCAGGCCAACCTGGACTGTGATCACAACAGATGTGAGTCTTTCAGGTTGGGGAGCTGTCTGGGGATCTCTCACAGCACAAGGGGTTTGGAAATCTCAAGAGGCGAGATTACCAATCAATATTTTAGAACTCCGTGCAATTCTCAGAGCTCTTCAGTTTTGCCCTTTGTTGAAGAGAGAACCGTTCATTTTTTTCAGACAGACAATATCACAACAGTGGCATATGTTAATCATCAGGGTGGGACTCACAGTCCCCTAGCTATGGAAGAAGTATCTTGGATACTTATTTGAGTGGAATCAAGCTCTTGTCTATTTTCTACGGTTCATATCCCAGGTGTAGACAATTGGGAGGCGGATTTTCTCAGCCATCAGACTTTACATCCAGGGGAGTGGTCTCTCCATCCAGATGTGTTTTCTCAGATTGTTCAGATGTGGGGTCTTCCAGAAATAGATCTGATGGCTTCTCATCTAAACAAGAAACTTCCCAGATTTTTTCAGATTTCCCAGGGATTCTCAGGCAGAAGCAGTGGATGCGCTGACACTTCCTTGGTGTTATCAACCTGCTTATATCTTCCCGCCTCTAGTTCTTCTTCAGAGAGTGATCTCCAAGATCATCATGGAACAATCATTTGTGTTGCTGGTGGCTCCAGCATGGCACCACAGGTTTTGGTATGTGGATCTGGTGCGGATGTCCAGTTGCCAACCTTGGCCACTTCCGTTAAGGCCGGACCTACTGTCTCAAGGTCCGTTTTTCCATCAGGATCTCAAATCATTAAATTTGAAGGTATGGAAATTGAACGCTTAGTATTAAGTCATAGAGGTTTCTCTGACTCCGTAATTAATACTATGTTACAAGCTTGTAAATCTGTCTCTAGGAAGATTTATTATCGAGTTTGGAAGACTTACATTTCATGGTGTTCTAATAAATTCTCTTGGCATTCTTTTAGAATTCCTAGAATTTTACAGTTTCTCCAGGATGGTTTGGATAGGGGTTTGTCTGCAAGTTCCTTGAATGGACAAATCTCTGCTCTTTCTGTTTTATTTCACAGAAAGATTGCTAATCTTCCTGATATTCACTGTTTTGTACAGGCTTTAGTTCGTATTAAGTCTGTTAATTTCTCCTCCTTGGAGTCTTAATTTGGTTTTGAAGGCATTACATGCTCCTCCTTTTGAGCCTATGCATTCTTTGGATATTAAACTACTTTCTTGGAAAGTGTTGTTCCTTTTGGCTATTTCTTCTGCTAGAAGAGTTTCTGAGCTATCTGCTCTTTCTTGTGAATCTCCTTTTCTGATTTTTCATCAGGATAAGGCAGTTTTGCAGACTTCATTTGAATTTTTACCTAAGGTTGTGAATTCTAGCAACATTAGTAGAGAAATTGTTGTCCCTTCCTTGTGTCCTAATCCTAAGAATTCTTTGGAAAGATCCTTACATTCTTTGGATGTGGTAAGAGCTTTGAAATATTATGTTGAAGCTACTAAAGATTTCAGGAAGACTTCTAGTCTATTTGTTATATTTTCTTCTGAAAGGTCAGAAGGCCTCTATTTCCTTGGCCTCTTGGTTAAAGCTTTTGATTCATCAAGCTTATTTGGAGTCGGGTCAAGCCCCACCTCAGAGAATTACAGCTCATTCTACTAAATAAGTTTCCACTTCATAGGCTTTTAGGAATGAAGCTTCAGTAGATCAGATTTGCAAAGCAGCGACTTGGTCCTCTCTGCATACATTTACTAAATTCTACCGTTTTGATGTATTTGCTTGTTCTGAAGCAGTTTTTGGTAGAAAAGTTCTTCAGGCAGCTGTTTCAGTTTGATTCTTCTGCTGCTGTTTTAAGTTTTTCTTTTCTTAATGAGAATAACTTATATGTGGATTGTGGATTATTTTTTCAGCATTTGGCTGTTGTTTATTTTTTATCCCTCCCTCTCTAGTGACTCTTGCGTGGAGTTCCACATCTTGGGTATTTGATATCCCATACGTCACTAGCTCATGGACTCTTGCCAATTACAAGAAAGAAAACATAATTTATGTAAGAACTTACCTGATCCTTCATTTCTTTCATATTGGCAAGAGTCCTTTTTATGGTGGTTATGATTTTTTGTATAAAGAACAATTATTCCAAATTCCTTTGTTGATGCTTTTTACTCCTTTCTTTAACACCCCACTACTTGGCTATTCATTAAACTGAATTGTGGGTGTGGTGAGGGGTGTATTTATAGGCATTTTGAGGTTTGGGAAGCTTTGCCCCTCCTGGTAGGATTGTATATCCCATACCTTAGTAGCTCATGGACTCTTGCCAATATGAAATAAATGAATTTATCAGGTAAGTTCTTACATAAATTATGTTGTTTACTTACCTGCTGATTATTTCCCCTGTGCTCTAGTTCAGATATCCTCGAAATGTGGCCTGTTAGGAGGCCTGAGGACAGGCTTGAAAACAAGCACTTTAAAGTTACCAACAGACCACTGTTCCTTGCTACTTTGTTGATTTAAGAGTATTAAGACTTATTTTCATAAATTTCAAAGTGGTCTGTTTAATCGCTGCAGTGAGATTCAGCGGACGTATTGGTACTACCGATTGTGCTTCAAGTAGACTTTTGGCTGCTCTGTTTTTACATTTTAGCATCACAACAATCTACTAATATTTACCTACTGGTAGCACAAAGACATATGTAGTAAAGTAAAACATACATCTTCGGTTCATATTTAAATGTTTTTTTACAACTGTTATACATACAATCATGATAATTTAACTCAGCTAATGACTTTGCATCTTACATTAACCTTCATTTAAATTACAAGCCATTTTAAACAACTTTCCAATTTACTTCTGTTACCAATTTACTTCTGCTAGCTGAACACATCAGGGTACACTTTTTTAAAAGATCGAGCGGACATGATTAGCTGTAGCCAATCGTGTCTGCTCAACCTCGCTAAATGCCGACAGCATACACTGTCTGCATTTATCATTGCACAAGCATTTCTTGGGAAATTCTTATGCAATGCAGCCCCCTGCACATTCACGGCCAATCCGCCACTAGCAGGGGGTGTCAATCATCCAGATCAGATCGGAATGACTGCAGTCCCCCACATAAAAGGTGGCAGAGAAGTTACGGAGCAGCGGGCTTATGACCGCTGCTTCTTAACTTCTGTTTCAGTCGAGCCTGAATCGAGGAGCGTAGAAGCAGCATACACTGCTTGTTAAATCTACCCCATCTAATGAGCTAATTACAATAGGCTCATATGTGTAGTCACCAATAAGCAGCTAACTCCCAGTAGTGCATAGCTTCTCCATAGCCTACCTAGGTATGCTTTTTAACATAGGATACCAAAGGAATAAAGCAAATTATATCATAGAAATAGCTTGGAAATCTTTAAATTGCATGCATGAAAGTTTAATTTTGACGTTACTGTTCCTTTTCATAAAATGTGAGTGATTATTGTTTTTTTAGGAAGGTTTCTTTATAGGTGCTGTATTAGGTTAATATTATAAATAAATGTAATGACATTCAAGCAACCTTCTAGTTTTGTGTATGTTCTCTTTTAGTTTTGAGTTTACTAAATGTGCTTAGAAGTTGTACTCGCATGAATGAAGTGCACAGACACTTCTAAATATTCTGGTGATGTATCTTGTTCCAAAGCTTCAAGGAGATATCCTTTTTATTAAAATCAAAATGCAAGGTGCCTTTTTTGTGTTACTGTTATTGTACTGTAGTTTATGATTATATTCTGCATATACATGAAAAAGTCATTCCTTTTACAATTTAAAAGACTAAACACCTTTCTCCTCAAAACATTTAGCTTCATGATATTTCCTGATAAAATGACTTCTGATTTTAACTTCTAATTGTATTGATGCGGAACCAATATTAATCTATGTTATTGATTTTATTAGCAACTCAGTAGATTTAGAATGTTTAAAGTATACTTGCTACAAAATGGTGCATTAAATAACCGACATGATAATATGTCCTACAAAATGATACAGTTGGATTTCTGTATGAAATGTAAGAAAGAAAGAGCATCAAGTAGTAAATCACAATTATGAAAATGTACTTTGTTTTTAGTTGAAATAATTTTTATTAACCACACTCCTCCTCCATTAACATCAACATATACATAAATAGGTTACAATGTAGACATCTCAAATAGCAAAAGCCACAGTCTGTGTATATAGATATATCGTTAGTTAACCCGTATCCCAATAGGGGTACGACTTTTTATTTGTTCAGTCCCTTATGGGTCTCCGTATGACAGTACCCTTATGCCTTCTCGTGGCTTTCGATAGTGTCTCTTTGCTGAACTTTTGCACTTGATTTTGTTTCCGTCTACATTATAGCATTTGAGAGTGTGTCACATTTTCAATAATTTTCCCCTTCTCTTCTTTCTACTCGTGAGACACTGTGTCTCCTTTTACAGAGAGGACAGCCTATTGGGGGGCAATTATCGAGCCTAAGCTAAACACTCAAAAAAATGTAACAAGAAAAATAAACAAGTTAAGAAAAAGAAAACAAAACACATATCACTGTATTCTATTTCATTCCTTTACACTTTAACGCTGTAGTATCTAATGGTTGCTTGCTCAACTAGTTGTACTCTTACAAAATTTAGGTAAACCCTGCAGTCCCCTCTCTCTATGTACAGTGCAAAGATCAGGGGCAAAAGTGGACATCCCTGTCTCATGCCATTAAGGATATGTATATGATCTGATTGGTGTCCTATGGCTCTGACCTGGGCTGTGGGTGACGAATATAGGCCTTTAATAGCCTCCAAGAATCTCCCCTCAAAACCCAACCTTGTCAACAGTGCTAACATTTTTTGCCAGTCGATCCTGTCGAATGCCTTCTCCTCATCCAGTGATAGGATCAGAGAAGGCACTCCACGGTCACGTAGAAAGTCTATTACCGATACCATTCTGCGTATATTATCTGGGGCTTCCCTTTCCTTAATAAAACTTACTTGATCGGGGTGTATAATAGTAGGTAGGATGAGTTTCAATCTATTAGCTAATATCTTTGTGCCTATTTTGAGGTCCTGGTTAATTAGAGAAATCGGTCTATAGCTGGTGCAAAGGTTAGGATTTTTCCCTTGTTTCGGAATCACTACTATCCTGGCCCTAAGTAGATCTACAGGTATTTCCTTTCCTTCCATGATATGATTCGCGAATACCACTATGAGTGGAATCAATATATCTTTGAATGCCTTATAATATTCCCCTGGGAACCCATCGGGTCCTGGGGCTTTACCTGGTTTGAGGTCTTTTATGGCTGCTAATACCTCCCTATGGGTGATCTTAGCGTTTAACATTGTCTGATCTTCTTTAGATATTGGTTTTATATTCGCTCTCTGTGGAAAGGAATCAAATGCTTGTTGTGTTGCGGAGTTATGATGTACCTTGGTGCCGTCATACAATATACTATAGTAGTGTGCAAATGTATCAACAATTTCGTGAGGGTCGGAAGTTACCTGGCCTTTGGGATTTTGTATGGTTGGTATAGAGAGAGCCTGATAGTTATCCCTGATTTTCTTTACTAAATACTTATCAGGCTTATTAGCAAAGATGAAGTAATTGGTTTTCAATCTATGTGCTGCTTTTATAGAGTGCTCGTTCAATACAGGGAGTGCAGAATTATTAGGCAAGTTGTATTTTTGAGGATTAATTTTATTATTGAACAACAACCATGTTCTCAATGAACCCAAAAAACTCATTAATATCAAAGCTGAATATTTTTGGAAGTAGTTTTTAGTTTGTTTTTAGTTTTAGCTATTTTAGGGGGATATCTGTGTGTGCAGGTGACTATTACTGTGCATAATTATTAGGCAACTTAACAAAAAACAAATATATACCCATTTCAATTATTTATTTTTACCAGTGAAACCAATATAACATCTCAACATTCACAAATATACATTTCTGACATTCAAAAACAAAACAAAAATAAATCAGTGACCAATATAGCCACCTTTCTTTGCAAGGACACTCAAAAGCCTGCCATCCATGGATTCTGTCAGTGTTTTGATCTGTTCACCATCAACATTGCGTGCAGCAGCAACCACAGCCTCCCAGACACTGTTCAGAGAGGTGTACTGTTTTCCCTCCTTGTAAATCTCACATTTGATGATGGACCACAGGTTCTCAATGGGGTTCAGATCAGGTGAACAAGGAGGCCATGTCATTAGATTTTCTTCTTTTATACCCTTTCTTGCCAGCCACGCTGTGGAGTACTTGGACGCGTGTGATGGAGCATTGTCCTGCATGAAAATCATGTTTTTCTTGAAGGATGCAGACTTCTTCCTGTACCACTGCTTGAAGAAGGTGTCTTCCAGAAACTGGCAGTAGGACTGGGAGTTGAGCTTGACTCCATCCTCAACCCGAAAAGGCCCCACAAGCTCATCTTTGATGATACCAGCCCAAACCAGTACTCCACCTCCACCTTGCTGGCGTCTGAGTCGGACTGGAGCTCTCTGCCCTTTACCAATCCAGCCACGGGCCCATCCATCTGGCCCATCAAGACTCACTCTCATTTCATCAGTCCATAAAACCTTAGAAAAATCAGTCTTGAGATATTTCTTGGCCCAGTCTTGACGTTTCAGCTTGTGTGTCTTGTTCAGTGGTGGTCGTCTTTCAGCCTTTCTTACCTTGGCCATGTCTCTGAGTATTGCACACCTTGTGCTTTTGGGCACTCCAGTGATGTTGCAGCTCTGAAATATGGCCAAACTGGTGGCAAGTGGCATCTTGGCAGCTGCACGCTTGACTTTTCTCAGTTCATGGGCAGTTATTTTGCGCCTTGGTTTTTCCACATGCTTCTTGCGACCCTGTTGACTATTTTGAATGAAACGCTTGATTGTTCGATGATCACGCTTCAGAAGCTTTGCAATTTTAAGAGTGCTGCATCCCTCTGCAAGATATCTCACTATTTTTTACTTTTCTGAGCCTGTCAAGTCCTTCTTTTGACCCATTTTGCCAAAGGAAAGGAAGTTGCCTAATAATTATGCACACCTGATATAGGGTGTTGATGTCATTAGACCACACCCCTTCTCATTACAGAGATGCACATCACCTAATATGCTTAATTGGTAGTAGGCTTTCGAGCCTATACAGCTTGGAGTAAGACAACATGCATAAAGAGGATGATGTGGTAAAAATACTCATTTGCCTAATAATTCTGCACTCCCTGTATAGATTGTAGCCTTTGCTTTTTGTTTGTGAGTTGAGCTAGCATAGTTTTAGATTTGGTTATTTTGTGTGTTTTTTCTAGGGAGTATTTTTCCATGTGTAGTTGCTTTACAAGGTTATCGTTTTGTTTCCTGTATATTGCTTTTTCCTTAATTAATATTCCCCTGATCACTGATTTGTGTGCCGCCCAAGGTGTTATGGGATTGTCTGTAGAGTCTACGTTAATCCGCCAGTATTCCTCTAAGTTTTGGAGTATTTTATCTTTTATAAGTGGAATCCTAATGCAAGATGAATCGTATGTCCAAGTCCGTTTTGGGTCTGATAAATCTCCCAAACTTAGTATAGTAATAGAGTGGTCTGACCACACATGGGGTAGATATCTATAGATGTTAAAGTTGGTTGTAGGATTTGGCTAGTGTAAACATAGTCAATTTTTGTGTACCTATTATGTGCTGATGACTAAAATGTGGTATCATTAGACTTCCCGTTTATAACTTGCCATGTATCCTGTAGAGTGTGTTGACCCAGCATCCCCAATATGTTTTTAACAACTGTATGTTGTCTTTGTTTCTTTTTAAACTGTGAAGTAGATGGTTTTGTCGTCAATAACTGGAGGTCAACATTAAAGTCTCCTGCCAAAATTATTCGCATCCTGGACCAGCTAGCCAACAAATTAGAGATGGTGTTAAAAAACCTGTCTTGTTGCTAGTTAGGAGCATATATATTACACAAGAGCACATCTACCTCCCTTATTTTCCCAAATATCAATAGATATCTGCCTTCTTTATCTGATATAGTTTATTTATGTATAAATGGTATAGAAGAGTGTATTAAAATAGAAACGCCTTGTTTTTTGGAGTCTAGGGTCGAATGGTATTGTATCGGGTAGTCCTTGGCCCAATATTTGGGAATGGTCGATTTAAGAAAGTGAGTTTCCTGAAGGAAAATAATAGTAGCCTTCAGTTGTCTATAGTTTGTCATGGCTGTTCATCTTTTTATGTCCGTATTGAGGCCTCTCGCATTATGCGAGAACAAAGCAATCTTAGGCAATGCCATGCTCATGGGGTATATCTATGTTTCTGCATCGTCCCTCTTTTTAAGCTATAGCTGTGGGATTGTCTAGTCTGTGTGGGACATGGTGGTGGTTTGCTTTTTATTGTCTGGATAGGCTTAGTATCCCTTATCCCTATTTTTGGGAGCCGTCATCTTATTATAAGTGTGGTGTACCTTTGGTGTCCAAGTAATTTAATTACTTTTGGTGAGCATATAGTTTCTATACAGTATCTCATATAGATATACAGTGATAAAATAAACATTAGAGTAAACATTAACAACTTGTACTGAAAAAACTTTTCAATAAACATGTATCAACACAAACACAAGATTTGTTTTCATACCTGCAGTCATAACAGATATTATAAAATGATACCTCTAGTAGTAGGCGGTAAACCTACCACAGACCTAGCCCTTGAGTAACCGCACTGTCTTCTTGAAGATTGACAGCCTTAGATAAGTCACAGAGTTCCCAATTAAGAATTGGTACGTCTTTATAGAAGTTGTTGAATTCTTCCTTGGGCACCTCAGGTTTTGGTTTTCTTCCTGGTTACCTTCTTCCATTTTAACCTTTGGGGCTTTGCATGGAACTGGTTTGAATTAGGTTGGTTTGCTGATGGATCATCTGTTGGGAGATCAGATGGTTCAACATCTAGGAATTTGCAGATGTCAGGAATCTCCTCCTTTGTCTTGATAGTATCTGTTTTTCTATTCTTTGCAAAGTGCAGCGCAAAGGGAAAGCCCCATCTGTAGGGGATGTGGTTTTTTCTTAATAGGAGAGTGAGTGGTCTTAGTGCATTGCGTCTCTGAAGGGTCTTAATACAGAGGTCTTGGAAAAATTGAATTACATTCCCTTGAAACTTGAACGTGGGGTTTTGTCTAGCTGCTGTTAGTATCTTTTCTCTGTCAAGAAACCTTAGAAGTTTGATGATTACATCTCTCAGGGGTTGATCAGATTTAAGCTTGGCTCGGAGTGCTCTATGTGCTCTCTATATTTGGTACTCTAGTTCAGTTGTTTCTCCTGAAATAGCTTGGAACAATTGTTGGAGGTAGTTGGGGAGCTCTTCATTGCTTATTGTTTCAGGAATACCTTTGAGTCTGATGTTAGATCTTCTGCTCCTGTTTTCCATTTCTTCCAGCTTCTCCTCCAGCTCCATTATTGCCTGTTGTTGAGTTGTCAGAGTTTGTGACACCATAGTAACCTCTTCGCCTATTTCATCTGTAGCAGTTTCTAAGGAGTCTACAGGATTCCCCAGCTCTGAGATCTCATTTTTTTATTATTACATTGCTTACAATATTGTTTTATTGCATAGTATACAAACAATATCATATTTGTTTTTATTATTTTTTTTTGGGGTTTTTTTTTAAACAATTTTTATTGAAGTTTACATCATACAACATTGTATCAAATGGCAATTATTCAAGATGCATGACAGGGTTTTACAATAAGAGATGCAGCAGTTGTATCCCAGTTTAGTCACTAGGAATACCCTTAGTCCATATACATCCGTCAAATAATAAGCTAATAATAATATTACTAACCAAAGAGAAATGTCAAAGCACAAATAATATAAATATGTTTCAACTATGATTACACTATAATCAATTTAAACTAAAACTGTCAGCCTAATAAAACAGTATTCCACGACTCTACTCCTCTCTCCTCGCTTATTGACAAATGGTGTAACGATTCTTTCGCAAAAAGGAAAAAATATATCCAACAGAAAAGTGTTGTAGATCAAGTCAGATCCTGGGTTTGCCACTTGGGGAAGATGTCGGACAGAAAGAAAAAAGTGGGGGTGAAGGCCTAGGTGAGCCTAAATGTATTTAGTCAGTCATTGGTATCAGTAGTATCCGTCCTTGAGTTTATGGCCGTGGTTTGTAACCCTTCCTCCCATATGAATCTTGTGTCGGCTAGGAAAATTAATTTGTTCCTTTTTGTATAGCCAAATTCTTCTAGCGTCAGCAAGTCTGTGACTTTTTCTGTCTAATTTGATAGGGTGGGCCTGTGTGGTGTTTTCCAATTTAAGGCTATCAGTGCCTTGGCTACTGTGAGGCCTATCTGTAAAATGATGGATCTAAGTTGGCAAGGAAGTTTTGGCAAGTCGTTTAGTAAAGCCATTCTAGAATTTAACGTGAATTCCATAGAAAAAAGGGTTCGGAAGAACTGTTCCATCCCTTCCCAGAGGGGTCGCACTTTAGGACAATCCCACCACATGTGGAGGTAGTTTCCTCTACATCCACACCCCCTCCAGCATCTTCTCCCAGTATCAGGGTAAATGGATTGTATTCTGACAGGGGTGAGATACCAATGTGACAATACCTTAAAGTTTAGTTCTAGGGCCTAGGGGGATGTCGATGCTTTCCAGGTATTTGTGAAATTTTTTTGCCATTCCTCCTTCGTTATGTCCATCCCTAAGTCAATCTGCCAGCTACGTGCATAAGAGGAAAGCTGATTAGTATGTGCAGCTTGTATCATTGTTTTTGCCAGTGATAGTGAGTGTCTCGTCGGACCTTGCATAGCGCAATAATTTTCAAACAGGGTGAGTTCTCTTAAGTAATCTAGTCTATGGGGTGAGGTGTGTATAAAATGATTTGAGAGTATTTTAACCAACTTGAGTTACCACCTCCCGCCACTTCAGACAAGTCTTCCCTCCTCTTCACCCTCCCCTATGATAGAAATTCTTTCAATGGAGTAGTATAGTCCCATTCCGTCAGTCTCTTTAGGTCTCTATCTAGTCCTCCTATCAGCTCTGCGTTCCTAGGGATTGGGAACATTGGTGAGTGTGCACTTGAGCTATGTTTCTTTCTTATTAAGATGGAGTCCCAGGATTCAAACACCCCCCGGTATATCAACAAATCAGTGCATTGAGGTGGTCTAAGTTCTCTGGGTGTCCAGCATAAAGCTCCGATTTCTGGGACTTTAAGTATAAGCGAGTCTATTGCTACCCAAGCTTTTGAGTCTTTAGATCTGTGCCAATCTATTACCCTTTGTAGTGTTGTTGCGTCCAGATAGTCTGCTATGCAAGGTAAGCCTAGTCCTCCATTGTCGCCCGTTCTATATAAGCTATCCCTACACACTCTAGATTTAATCTTGCCCCAAACGAAAAGGTTAATGTGTTTCTGAAGTTGAGCCGTGAACCATTTCGGGATGGGGATGGGTAGGGCCTGGAATAGATATAAGATCCTGGGCAGTGTGTTCATTTTCATGCATTGATTCCTTCCCCACCAAGTAATCGGGTTCGTTGCCCAATTAGTAAGCTCTAATTGTGTTTTACGAAGAAGCGTCAGATAGTTCTCATCAAAAAGCTGTGACATCTCAGCTGAGAGTTGGATGCCCAAGTATTTCAGGGATTTTCTTTGTAGGTTTAGTGGGCACATTTCTTTGATGGATTGGAAAACGGGCAGCGCAAGAGATAGGTTAAGTATTTCTGATTTTTGTTTGTTGACTACAAAATTAGAAAATCTGCCAAAATAATGTAGTTGTTTTAGTACTTTCGGTATAGACGCCAGGGGGTCTGTGATTGTGAACAGGATATTGTTACATAGCTATTTTAAAATTGTGTGGGCCCACTGGGATACCACCTATCTCTGCATCTTTCCTTATGTGTGTTGCTAGTACCTCCATAGTCAAAATAAACAGTATGGGTGAGAGGGGACAGCCCTGTCTAGTTCCGTTGTGAATGTTGAAAGGGTCCGATAGCATTCTGTTTGCTTTAACCATTGCCGCGGGTTGAGAGTATAGACTGAAAATGCGATTTAACATTTTGGGGCCAAAACCTTGTGATAATAATGTTTCTTTTAGAAATATCCAATTAATACGATCGAATGCCTTTTCGGCGTCTATCGCTATAAGAACAGCAGGGATCCCTATGTGTTTAGCATAGGAGGACAGGGTGACAGCTCTAATTGTGTTGTCCCTTGCCTCTCTCCCAGGGACAAATCCAACCTTATCTGTATGTATTAATGTATGTAGTATTATATTGATTAGTTTGGCTAATACCTTGCCCAGGATCTTAATGTCTGTATTTAGAAGGGAAATGGGTCTATAACTGCCGGCGTCGGTGGAATCTTTATTGGGTTTTGGAATAACTGAGATGTGTGCCAACAACATTTCCTTTGATAATGTGCTATTGTCCTCCAAGGTGTTGAAAATGTTTAATAGATGTGGGGCCAGTATGTCTCTAAAGGATTTATTATATAAACTAGTGAAACCATCTGGGCCAAGACTTTTCCCAATGCGAAGATCTTTTATCGCCCTGAGCACTTCTGTCAAGGAGACAGGGGCCTCCAAAGCTTCTCTTTGCATTTGATCTAAGGCAGGTAAATCTGCCCTTCTAATGTAATCTTTCATTTGTTCCAGGTGTTCAAGTGTTGGATTATTTTCTATGTTGTATAACTTTGAGTAGAAAACACTAAAATAGTTTGCTATCTGTTTACTGTCATATAAACTTCTTTGGTCTGATGTCACCAGTTTATTAATCTGAGATCTGAGAGTTTGGGCCCTCAGAAATCTTGCGAGTAATGGTCCCGCTCTATTTCCTTCATATGCATACAGTTTCCTAGTGTTGGAAGCTTTTCTTTGAGCTTCCTTCATTAACATATTATTAAGATCCTTTCTAATTTTAGTCAATTGGGCAAATATAGTAGTATTATTTGGGGCATTCTTATGTGTGAGTTCTAGGTCTCTTGAGAGGTAAGGGTCTTACGTTTTTCATTATATTTTTTTTTCCTGTAAGCTGAGTGTTTGATACATTCTCCTCTTATAACAGCTTTATGAGCCTACCAAGTGGTATGTATATCTGTGTCAGGAGTGGCGTTTAACCGAAAATATTCTTTCATGGATTTTTTCCCTTGATTACTGCGTCATGTAAGAGAGAGTTGTTCAACCTCCATATATACGGTGTGTGTGCATGGTCTGGCCATTTCAGATCAATACTGATCCGAGAATGATCCGACCATGAGGTTGGTTGTATGTCAGAGTCTGTGACTAGTGAGAGATGGTTTCTGTCAATAAGCAAATAGTCTATTCTGGTATATACTGCCCAACGGTGGGAGTAGAAAGTATAGTTTCTATTGGTGTAACAGATGTCTATCAGTCCTAATTGCATCAAACCACTAAGCACTGCATCCGGAGGTCTCAGTTTAGAACGGGGGTTACCTGATGAGGAATCCATTTTGGGGTCTAAGGTAGCATTAAAATCTGCTCCCACTATCAATGCACCCTTTCTATTGTCCGTTATTAGTTTATAAAGCTGGTTGAAGAATCTTTTCTTATTGTTGCTAGGGGCATACACATTCACAAGTGTCACTAGATTATTAAATAGGGTACCTATCAAGATAATTATTCTACCCTCTGCATTGTAAAGTGAATAGATTAATGTACTCACAGAGAGATAAAAGAAGATTATTTAATGAACCATGTTAAAAAGCATCAGTAATAAAAGACTATATATAAAAAATGTAAAAAGCACATATAAATAAAATTACAAATACAGGAATATCTTACAGAAGCGGCTCAAAGGGCCAAAGCTGATAATTACATTAATTAATTAATTATCAGCTTTGGCCATTTGATCCGCTTCTGTAAGATATTCCTGTATTTGTAATTTTATTTATATGTGCTTTTTACATTTTTTATATATAGTCTTTTATTACTGATGCTTTTTAACATGGTTCATTAAATAATCTTCTTTTATCTCTCTGTGAGTATATTTATCCCTTGGCCTCTTATTGGCGCTGTATTCACTTCTTACTACTTGTGCATATTTTTTGGAGGTTGGTTAGGATCTCTGTTTGGATACAGCTTGGGGATTACCTTAGCGCTTGTACACTACCCCTTTTTCACTATTGAATAGATTTATGTAGCAATATTCCCACTCCATTTTTTTTTTATCTGGGCAGGAGTTAAAGAACCCTGTCGGGAAGGATTTGGATGCGAACCTAGGTTCAGCTGCGCCTGAAAAATGTGTTTCTTGGATGAAAAGTATTGAATTTTTGTGTTTAGCAAAACACCTTAGGGCCACAGAGCGTTTCGTAGGTGAATTCAGTCCTTTCATGTTTTGTGAGATAACACTTAATGTTGTTTCAGCCATGTGTAGTGTAATTGAGTGTTTGGGAGATGTCGAGTGAAGGTCTTACCCTTAGTTTTTGTCCATGCAGAGGCTGTGTATGGTCGTCAAGAGTAGTTTGGAGGGGTACCTGTATAACAGGAAGAGGAGTGAAGTAGAGTGGCAAACCCATCATTGTCAAAGCGAGGCTGACATGTACAATAAAAAGAAAACAAAATAAACATAATAAATCATCATAATCTGCACTACAATAACAGTAATCAGAACTTTGTCATCAAAGGGAGGGAAAGGAGAGGGGAGGGGAGGGGGGGACAGGATGGGAAAAGTTGGAAGAAGGGAGAGAGCAACTGACCAAAAATGGAGAGGAGGGAATAGAAGAAAATGGCCAGCTCAGTCCCAGGAAAGGGGAGCCATCCAGGGGACTCTGAGAGGAGGAGGGGAGTGAAGCATATTTGACCATAACGGTCTCTTATAGTAAATTTATAAGTCCAATATTTCACATCATAGGCTTCTAGGCAGGTAAAATAAAGATAGAAATAACTAAACGTAAACATTTAAACATGAACCTGTGGTCTGTGTCATGGTGCCACAGATGGCATGGCTTGATCCCAAAGACAGGAGTCCTGTCCAACTAAAAAGGGAGCAGGTGAAGCCTTTCTCATCTAGCAAAGGTTCTGTGTATAAAGGAAACCCACATTATTTATTAAGTAGTTTCAAGTAGGGTCGTCTTCTTCTCCACTCTGGTTTGGAAGTTTACTTGGGGCATTCCTTTTCTTCTTAGAGACTGTAGACCATTCTGGTCGTTGTGGTCTTGGAGGTAGATTATTTTGGGCTTTGCTTCCAGATTCCAAATCTTTCAAAGATGGGAGTGTTGGTTGCGAGATACCCAGTTGTTTACAGAATGTTTCCAAGTCCTCCGGATCCCTGTAAACAAATACTTTGTCTTTTTTAATTACCCTTATAGCAAACGGAAATCCCCATCTATAGGGTATGTTGAGGTCATTTCAATGTAAAGTTAAATAACTGGCTTCCTTGCGTTTCATGAGGGTTAAATTGCTAAGGTCTGCATATACTTGAATAGAGTCTTCTCCGAATGTTATGGGCGACTTTTTCCTTGCCGCCTGTATAATTATTTCCTTATCCGAAAATTTGTGACAGCATAGGATAATGTCTCTTGGTGGAGCAGTTTTGGTTGGGCGTGCTCTCAGGGCCCTATGTGCTCTGTTTATTGGTATGGTTTCTTCTGCTTTTAAGTCAAGCAGATACTTGAATAGGTTTTGTAAATATGATGGTATTTGTGCAGGATATATTTGCTCAGAAACACCTCTTATACGAAGATTCTGCCATCTGCCTCGGTTGTCAAGATCCTCAACTTGGGCCTGCAATTGTATTATTTCTGTGTTTTGCTGTTCTATTGCCATATTATCCGACGTCTTGGAAGTCTCTTCTGTTTGCTCCTCCAATTGCATAACTCTGTGTCCCAGTGCAGTAACCTCTCCCTTTACCTCTGTTAATCTTTGATGGCCTGGTTTACTTGGGTCATAAAGTGAGAAAGATCTTCTTTCGTAGGAAGTGCACTTAAGTCAGCTTTTGTGAGCGGTATATCTTGATTTCTACTGTGAGGAGAAGAATCCCCTGGTATATCTGTGCTGTCAGATGAAGTAGCGTCCATTGTGTTAAGACTTGGCCCCTCAAAAGATTTGAAATAGGTATTTAAACTGTTCATTGTAGGTGCAGCAGATTTTGAGCCTTTTTCTCCTTTTTGTTTATTGCGTGCAGCCATGAACTAAGAGTGGGATGGTGGGGGATCCACCAATGTCTAACTGAGATTGCTTGCTGTTGGTTCTGCGTATAGCATGTAGGGGATGTGTTCTGATAATAAGTTCAGATGGGATGTATGTCCAATTAGAACTGTAGGCCCCTTAATAGTGATGTCCCGAACTGTTCGCCCGCGAACGGTTCACAGCGAACATAGGTTGTTCGCGTTCGCGTTTGTGGGCGAACACATGGCGATGTTCGATCCGCCCCTATGTGTCATCATTGTGGAAACTTTGACCCTTTATGTCACAGCCGCCTGACACATTAGAGCCAATCGACATCAGACACTCCCTCACAGACACTCCCAGCTACTCAGAATCCGCCATTTTAGACTCATAACGACCTTGCTTTTTTAATGATAGGACGTGTTATGTTTTTTCTCCTGACATTCATAGGAAAAACATAGCTAGGCTAGTGTATTTAATGTCCAGAAGGACTCCACTCATCTCTGCTGCAAGCACAGCACCCCAAAAAGCCCTTTTTAGGGCTATATTTCGTGCCGTTTTTTTTTTTTTATTTCTTTTTTTTTTTATTAGCATTTGCCTGGCTTTCAGCTGTGTGTTTAAGGCTCATAGCATATGCTGTGACTACTGCCACCACTGATATCTCCCTAACAACATTAGTTTAAATTTAACTAACCCAAAAATATAATTATTTTTCTAGTGTAATTTTTTTTCATTTTCTATCAGGCCAGTGTCACACAGCATATACTCTGGTTCATTGCTCTGTGCCAGCCAGCAGCCAGCAGTGTTAATATCCGTTTATAACATTATTTTTAATTTTAAAAAAAACACAAAAAAATATTTTTCTAGTGTAATCTAATTACATTTACTATCATGCCTGTGTCTGTCAGGCTCACTCAGCATTAATATACCTATTTTTTTTCAGTCTTTTGGTTAATTGGTCTGTGCCAGGCAGCCACCCAGCACTCATATCTTTTTTTCTTTCACCTTAATTTTAATATATAAAAAAAAAAAGTTTAAATTTGTTTGCTAGTGTAATCAAATCTAATTTTCTATCCGGCCTGTGTGTTTTGCTGACATAGAGAGCCTACTGTGTTTACTTGCTGCCCTCCCTAGTCTATGAGCCACGACTCATATGTTTTTAACCTTTTTTTAATTTCCCCCCCCAAAAAATAATTTCAATCATTTTTCTAGTGTAATCTAATAGTATTTTCTATCAGGCGTGTGTGTATCCGACATACATAGCCTACTGTTTTTAGTAGCTGCCCTTCCAAGGCTATCAGCCACGACTCATATGTATGTGCTTAAACATTTTCTTAAAATTTCCAAAAAAAAGTCTTTAAATCATTATGCTAGTGTAATCTAATTGTATTTTCTATCAGGCCTGTGTCTAACTGTCTATCTGAGTTACACAGCATACTGTTGTTATAATTGCTGCCCTACGTAGCAGCCAGCCAGTGCGACCACTCATAGAGTCATATGTGCATTGCACTTCTTAACATAATTTTAATATTAAAATCTAAAATTTTAAAATATTTTGCTAGTGTAATGTAACTTAATTTTCTATCAGTCCTGTGTTTTTGTCACTTACACAGCATACTGTGTTAAATTACTGCCCTACCTACCATCCACGACTCATATCTGCCAGCCTGTCTGCCAGGCCCAAGTAGCCAATTAGTGGCACCAATCACAATTCTTGTAACAGTAATAAAATAAAAAAAACCATAATTTTTTGGACTGCAAATATTCAGTCTCCTAGGGCCATTGAATTTCATTTACCTCCTGCCTTCCACTGCCAGCCTTTTGTGCCAGGCCGTCTAGCCAACTATTTACACCAATCATAATTGTTGTCACAGTCAGACAGTATAGTTATTAATTTAAATAAAAAAAATTTTTAGTGTTGATCTTAGCCCTCAGTTTGCTCGTGCCTTTGAATTGCACTTTTCTACAGCCTTCCAAGCCTGTGTGCCAGGCCTACTTCAAAAATATTTACACCAATCATATTTGTTGTGACAGTATTCTAATAATTAAAAATTAAAAATTTTGGTAATAGTTGCTGTGATTTGAATCGTCAGTTTGCTGGTGCCATTGAAACGCACTTTCCTCCTGCCTTGCAGCCTGCTGTGAGCCAGGCCCCCACCTAGCCAATTGTTGTCAGCAATCATATTTCTGTTAACAGTATTGCAAAAATTGTCAATCATCGCTGTTTAGACTGTCAGTAATCAGTCTCCTAGTGTCCTTGAATTGCATCTCCCTCCTGCCTGCCATCCTTTTGTGCCAGGCCGTCTTGCCAACTATTTACACCAATCCTAATTTTTTGTCACAGTATAGTTACTAATTAAAATTAAAAAAATCTTTATTGTTGATGATCTTAACCCTCAGTTTGCTCGTGCCTTTGAATTGCACTTTACTACAGCCTTCCAAGCCTGTGTGCCAGGCCTACTTAAAAAATATTTACACCAATCATATTTGTTGTGACAGTATTCTAATAATTAAAAATTAAAATTTTTGGTAATAGTTGCTGTGATTTGAAACCTCAGTTTGCTGGTGCCATTGAATAGCACTTTCCTCCTGCCTTGCAGCCTGCTGTGAGCCAGGCCCACCTAGCCAATTGTCGTCAGCAATCATATTTCTTTTAACAGTATTGCAAAAATTGTCAATCATCACTGTTTTGACTGTCATTAATCAGTCTCCTAGTGTCCTTGAATTGCATCTCCCTCCTGCCTGCCATCCTTTTGTGCCAGGCCGTCTTGCCAACTATTTACACCAATCCTAATTGTTGTCACAGTATAGTTACTAATTTAAATAAAAAAAATCTTGATGGTTGATCTTAATCCTCATTTTGCTTGTGCCATTGAATTGCACTTTTCTACTGCCTGCCAGCCTGTGTGCCAGGCCCAACTATCCAATTAGTGCTAGCAATCAAATTTCTTTTAACAGTATTGCAAAATTTGTCAATCAACACTGTTTTGACTGTCAATCTGCAGTCTACTAGTGCCCTTGAATTGCATTTTCCTCCTGCCTGCCTGCCTGTGTGCCAGTCCCAACTAGCCAATTAGTGCCACCACTCATATTTATTGTAACAGGATTGGAATTTTTGTTAATCATAACTGTTTTGACTGTGATTCTTCAGTCTCCTAGTGCCATTGAATTGCAGTTTCCTTTCTCCCAGCGTGTGTGCCAGACAGGCTCATTTGCCAAATAGTGCCAAACAATCATATTTGTTGCCACAGTACTAGTAATATTTCAAAAAATTAACAATTTGTGATTTTTAAAACATCTGTCTTTTTTGTTGTTGTCAGTCTCACAGCGTATACTGTGCCTACTTTCACAGTGCCACCACTCAATTGGTGTAATAGTATTGTTAGTGTCCATTTAAAAAAAATGACAGGCAGAGGCAGGCCACCCCGCAGGTTCCGTGGTCGTGGTCGTGGTGCTGTGATTCCTTTAGACCCTACAAATATGCACATTGTTCAGACGCCGGGTGCCAGGGGGGATGCAAAAACTTCTGAGGAGGACCTAGTTGAATGGCTAACACAGGAAACCCAATCTTCTTCAGCTTCCGCTGCTAGTCCTCCTAAACTTGACGCACCATCTAAGTCCAGCTGTGCTTTGGGCAGGTCTCAAGTGACCAGTGACACTCCGCCGCCTGTCGCCACCACCAACACTAGCACCACAGCCGCTTCACTTGATCTGTCACAGGAGTTATTGACACATCATTTTGAAGAAATGAGTGATGCGCAACCATCATTGACAGAGGATGTAGATAATAGTGATCAGTCTCAGTCAGGCAGCATTACCGACATGGAGGTAAGGTGTGATGATGATGGTGATGTTGTACCCGCTGCTGCTTCCTTTCTTGATGTTTCAGATACAAGTGAAGCGGTTGATGATGATGTGTCGGTGGATGTCACGTGGGTGCCTGCTAGAAGAGAAGAAGAAGAGGGGGAAAGTTCAGATGGGGAGACAGAGAGGAGGAGGAGGAGATGATTTGGAAGCACAGGGAGGTCGTCTCAAGGAGCTAGTGGCACAGTCAAACAGCATGCATCGTCACCAGGGGTCAGCCAGACAGCCCGCCAACACCCATCAACGCATGCTGTTGCCACCACCAGAATGTCGTCATCGCAGAGCTCAGCAGTGTGGCATTTTTTTTGTGTGTCTGCCTCTGACAACAGCGATGCCATTTGCAACCTGTGCCAAAAGAAACTGAGTCGTGGGAAGTCCAACAGCCACCTAGGTACAACTGCTTTGCGAAGGCACATGGTCTCCCATCACAAAGGCCGATGGGAAGAACACATGAGTAGAAGCAGCACACAAAGTGAAAGCCACCCTCCTCCTCCTGCTCCAGCATCTTCAGCCACGTCAACCAGTGCTGTCCTCCTTGCCCCCTCTCAACCATACTCCACTCAGTCTCTCTTACGTAGCAGTTCCTGGTCATCTGACCACAGTTAGGTGTCTGTCAAGGACATGTTTGAGCGTAAGAAGCCAATTTCTCAAAGTCACCCCCTTGCCCGGCGTCCATTGTACTCCTATGCCCAGCTCCCTGCTCTTGTTTTTGTTGAGGGTCCTGGAGCTTCTGCCGAAAAGGCCTATGGATAATAAAGTGTACTGGGTGTCTGTTGAATTTTTTTTTTGATTTCCCGGTTGCAAGTAATTATCTCAGTGTTTCTAAAATTAATGCCTTTCCTGTAATCTATAATTCAAAAAGATTGACATATGTCCTCTTTCATGCTGTTGTTTCAGTTGCGGCTCCGGGACCCTCGTATTAACAAGGCCTGAGGATAAATAAGTGTAACCGGTGTCTAATGAATGTTTTTTTCTATTACACGGGTCATATAAATGATCTGTGGGTTTCTAAAATCAATGCCTTTCTTGTAATCTTTTATTCAAAAGTATGACATATCTCCTCTTTCATGCTGTTGTTCTGGTTGAGGCTCCGGGACCATCGTATTAAAAAGGCCTGAGCATAAATAAGTGTCACGGGTGTGTAATCAATGTTTTTTTCTAATTTCACGGTTGCAAATAATGATCTGTGGGTTTCTGAAATCAATGCCTTTCCTGTAATCTTTTATTCAAAAGGATGACATATCTCCTCTTTCATGCTGTTGTTTCGGTTGAGGCTCCGGGACCATCGTATTAAAAAGGCCTGAGCATAAATAAGTTTCACGGGTGTGTAATCAATTTTTTTTTCTAATTTCATGGTTGCAAATAATGATCTGTGGGTTTCTAAAATCAATGCCTTTCCTGTAATCTTTTATTCAAAAGTATGACATATCTCCTCTTTCATGCTGTTGTTTCAGTTGAGCCTCCGGGACCCTCGTATTAAAAAGGCCTGAGCATAAATAAGTGTCACGGCTGTCTAATCAATGTTTTTGTCTAATTTCACGGTTGCAAATAATGATCTGTGGGTTTCTAAAATCAATGCCTTTCCTGTAATCTTTTATTCAAAAGGATGACATATCTCCTCTTTCATGCTGTTGTTTCGGTTGAGGCTCCGGGACCCTCGTATTAAAAAGGCCTGAGCATAAATAAGTGTCACGGCTGTCTAATCAATGTTTTTGTCTAATTTCACGGTTGCAAATAATGATCTGTGGCTTTCTAAAATAAATGCCTTTCCTGTAATCTTTCATTCAAAAGGATGACATATCTCCTCTTTCATGCTGTTGTTTCGGTTGAGGCTCCGGGACCCTCGTATTAAAAAGGCCTGAGCATAAATAAGTGTGACGGGTGTGTAATCAATTTTTTTTTCTAAATTCACGTTGCAAATATTGATCTGTGGGTTTCTAAAATCAATGTCTTTACTGTAATCTTTTATTCAAAAGGATGACATATCTCCTCTTTCATGCTGTTGTTTCGGTTGAGCCTCCGGGACCCTCGTATTAAAAAGGCCTGAGCATAAATAAGTGTCACGGCTGTCTAATCAATGTTTTTGTGTAATTTCACGGTTGCAAATAATGATCTGTGGCTTTCTAAAATCAATACCTTTCCTGTAATCTTTTATTCAAAAGGATGACATATCTCCTCTTTCATGCTGTTGTTTCGGTTGAGGCTCCGGGACCCTCGTATTAAAAAGGCCTGAGCATAAATAAGTGTGACGGGTGTGTAATCAATTTTTTTTTCTAAATTCACGGTTGCAAATAATGATCTGTGGGTTTCTAAAATCAATGCCTTTACTGTAATCTTTTATTCAAAAGGATGACATATCTCCTCTTTCATGCTGTTGTTTCGCTTGAGCCTCCGGGACCCTCGTATTAAAAAGGCCTGAGCATAAATAAGTGTCACGGCTGTCTAATCAATGTTTTTGTCTAAATTCACGGTTGCAAATAATGATCTGTGGGTTTCTAAAATCAATGCCTTTCCTGTAATCTTTTATTCAAAAGGATGACATATCTCCTCTTTCATGCTGTTGTTTCGGTTGAGGCTCCGGGACCCTCGTATTAAAAAGGCATGAGCATAAATAAGTGTCACGGCTGTGTAATCAATTTTTTTTTCTAAATTCACGGTTGCAAATAATGATCTGTGGCTTTCTAAAATCAATGCCTTTCCTGTAATCTTTTATTCAAAAGGATGACATATCTCCTCTTTCATGCTGTTGTTTCGGTTGAGGCTCCGGGACCCTCGTATTAAAAAGGCCTGAGCATAAATAAGTGTCACGGCTGTGTAATCAATTTTTTTTTCTAAATTCACGGTTGCAAATAATGATCTGTGGGTTTCTAAAATCAATGCCTTTCCTGTAATCTTTTATTCAAAAGGATGACATATCTCCTCTTTCATGCTGTTGTTTCGGTTGAGGCTCCGGGACCCTCATATTAAAAAGGCCTGAGCATAAATAAGTGTGATGGGTGTGTAATCAATTTTTTTTTCTAAATTCACGGTTGCAAATAATGATCTGTGGGTTTCTAAAATCAATGCCTTTCCTGTAATCTTTTATTCAAAAGGATGACATATCTCTTCTTTCATGCTGTTGTTTCGGTTGAGGCTCCGGGACCCTCGTATTAAAAAGGCCTGAGCATAAATAAGTGTCACGGCTGTGTAATCAATTTTTTTTTCTAAATTCACGGTTGCAAATAATGATCTGTGGGTTTCTAAAATCAATGCCTTTACTGTAATCTTTTATTCAAAAGGATGACAGTACTACCAAAATACAGCCAATGAAGGGCCTTAGGAAGACTGAGCCAAGGTTGGATTGTAGTATTTGGTTAGGCTAATCATGATGGCCATGTAGACCACCACCACCGAGAGTCCTGGAAGTAACAGAGATGATGAGATGAAAGAGCTAAGAATAGTAGAACTTGAAACAACAGAGTTAGCCATGAGTGTTAGTGCAAAACCGCTTGGCTTTTTTTTGGCTTTGGGTGAGGCTATTCATGCAGGCCATATAGAGGTGACAACATTCGGTGTCGTATCAGCTATTAAACTAATAAGAACAGTACTACCAAAATACAGCCAATGAAGGGCCTTAGGAAGACTGGGCCAAGGTTGGATTGTAGTATTTGGTTAGGCTAATCATGATGGCCATGTAGACCACCACCACCGAGAGTCCTGGAAGTAACAGGGATGATGAGATGAAAGAGCTAAGAATAGTAGAACTTGAAACAACAGAGTTAGCCATGGGTGTTAGTGCAAAACCGCTTGGCTTTTTTTTGGCTTTGGGTGCGGCTATTCATGCAGGCCATATAGAGCTGACAACATTCGGTGTCGTATCAGCTATTAAACTAATAAGAACAGTACTACCAAAATACAGCCAATGAAGGGCCTTAGGAATACTGGGCCAAGGTTGGATTGTAGTATTTGGTTAGGCTAATCATGATGGCCATGTAGACCACCACCACCGAGAGTCCTGGAAGTAACAGGGATGATGAGATGAAAGAGCTAAGAATAGTAGAACTTGAAACAACAGAGTTAGCCATGGGTGTTAGTGCAAAACCGCTTGGCTTTTTTTTGGCTTTGGGTGCGGCTATTCATGCAGGCCATATAGAGCTGACAACATTCGGTGTCGTATCAACTATTAAACTAATAAGAACAGTACTACCAAAATACAGCCAATGAAGGGCCTTAGGAAGACTGGGCCAAGGTTGGATTGTAGTATTTGGTTAGGCTAATCATGATGGCCATGTAGACCACCACCACCGAGAGTCCTGGAAGTAACAGGGATGATGAGATGAAAGAGCTAAGAATAGTAGAACTTGAAACAACAGAGTTAGCCATGGGTGTTAGTGCAAAACCGCTTGGCTTTTTTTTGGCTTTGGGTGCGGCTATTCATGCAGGCCATATAGAGCTGACAACATTCGGTGTCGTATCAGCTATTAAACTAATAAGAACAGTACCACCAAAATACAGCCAATGAAGGGCCTTAGGAATACTGGGCCAAGGTTGGATTGTAGTATTTGGTTAGGCTAATCATGATGGCCATGTAGACCACCACCACCGAGAGTCCTGGAAGTAACAGGGATGATGAGATGAAAGAGCTAAGAATAGTAGAACTTGAAACAACAGAGTTAGCCATGGGTGTTAGTGCAAAACCGCTTGGCTTTTTTTTGGCTTTGGGTGCGGCTATTCATGCAGGCCATATAGAGCTGACAACATTCGGTGTCGTATCAGCTATTAAACTAATAAGAACAGTACTACCAAAATACAGCCAATGAAGGGCCTTAGGAAGACTGAGCCAAGGTTGGATTGTAGTATTTGGTTAGGCTAATCATGATGGCCATGTAGACCACCATAGTAATAAGAACAGTACTAGCAAAATACAGCCAATGAAGGGCCTTAGGAAGACTGAGCCAAGGTTGGATTGTAGTATTTGGTTAGGCTAATCATGATGGCCATGTAGACCACCACCACCGAGAGTCCTGGAAGTAACAGGGATGATGAGATGAAAGAGCTAAGAATAGTAGAACTTGAAACAACAGAGTTAGCCATGGGTGTTAGTGCAAAACCGCTTGGCTTTTTTTTGGCTTTGGGTGCGGCTATTCATGCAGGCCATATAGAGCTGACAACATTCGGTGTCGTATCAACTATTAAACTAATAAGAACAGTACTACCAAAATACAGCCAATGAAGGGCCTTAGGAAGACTGGGCCAAGGTTGGATTGTAGTATTTGGTTAGGCTAATCATGATGGCCATGTAGACCACCACCACCGAGAGTCCTGGAAGTAACAGGGATGATGAGATGAAAGAGCTAAGAATAGTAGAACTTGAAACAACAGAGTTAGCCATGGGTGTTAGTGCAAAACCGCTTGGCTTTTTTTTGGCTTTGGGTGCGGCTATTCATGCAGGCCATATAGAGCTGACAACATTCGGTGTCGTATCAGCTATTAAACTAATAAGAACAGTACCACCAAAATACAGCCAATGAAGGGCCTTAGGAATACTGGGCCAAGGTTGGATTGTAGTATTTGGTTAGGCTAATCATGATGGCCATGTAGACCACCACCACCGAGAGTCCTGGAAGTAACAGGGATGATGAGATGAAAGAGCTAAGAATAGTAGAACTTGAAACAACAGAGTTAGCCATGGGTGTTAGTGCAAAACCGCTTGGCTTTTTTTTGGCTTTGGGTGCGGCTATTCATGCAGGCCATATAGAGCTGACAACATTCGGTGTCGTATCAGCTATTAAACTAATAAGAACAGTACTACCAAAATACAGCCAATGAAGGGCCTTAGGAAGACTGAGCCAAGGTTGGATTGTAGTATTTGGTTAGGCTAATCATGATGGCCATGTAGACCACCATAGTAATAAGAACAGTACTAGCAAAATACAGCCAATGAAGGGCCTTAGGAAGACTGAGCCAAGGTTGGATTGTAGTATTTGGTTAGGCTAATCATGATGGCCATGTAGACCACCACCACCGAGAGTCCTGGAAGTAACAGGGATGATGAGATGAAAGTGCTAAGAATAGTACTACTTGAAACAACAGAGTTAGCCATGGGTGTTAATCCAAGACCGCTTGGATTTATTTTTGTATTGGGTGCAGCTAATCATGCAGGCCATATAGAGCTGACAACATTCGGTGTTGTATCAGCTATAAAAATAATAAGAACTGTACTATCAAAATACAGACAATGAAGGGCCTATGAAGACTGAGCAAAGGTTGGATTGTAGTATTTTGTTCGGCTAATCATGATGGCCATGTAGACCGCCCGTAACAGGGATGAAAGTGCTAAGAATAGTACTAATTGAAACAACAGAGTTAGCCATGGGTGTTAGTCTAAGACCACTCGGCTTTTTTTTGGGTTTGGGTGCAGCTAATCTTGAAGGACAGATAGACCTGCCACCATTTGGTGTTGTAACAGGTATGAAAATGCAAAGAACAGTACTACATAACACAACCTACTTACCATGGGTCCCAGAGCATATGTTTGGTTGTTATATTTTGTAAGGGTAATCATGCAGGCCATATAGACCTCCACCGATAGGGTGAGTATGAGTAACAGCTATTAAAATGCGAAGGACATTACTAATTAACACAACATAGTTACCATGGGTCGCAGACCAAGAGCAGATGTCTTATTATTATATTTTGTATGGGTAATCATCCAGGCCGTATAGACCTCACCAAATAGGGGGAGTTACAGAGATTAAAGTGCTAAGAATGGTAGTACTTAAAACACAACCTCGTTAAAATAGGTAGCAGACCACATGTCTTATTATTATAATTTTTCAGGGTAATCTGGCAGGCCATATAGAACTCCCACGATAGGGGGGGGGGGGGACAGGGATTAAAGTGCTAAGAAAAGTACTAATCGACACAAGCTAGTTGGGTCCAAGAACGCATGTTTGATTATTAGAATTTATTAGGGTAATTATATATCTAACAAATATATCTATTTCTCTTCTATCGATTCTATCTAACTATCAATCTATGTATATCTATCTATCCTATCTATCACTATCAATCTATCTTCTGTCCGGGATGTTTTGAGACAACCACTTTGGGAATGTTAGTTGATTTAGACCCATTATGGCTTAAAAGCAGACTCTGCATCAACTATGTAATTTTCCATGGGAGTTTTGCCAGGGATTCCCCTCCAGCATGCAACAGTCCAGGTGTTAGGACCCTTGAAACAACTTTTCCATCACTATTGTGGCCAGAAAGAGTCCTTGTAGGTTTTAAAGTTCGCCTGCCTATTGAATTCAATGGCGGGTTCGCACAGTTCGCGCATTCGCGAACAATACCGGAAGTTCAAGTCCGCGGTTCGCGAACCGAAAATTTTAGGTTCGCGACATCACTACCCCTTAATTGTTAACCTGGTGTTAAGGTCTGTAGGGTGTGCGCCTTTATATTTCACTAGGAGAAGTAAGCCATAATCCAAATCCCAGCAGCTGCACAGTTATATGTGATAGGGCTTATGTTTGTTCTGGTATGCGCATATGAATAATTCTGCATGTCGAACTTACTGGCAGCTCTCTCTGTTTTGCCTGTGTATGCCCGTGGGTCTTAAATCTCTTACCGCCGTCTGTTGTGTTAGGCAGTTGCATCCGATATCCTCTCACTGCTGCGATCTCATGCGTCGCCTGTTCTCTGCGCCACAAGTGGTCCGTGTGACGTCACTCCCCTAGGCCTCCGCTTTGGTTATTGCGGCTTTTACACCTCCGATGCAATTTTAAAAGTTGGGAAAGGTTCCCTTTATGTTTCCGGCACTTTCATGTGCATTAAGGATGTATTTTAAGGCATGTATTACCCCTGTTTGGCTCCCCTCCGGACCAAATAAGCTCCTGAGCTTCTCAGAAAGCAGCCATGATCGACCTTGGCTGGCTCCGCCCCCCCTGAGATCTCATTTTTAATATCAGTGAGGCTGCTGGTAACCGTGGACTGGAAACTATCCATTTTTTCCCACAGTTTTACAAAGTTGGATTGTATATCCTGCTTGGATACCAAGGTTTGGAGTTCAGCGCTAGTCACAGGAGCCATATCTTCTAAGCCTGCTTCATTATCGGATTCATTTTCCTCCTTCGCCTCAATGGCAGTGTGACCTTGAGATTTGGTCACTCTGGGTGTCTTAAAGAATGTGTCCATGGACAAGGGTTTCACCCCTTTGTCATTCTTAACAGTTTTCCTAGTGGACATTATAATTTTCAAATGTGGAGAGCAGTCTCCACAGTGTAGGTAAGTTATTTAAACTTCTGTGTAAAGATTCAATTCTGGTCACCACTGCCACCCAGTTGTAGTAGAAAGGCAATAGGGCAGGCACATCCCTTAATCTCTTTTGGTTATTTAGAGTTGCACCCCCTTATATCTCTTGTTCTCGAACTTCACTCTCTGATCATCTGAAGCCTTCACCTGTGGCCAGTATGATGTTTACTGTCGATTTCTGAGTACATTTGTTAGTAGCATACTTAGGTAGCTTCCCGAAAACTGTGACTTTTTCCCATATCCTTAGTAACTAGGTCAGTACATTTCTGTCAGACTGGTCAGGTATATGTAATTAAATATTCATTGCTTTCCTCATTTTAATGTCTCTGTCCCAGCTGGGTAAGCATATAAACTGCAAGCATATGGCGTGTTTGTTGTGGTGTATGGGTTGTCCTGTCTCCCCAGGCCATATGTACACACTGGACGAAGATGGAGAGGGATAGAGGGGATATGACCCACTGACAGGTCGTTCAGCAGGAAATGAGGGGGATAGAGGACAAACCCATGGCTGTAGTCTGTGGTGATTACTAGGTGTTTTCCTCCTTTCCTTCGCCAGCCACTTCAACTACATCTTCATCTGCAGTAGTGAGCATTTTTTTTTAATGTGAGGGTTATGATTCACTGTTAGTATGTGTATACCCTTTCCTAACCAGCAATAAATAGTTATATAGTCACTGAAGCCTCACATATGTAACCACCTGTGGCCCTGTTTGTTTTGGTGTAGTGGAAATTGCGCACTTACATGAGCCATGTGGCGGATTCTGCTGGGAGTGCTGGATTCTTATTCTTAGTGGTTCCACAGAGATCTCTGCTGTTTGTCTGTAGTCCGCTTTTGATTGTGGCAGAAAGAGCTTCACAGCTTCTAATACCTCGGATGAGGTTTATACGCTAGGCCTCAACCCCCTCCGTATTTTACCAGCTCCTCTATCCCTGTGGCCAGATCCAGTGTTTCTGCAGTGCTTTCTCCTGCGTTTGGTCTGGGATCTATATACCCATGCTCCGGAGCGGAGCCCCGACCCTTCGGAGCCTTTGTATGGGAAACTCGCTGTAGTTTAGTATAGGCCCACCTCTCTATATGCTCCGGTCAGAGAAAGTTGTGTTAAGTTCTAACACTCCATTTTTGCGCTATCTGAGGTGACAAAACTGCTTCAGCTGGTTGTTATCAATCTCACCACCTCTTTGCAAAAGTTTATAAGTTCTTAGACAAATGTTTTTGTCGATTATTGTATTTTTAGGCCTAGGAGTTAAGCAAAAACATGTCTGCTTCTAATGGCTGCTAGCTCCGCCCCCCTAAAATGTACTTTGTTTTTAAAGGGATAGTAAACCCCTATATTTTCTTTTATGATTCAGATAGCATTTTAAACAACTTTCCAATTTACTTCTATTATCAAATGTGCTTCATTCTCTTGTTATCCTTTGCTGAAGGAACAACATTGCACTACTGGCAGCTAGCTGAACACATCTAGTTAGCCAATCACAAGAGACAAATGTGTGCAGGCACCAATTAGCTGCAGCTCCCACTGGTGTATGATATGTGCGTATTAATTTTTAACAAGGGATACTAAGAGAACAAAGCACATTTGAAAATATTAGTGAATTTAAAACTGTCTTAAAAAACATGCTCTATCTGAATCATGCAAGTTTAATTTTGACTTTCCTATCCGTTTAAAATTTGGGTGTCTGGGTCAAACGCTTTAGGGCTAGATTACATATGGCGCTCTAACTGTAGCGGTCAAGTGATATGTTTTTTTTATGATTTTGAGCAAACGGGAATAGCGCACCTATTACGAGTTGAAAGTAGATGCGTACGCTTGAGTGCATTAGAATTTAACATGCATCAGGTTAGCGCAAATTGAGAGCTCGCTTAAAACACAACATAAATACATGTAAAAGTACATTTACACTCATTTAAACACTGTCTGATAAAAAGTTATAAGGGCTCAAAGATATGTGGTATAAGGTGTACGAAAAAGAAGCCAAAAATATACGTTTGGGGTTTTGCCCTTTCGCTCGTTCAGGGGTTGGACTGCAATGTTAAGTAAGGATCAGACTGATATTCTACAGGAAAGTTCTTTGTGAAAGGCACATGTTGAGTAAAAAGAGGCTGCTTCTTGGGTGGTAACTAGCCATAGAACAAGCTATTATGCTATTGTTCGTTCCCAGGTTGAGCGCTTCTGTCTTTTTATTTATGCAAATTATGACCCTGACAGAAGTCTCCCTAAGTGTGATGTGGGAAGCCAGATGTGGACCCGTTGCTCAGTGTGCCTAGAGGGATATGGCTGCACCTCACTGATGAGGCCCACAATAGGTCAAAACGTACGTCTGGGGGTTTTGCCCTTTCTCTCGTTCAGAGAGGAATTGCCTGGTATTTCGGGGCTGGACTGTATTGTCAAGTCAGGATCAGACTGATATGCTACTGGAAAGTTCTTCTCTGTGAAAGGCACATGTTGAGCAAAAAGAGGCTGCTTCTTGGGTGGTAAGTAGCCATAGAACAAGTTATTATGCTATTGTTCATTCCAAGGTTGAGTGCTTCTCTCTTTTTATTTGTACGAAAAAGAAGGGCTGCAAAGGGATTTAACATATATATGCATACATACATGTCTAAATATGTGTCTGTATGCATATATATATATATATATAGATAGATGTGTGTGTGTATATATGTATCCCATTCCAATGTTCTTCACTTAAAGGATAATGTACTTTTTATTGTAAATACACACACACACACATATATATATATATATATATATATATATATATATATAGAGAGAGAGAGAGAGAGAGAGAGAGAGAGAGAAATATAGGTATAGATATGTGTTTTTTTTCATGAACAGTATTATATATATAAAAAAATATATTTAATAATACAAAGTACATTATTTTCTATGTGAAGAAGATTGGAATGTAAAATATGCGTAACATGCATCAGGGTTCTCAATTTAAGACAAACACGGTTGGGTTAGCACACATGAAGAATTGTTATCTTCAATGTGCGCTATTGAAATATTAAATATAAACTATTAAAAATATTATTAAAAATGTTTTAAAATTCATAAACATACTGTAAAATATTCTAAATAATCCATAGAATATATATATACTGTATATGTACATTATATGTATACATACAGAGAGAAGTGCATTTACAGGAACGAACAACCAGCTCAATACTATTGTTAGCCTAAGTCTGTATGTATATATATATATATATATATATATATATATATATATGTGTGTGTGAATATATATATATCCTATATTATAAAAGGCTAAGAATGTGCGTCACCGTCTGTAACGATCTTCTGCTGGTGCTGGCGGGAGGTGTGGGCGAGAGGCGGGTGTTGGGTGGGCGGCTCTGCAGCAGATGTGGGGGGAAGGGGAGGCAGTGGGAGGGCCCTACGCTACAGAAATTATTTTTTTAAAGAAACTGTGAGGGATGGGGAAGCTACACTAAAGATATGGGGTTTGGGGTGTGGGGGAGTACTATATTGCAATCACGGGAGGGGGAGTTGGTGGGACCACTAAACTACAGAAAAAATAAAAATATATATATTAATGGTGATGTGAAAACTTTATGCCAAACTTTGGGCCAACCGCCTTAATACCTTACTCCCGAAGGTAGTACACTCAGATCAAGTTGGATTCACCTTTGGTAGAGAAGGACCGGATAATTCTCGGAAAATGCTTAATATCCTCACAGAGGCGTCTCGTCTAAAAATTCCCATGCTGACCCTGTCTTTGGACGCAGAAAAAGCGTTTGACAGGGTCAGATGGGATTACTTATGGTGCACATTAGCCCAATTTGGCATACCAGACGAAGTAGTAACAGCTATCCGCGCCTTATACTCCTGTCCATCGGCGGTTGTTAAGGGCTTGGGTTTTGCCTCTCCGGAAATTCATATCACTAACGGTACTAGGCAGGGATGCCCCCTATCGCCCTTAATTTTCACATTAGCCATTGAACCTTTGGCCCAAGCCATTAGAAACTCACGTACGATACGGGGAGTACAGTTTTCTGGTCAAACAGAAAAAATAGCATTGTTCTCGGATGACGTGACATTATTCCTCACAAACCCATTAGGCTCCCTACCTGCCCTCCTTGACCTTGTTTCCAAATTTGGTGCCCATAGTTATTATAAGGTTAACGTTTCAAAGACCGAGGCTTTGCCGGTTGGTATTCCTGCCTTTGAACTAGATGTTCTGCGAACCTCATACTCCTTTCAATGGTCCCATTCCACCATCAGACACTTGGGGATTCAACTTGGTGCAGATCGGAGAGCAGTACTTTCTATAAACTACTCAGACATTATTAAAGAAGTTACCGAGCTCACCACCTCATGGAACTTTAAAGAGATCTCTTGGCTAGGCCGCATAGCATCTTTTAAGATGACGATCCTACCTAAAATTCTCTATTACTTTCGCTGCTTACCTCTTAATGTTCCTAGTGCCCTTATAGATAAGCTCCAATCTCTTGGTCAAAAGTATATCTGGGATCATTCTAAGCCTCGTATAGCGGCAAAGATCCTTCAGAAAAAGTATGAGCAGGGAGGCGTAGCTATGCCTAGTATTCGCGGATACTATGAAGCCGCTAGGCTCTCTCATATCTTAGCCTGGGCAGATAAGGGTGAACCGCAAGGTTGGAAGACCATAGAGGCCTATGATCTCCCTACAGGTCTGAGTTTGGCTGATTTACCATGGATTCCTACCTACCGAGTGGATACGTTGGGAATAAAGAATGTCATTATCAGAAACAACTTGAAAATTTGGCACAACCTCAGGAACCTACCAGAGGTTGCCCCACATCCATCTCCTATCCAGTCTTTGCCCACCTTGCTTGCAGCCCTACCGGACACACATGTACAGCACTGGGGTGTTTGGGATCTGAAAATGATCTCCCAGCTATTTTCCTCAGACACTCTGGTAGGCCCGAACAATATAGAATCTGTCATTCCAAACCCCCCTATATGGCTCAAATTTGAGTACTCTAGACTATACGCCTTCCTGGTCTCTTGGGGATTCCCTAAAGGCCCTAATAGACCTCTGACCGCTTGGGAAAAATTGTGGCAACTCACTGTTAAGACCCCTAAACTTATCTCATTTCATTATAGCTTACTACTCTCGTCCACAAACAAAGACAGACCTTGGCAACTTAGAGCATGGGAGGGAGACTTGTCCAGACCAATCACTGACAAAGATCTGCACATGGCTATGACTCTAACCAAGAAGACAGTGCACTGTGCGAACACTCTAGAATCATATATGAAACTGTTTCTAAAATGGTATTATACCCCCTCTAGACTCTCACAGATGTTTCCTACAACCTCCCCTCTCTGCTGGAGAGACTGCGAATCAAGAGGGTCCGATATTCATATATGGTGGGAATGTCCTAAATTAAAACATTTGTGGACGCAGGTATCCTCCCTCTGCTGTGCCCTTGGACTGAATAGATCACTCACCCCTGATATGGCTTTGCTACATGTATTCCCGAGACACATTCAGGCTCCCCTGTCTAAATTGTTAATTTTTGTTCTCGCTGCCACTAAGTTGGCAATAGCGAGAGCTTGGAAACAGACTCAACGCCCTGACATAACAGTTATTATCCCCATAATACAGACATATGCCAAGATGGAACAGAGTTTCTACTTCAATACAGATAAAGAAGATCTCTACTGGCAGATCTGGGAACCTTGGTTCTATTACCAAGAAAACAATAGATAGGCGGATAGATCTTGACTCTTGTAACAAACTCCCCCGCCTACTCTCTTTCATCTGCAATCACTGACCTATGCTTTCACTCCTTCTTCTTCCATTCCCCTAACCCCCCCCCTCTCTTCCTACACTGTGCAACCTATTTCCCCTACCCCGGCCCCTATTCTCTGCTGTCCCTACTTCTTGTGGGGCGATTTGCCCCGCCTGGAGGTGCACGCTGGAATTGATCTGTCGGATCACTGAGAGAAGCAAGATAATGATTTTCATTAGACTGACTTGCTGTAATTACCATAATGCTGAGTTAATGCCTATGATTATTATGCCCTGCCAATCATCATAATTAAGATTGGTTAAACTGTAATGTCCTTTCTTCTATGATTATGTAAACTGTAAGACCCTTGTGGGTATATGATATGACCTGTGTTTGCTTATGATGACACTCTCACTGTGATTTCAGAAAAACCTATGTATATGCAAAAAAACTGTATAACATGTTGTTGTTATTCACAAGTTTATCTTACAATAAAAAGTATTTTTGAAAAAAAAAAAAAAATATATATATATATATATATATAGACAGCTGCCAATACCTAAGATGGAGGCAATAGTTAGAGGGGGGGGTTAGAGAGCTGTATGTGGGGGGAATAAGGGAGGTTGGAGGGTTAGGGGGATGCTACACTGCAGAAAAATAAAGAGATAGAGGGACAGAGATAGATAGGGATAGAGGGATAGGGATATAGGGATAGGGATAGAGATAAAGGGATAGAGATATAGGGATAGGGATAGAGGGATAGGGATAAAGGGATAGGGATAGAAATAGAGGAATAGTGATAGAGGGATAGAGGGATAGATGGATAGAGGGATAGGAATAGAGGGTTAGGGATAGAGGCTTAGGGATAGAGGGATAGGGATAGATGGATAGAGGGATATATTGATAGGGATAGAGATAGAGGGATAGGGATAGAGGGATAGATACAGAGGGAAAGGGATAGCTGGATTGGTATATTCCTTTCCTTAAACATTTTGACCCGTGTACACAGGCTTTAACACTAGTATATATACAGTATATATATATATATATATATATATATATATATATTGCAGTATGTATAATAATTTAAAATAATTTGTATTAATATGTTTAATAGTTTATATTTAATATTTCAAGAACGTTCATTAAAAATAGCAATTCTTCATGTGCACTAACCCAACCGCGTTAGTCCTAACTTGAGAACTCCAGAGCAAATTTTACACTCCTATGTGCTTCACATTGAAAATAATGTACTTTTAATTATTAAATATATATTTTTATAATTGATGTCAGGTTTATTGCACTTGAATAAACGGGATCGGGTTTAGTGCGCAAGTATGGGTGCTAGGTTTTTTAAGTTTGCATGCTCCATTGAAGTCTAGGGGGAGAATACTTTAACGTAGTCGAGACTTTGCAAATTCTATCTTTTTACATGCGTCAGGATCGCTTATGCACAAACCTTTTAACTTACCAATTGTAATGTGAGCGCAAACTGACATGCGCAAAAAGCCTCAGTCTAGGGAAGTTAACGCACGAGCGGGAGCGCAAAATACAGCTCCACTCTTAATCTAGCCCTCAGTTAGATCCTCGACTTTACTTTCATCGGTTAAGCACTTTATAAAAGTACTAAGTACTTAATTATTATTATTATTCTTTTTTTTTTGTATGCACCTTTAAATCACATTGGTTAATTTACAGGGGCATGGGATTTAATTAAATTTTAATTGTATAAATAAGGAACCCAGGAAAAAAAAGAGAAGCTGTGGGGAAATATTTACAAACAAGGGCAGGATGTAAGTTTGTTTGATGTTGATACAGATTTTGCATGTATTCAAATTAACATTTTGAATTATATTTTGGGGACATTTAGAGATACATGGGAGGGCTAACTTAGTGATAGAGAAAATGATGAGTAGTGGTAGTTAAGGAACTTAAGAGTGGAAGGCCACAAAAGAGGGACTTAAATGTGGAAGGATGGTTGGTGGCAATGGTGGGCAATAATTCAAGAACAGAGACAACAAGACAGGAAGTTACTGGTGAGTAAAATGATTACTAGTTTTAGGTCTTGGTAGAGAAATTGATCCTAGGACAGAAGAATGGTGAAGGAGAGGTCAATTATGTATTTCCAGAAAAGCTAGATCAAAGTACCACGCCAGAATGCTGCCAGAAGGACTGCTTTCTCTTTGCTCCACTTAATTTTTTTAGAACTTTAGGGAGAAGAACAATATGAATAAATATTTTTGCTAGTTTGAATTTCCAAGTAGTCATTGCAATGATATGGTGATGTCTTCTAATGGTACAATACCTAGCAACATTCATTTTCCCCTTGTTGCTATTAGATCTATTTCCAGGATATAATATTTCTGGGAGATTTTGAGAGACGCATCCAGGGAATGAGAACAGCCAAAGCGATAAAAACTCAGGATGTTAGGCTATCAATTTCACTGGCAAAGTCATCTAATGGATATCATCTAGGTAAGTAGTGACTAACTCTAATGGAAAATGCACAAACTGTAACTGAAAGTCTCTGCCAAAATATTGGAGGAAATTTAAATTACCTTGATTCATGAGTGCTTGCTTCAGCTCAATAGTAGTCATGAATGGACATGCTTCTGAAGCCCTGTTAACACTTATTTGAATAACTTTCTCAAACTTATTAAGACTTAAGCATAACATCTCAAACATGGAAAAGAAGGATAAAATAATTGTCTTAATAGAAACTGAACATAGCACACCAAAATCGGATATGTCTCTAAAGGTTCTCCCATTTTAAGGTGCATTGTAGCCATTTCTCTTTGCTTCATCTCAAATAGTTCACTTTTTATTTTTAAGAAAATATGTGCTGAATATTCTTGTGAGGAATTTGGAGACATGTCCTTCTCCATAAATATAGCTATAGCTATTGTATTTATCAGGCAATATGTATTAATGTTGGAAGGAACTACACCACTGCTACAGTGATATTAGTGTAAATTCACATTTTGATTTTAACATTTATACATGTTGTTGTTTTATTTCTAACTCAAAGAAACTGAGAAAAAGGTACTATGGAGGAGACTAAAATATGTATTTCTACTCTAAGAAAAATATATTTTACTCAAGCATCTGAAAGGGTTAAAAGTCAAATTCTAAGTGCAAGTCTCAACCTGCTACCTAAGAAATTATTATAAAACTAAAGGCTTGTTCATCAGGCCTCTTTTGATTCCTTCTGTATTGTTTGTAATAATGATCATAAGATAAGGGTCAGCCCAGACTTTCTAAATATAGAAACAAACACCTAGATTATGAGTTTTGCGTTACGGCTTTTAATGCTGAAAAAATGGCAATTTCAGCATAAAAGCAGTAACGCAGCTATTGCGAGTCGTGGGGGTATCGCTATACCACAAGCATTTTAGCCTGTAATGTAAAATCCATTCCGCACTCAAAAAAATGACTTTTTGCATGAGATTTTCATAGCGCCAGTATTACAGGTTGTGTGGTGAGGATAAAAAGCTTGCGTTACAGCTTAATCCGACACGATCCATACCGCCCTCTGAAACCAGTAGTTATGAGTTTTGCGCCAAAAAAATGTTTCACAAAACTCATAACTAAAGTGTAGCAAAGTACACTAACACCCATAAACTACTTATTAACCCCTAATCTGCCACCCACATTGCAACTATTAAATAAATGTATTAACTCTTAATCTGCCGCTCCCAACATCGCCGCCACTAATAAAAATGATTAACCCCTATTCTGCCACTCCCCCACATCACTGCCACTATAATAAAGCTATTAACCCCTATTCCGCAGCTCCCTGACATCGCCAACACTATAATAAAGCTATTAACCCCTATTCTGCCACTCCCCAACATCGCCAACACTATAATAAAGTTATTAACCCCTAAACCTCTGGCCTCCCACATCTCCACCACTAAATAAACCTATTAACCCCTAAAACGCCGCCCCCACATTGCAAAACACTAAATTAAACTATAAACCCCTAAACCTAACACCCCCCTAACTTTAAATTAAAATTACAATATAACTATATCTAAATAAATAAAAACTTACCTGTGAAATAAAAATAAACCTGATATTAAATTATAAATTAACCTAACCTTACTAGTCTAATAAAATAAAAAATACTACCAATTAAAATATCTAAATTACAATTTAAAAAAACCTAACACTACGAAAAAAAAAAAAATCTAAAATTACAAAAAATAATAAACACGAAATTACGAAAAATAAAGACACTAAGCTTACAAAAAATAATAAACAAAATTATAAAAAATAAAAACATATTAAGGGTGGGGTGTTTAAACTTGGAGGCCGAATTATCAAATGTCTGTCGGATCTGATCCGACAGTGAGGATGAGGTCCGACAGACATCGCTGAATGCGGAGAGCAATACGCTCTCTGTATTCAGCATTGCACCAGCAGCTCACAAGAGCTACTGTTGCAACGCTGCCCCCTGCAGACTCGCAGCCAATCAGCCGCCAGCAGGGAGGTGTCAATCAACACGATCGTACTCGATCGGGTTGAATTGTGGCGATTCCTGTCCGCCTCATCAGAGCAGGTGGACAGGGTTATGGAGCAGCGGTCTTTAGACCGCTGCTTCATAACTGCTGTTTCTGGCGAGCCTGCAGGCTCGCCAGAAACACGGGGCCTCAAGCTCCATTCGGAGCTTGATAGATAGGCCCCATGGGGTTTATATTAGGGTGTTAGGTTTAATCCTAACCTTTTTTTCCCCATAGACATCAATGGGTTGCATTACGGAGATTTTTCATTTCGCACTTCAGGTGTTAGTTGTTTTTCTAACACTCTCTCCCCATTGATGTCTATGGGGGAAAGCGTGCACAAGCACCTCAAAGTAGCCCTTGGATTTTGTGCGGTATGGAGCTTATCGCTATCATATCGCACGCACAAGGAGCCTTTTCAGTAACTTGTAATGGCAGCGCTATGACGAGTGAAATAACACAACTTTTTTGGCGTTAGTTTCGCACCCTGTTTAGCGCAAAACTTGTAATCTAGGTGATAGACTTTAACATATACAATTAAGTAGTTCATAGCAAAACCTTATACTTGTCCCAGTAGTTCTTGAAGTCTCTCACAGTGTTTGTCTTTGTGACCTCTAATGTAAGTTTATTCAGAGTCAACCACCATTTCTGTGAAGATGTGTTTCTGCAGATTACTCCTAAACCTACGATTCTTCAACTTTATATCATTACCCCTTGCTCTAATGTTGCTATTAGCCTCAGCTTTATTAAGTCCCTTAATATAATTAAAAGTTTTTTATTAGCGCTGCGGAACCTGTTGGCGCTCCACAAATACCTGATAATAATAATAATAATAATAATATCATACCACTCTCTACCTTTTCTCATGTATGCTATCCATATTTAGGTCATGAAGTCTTTCTTTGTAAGTTTTATTTTTCAGTCCATGAACCATTTTCATAGCCAACCTTTGAACAGATTCCAGTTTATTTATATCCTCCTTGAGATATAGGGGCCAATTTATCACGGCCCGTATGGGGCCGTATACCCCTGTTTCGGCGCGAACCTACAGGCTCGCTGGAAACAGGCTGTGGACATCAATCCGCCTGAGGCTGCGGACATCAATCCACCTGATCTAATACGATCGGGTTGATTGACACCCCTGCTAGCAGCCGATTGGCCCCGCAAATCTGCAGGGGGTGACATTGCACAAGCAGTTCACCAGAACTGCTTGTGCAATGATAAATGCCAACAGAGTATGCTGTCTGCATTTATTGATGTCTGGCAGACATGATCACTACAGCGGATCATGTCCGCCAGTCATTTGATAAATTAAATCGGCCCCATAGTATCCAGAACATTTACTATACTCTAGATTAGGCCTAACTGGTAATCTGTAAAGGGACATAAGAACGTTACTGCTGAAAACACCTCTACCAATATAACCAAGCATTCTACTGGTCTTAAATTGGCATTTTTCTGATGCAAAAAAATGCATGGTCTATTCTTTTAGAGCGTGTAGTTTTTGAATTACTGATCATAGATAACTAAGATGTAGAGCACAATTCTTCAGAAGTGTTTATTTAATGTTTCTTCAAAATTCACCATTTAAGTCTTTCGTGCTAAATTTTACAGATTTTAATTTTAAATATGGTAAACAAAGTAGTATTGAAACAATTAAAGGGACACTGAACACTAAATACATTTCACCTCCATCTAATCATAGGTAACCTAGGTTACATTGCAGGTATCTGAAGGAGAGTTACTGCACACGTGCTAACAGGTCAGCATTGGAAAGCAGTAAAAGACAGATTTCAATATGGTGGCATGCATGACTAGAGGAAGGAGGGGACTAACTTGAATATTATGTTTTTAAAATGTATTCAATGTCCCTTTAAACAGAAGAAAATGTCATCAGTAACAGATGTAGAATACAATTACTTGCTCTTTCAGTTCACGGCAGCAAAATGTGACCTTTATCCTTCTTACTCTCTCTGCTAAATATATCTAGGTAAACCCAGACATGATTACTTGTTTAGAATGTGTTGATCATAATACAGCCAATCAACGTTTTGTAGAGCAAAGGTGGTTAACATGCAGAGCATGCTAGAAGCCTTCTCATATAATAATTATTGACATAACCTTGCCCTCATAGTTCCTAACATTTAAATCAAATTAAATGCCAACGCCAACATTAAAGTTAATATTCCCAAATAAAATTATACTGTGCCATTCTAATGCCATGAAGAAGGATAGTGAAATCTATGTAAATAAATGCATATATAATTTCAAAGTTTGTTCTGAAAATATGAAGTCACACTATATTTCATTTACTGCCTCTTTACCTAAGTTGACACTGAGACTTAATTGCATAGCTGGTGGTGCACACTAAGTTAAGAATCTGTCATATCATCTGTACAGAGTGTTCACATGTAACTGAACCACAGCATACGTTCTGCAACAGCTTGTTTTGGAAACTAAAAGTTTATAGTATAGTATAATATCCTCATAAGCAAATATTATTTATTTACATACCACAATATAAAGTTGCCCTTGCTTAACACAGAACCACCTTATTTGCTTTTCCCAGTTCACAGCTTAAATCAATATCACATGTCAGTAAATATTTGTATATGGTTTTAGTTTTTCTCATACAGGAATTAAAGCAAAGTAAAATGAAAATAATTGAGAACATAATAAACCAAGCTAAATACATGCTACATGTGCTAGCCCATACAAGCTCCTAATTTGAATCAATGCATATTTATAAATATATTTATATTTTTATATATAATACATAAAGATAAGCACTCTCACTGACAACATATATAACAATCAGGGTGCTGGACAAGGTAATAGTATAAATGTTAATAAAGACCATACTCGCTGGATTTCATTATGTGTAATGTGTCAATTCTTTATTGAAGGTGACGTTTCAAGGACAGTCTCTCCATCTTCAGACCAGCTAGCAGTGCAAACACAGACTTAAAAAGACCACTAGAAATTGTTTCCAAACACCATGTTGTCATAGTAACCTCAAGTGGGTACATTGAAACCACAGTGATTCAAAGTAAACCTTTGCCCACAGAATATGTTGCTGTAGGGAAGAAAGGTTTTCCCTAAATCACAGCTGATCATGACACATTTGTCCAAGTGAGCACACAAGTGTTATATCAGGAAAAGAAATAAGATAAACATTATGGGCCAGATTACAAATGGAGAGCAAAATTGAGCTATTTGTGCTCCACTTGTATTACCAGGGCAATGCAATTGTGCTCTGGTATTCCAAGTAACCCGCAATGCTAACGCAAGCTTGCATTTGCATTGAATGGAAGCTTTGCGCTAAATAGAGCGCTCTTCCATAGGCTCCAATGGGAGCTTCGTTCTCATATACATATATATTTACAGGGAACACATAGTTCCCATAGACCGCTATGTAAAGGCACTTTTCAGTGCCATTTTTTTTCTAACACCCCACAACCACCAACTTTAAACCCTAAAAACTGCTTAATTCAGTTTTTTGTTTATTAAAACAAATGCTACAAGTGGAAAGCTAATTTATTGTACTCAAGCAAACGGACAAATTTGCTTTTATATATATATATATATATATATATATACACACACACATATTAACACAAAATATATATGTATATAAGTATATACATATATATTTAAAAATGATTTGCTGTGCTAGTTCTCATGTCGTGTCTCTTATGAGCGCAATGCTTCCCAGCAATTGCGCTGAACTTGTGCGCTGGTATTACTCAGTGGAGCGCAAATATTACTTTTGCAAAAGCAATATTTAGTGCTTCACTTGTAATCTAGCCCAATATACTTTATTTTGGGGCACTTTTGGAAAATTAACCAGAGATCTGATCTCTGGTTAATTTTCTGAGGGCTAATTGCTACTGCGGCTTGAGCTAGCAATAACCAGCCACTTTTAATGGCTGTTTATTTATCGCGCACCTGTGAACGGGCAAATTTGCCCATTTATGGTTAAGCAATAAATTAGAGCTCCACTTTTAATCTAGTCCTATATGTTCTGATATGCCTAATCTGTTATATTGAAGAAATACATGGGATAAAGTATTATGTAATAGAATAAGCTACTTGCTCATTGTGCTACATTCACAGGGAGATAGCACACACACTGAAGAAATAAAAAACAAAGATATACATATACACTCACCGGACACTTTATTAGGTATACCTGTTCAATTGCTTGGTAACACAAATTGCTAATCAGCCAATCACATGGCAGCAACTCAATGCTTTTAAGCATCTAGACGTGGCGAAGAAGACTTGCTGAAGTTCAAACCGAGCATCAGAATGGGGAAGAAAGGGGATTAAAGTGACTTTGAATGTGGCATGGTTGTTGGTGCCAGGCGGGCTGGTCTGAGTATTTAAAAAACTGCTGATCTACTGGGATTTTCAAGCACGGCCATCTCTAGGGTTTACAGAGAATGGTCCAAAAAAGAGAAAATATCCAGTGAGCGGCAGTTGTGTGGATGAAAATGCCTTGTTAATGTCAGAGGTCAGAGGAGAATGGTCAGACTGGTTCAAAATGATAGAAAGGTAATAGTAACTCAAATAACCACTCTTTACAACCAAGGTATGCAGAATACCATCTCTGAACACACAACACCTTGAACCTTGAAGCAGATGGGCTACAGCAGCAGAAGACCACATCAGGTGCCACTCTGTCAGCTAAGAACAGGAAACTGAGGCTACAATTCGCACAGGCTCCTCAAAATTGAACAATAGAAGATTGGAAAAACGTTGCTTGGTCTGATGAGTCTCGATTTCAGCTGCCACATTCAGATGGTAGTTTCAGAATTTGGCATAAACAACATGAAAGCATGGATCCATCCTGCCTTGTATCAACGGTTCAGGCTGTTGGTGGTGGTGTAATGGTGTGGGGGGTATTTTCTTGACACACTTTGGGCCCCTTAGTACCAATTGAGCATCATTTAAACGCCACAACCTACCTGAATATTGTTGCTGACCATGTCCATCCCTTTATGACTACAGTGTACCCATCTTCTGATGGCTACATCCAGCAGGATAATGTCATGTCGCTGCCGCGCCGCTACTCGCTATGTTGCCATAGACGCGACGGTGGTGACTTGCTGCTATGGCGGTTGCCATAAACGCAGACGGTGCTTCAGAGCGTGCGGCAAAGATGTCATCGCCACACGCTGCCTCTCATCCTGGATGCCGCTCCTGTGTATACCTGTGTGTCCTCCTTGGTGCAAATCGGTGCCTATGTAAGTACCTGCAGTGCTTACATGCACTGCCCAAGTATAGGTGTTACTTAGTGTCCTCCTGGGTGTTATTGTTACTGTATGCTGGATTGTTATATTGTTTCTGACCTCTGCTTGTTTGACCACTCTGCCTGTTAACCCCTAAACTGCTGGATTGATATACTGCTGCTGATCTCTGCTTGTCTGACCACTCTGCCTGATAACCCCTAAACTGCTGGATTGATATACTGTTGCTGAACTCTGCTTTTCTGACCACGCTGCCTGTAAACCCCTAAACTGCTGGATTGATATACTGCTGCTGAACTATGCTTGTCTGACCACTCTGCCTGTAAACCCCTAAACTGCTGGATTTATATACTGCTGCTGATCTCTGCTTGTCTGACCACTCTGCCTGCCTAACCCTTAAAACTGCTGGATTGATATACTGTTGCTGAACTCTGTTTGTCTGACCATTCTATTGGTTTACCACTGAACTGTTTTACTGTTGGATTTCCCTTTGTTACTGACTCCTGCCTGTTTCTGGTCCTTCTATTGGTTTACCCCTGAACTGCTATTCTGCTGGATTTCCTTCCTATTGCCGCTAAGGACTACCCTAGCTACTGTGAGCACTGCTTACCTCATTTTACAAACTTTCTCTGTCCTGGGATATTTCATATCACTCCACTTGATGCCGGGATAAGAAGACTACTGGCCAAGTTTGGTTTGATAGAGGAATATCCCACGAGCATTACAGATAATGCACCATGTCACAAAGCTCAAATCATCTCAAACTGGTTTCTTGAACATGACAATGAGTTCACTGTACTCCAATGACCTCCACAGTCACCAGATCTCAATCCAATAGAGCACCTTTGGGATGTGGTGGAATGGGAAATTCACATCATGGATGTGCAGCTGACAAATCTGCAGCAACTGTGTGATGCTATCGTCAATATGGACCAAAATGTAATGTTTCCAACACCTTGTTGAATCTATGCCACAAATAATTAAGGCAGCTCTGAAGGCAAAAGGGGGTCCAACCCGGTTCTAGCAAAGGTATACCTAATAAAGTGGCCGGTAAATTTATATATATATATAAAAGATAATTTCCCACTAATAAAAAAGAAAGTTGGTAATCAAAGTACCTTTTTTATGAAGATTTTAGGTCACATTACTGGCAAAGTTGAAAAAATTATCAGAAGTCTGTACTGACATACAAAATAACAGAAGTGAACAAGCAGAATCATCAAAAGTACACAAAAAGAAACATATAAAACATACCATATAAAAGAACAAAACCTTCTACATCACAACTCGGGTCACTTTTGGACCACCTACAGCAAGGTATAAAGGAAGAAAAAAAAAAAACACTTCTGAGTCCCCTAACTGAGCAAATCTATTACTAATAAAACAAACAGTAGCAAATTGCACAATTTTCCTTTCCCCCAAAAACAACTGTCTCTCATTAACCAGTTGACTCTTAGGGGCCTATTTATTAATGTGCGAGCGGACATGATCTGATATTGCGGATCATGTCGGCTGCACATCGATAAATGCTGACAGCATATGCTCTCTGCATTTATCATTGCACAAGCAGTTCTTGTGAACTGCTGGTGCAATGCCGCCCCCTGCAGATTTGCGACCAATTGGCCGCTAGCAGGGGGTGTCAATCAACCTGGGGCAAGCACAGGGTATCAAGCTCCGTACAGAGCTTGATAAATATGCCCCTTAACACTGAGTGAATATTATGTCACAAGCGCTTAGACTTACATTATACAGACTGAGTATACAGTTTGCTTCTGATGTGTCTATTTTTATCTACTAATTTACTACAATATATGCAGCTTCTACTGTTATAGCTTTTATACATGGTGCACACTCTTCAGAGACCGAAGTGAATACTGAACAAACAAACAGATCACATGCTTGATTCTACCAGCTACACGTAGCAGTGGAAGACCATAACCTTCAGGTTACCACTGCACACTGACCTGGCCTTGTGTTCTATACTGTGGCTATTCTGTCCTGCACTTATTCATTTGAAAGCCTCCCTCGCTGCTCCTGCTAATCTGTGATGGAGGCGTGTGAGCGCATTGCATAAATGCCCATCCGTTGTACTTCTCTTACTATTGTCTCATCGGCCATCCTTATACCTCTATTATACGTAACACCACAAAAACGCCACGAATATACATATCCAGGGCTTGAAATTTCCACTAGTCCCAGATAAGTAAGAAATTGAGGCATAAATTGCTGATGTGTACTGCAAGAGCAAGTAATTGTAAAAAAGTGTACTTTTTCCTATCTTTAACATTGAGTGGACTAGTAACTTTTTACCTCTGGGCTCGTGGTTTTTTACCCCTGACTAGTTAACTATAGGGATATTTTCCCACCCCTATAATCTATTGTGACCTGTGAGTGCCTCCTTTGAGAAAACTTGCTTTTGATATGAATATATAGGAGACAGCACCTGGGCACATGACTGAGGAATAGGAGTGCAGGGACTATACAAATACTGTGTATGTGTTGACACTTTACTTCAGGACTCTTAACTCACCATTTGCAATATAAGCAATAATAGTGAGCCCTGTGCTATCCATTTAAAATAAAGGGCATGCCAAAAAATCATCTAGATTACAAGTTTTGTGCTATAGAAGGTGTGAAACGAACGCAACAAAATTTGTGTTACTTCACCCTCCATAGCGCTGCCATTATGAGTTTTTAAAAAGCCGCCTTGTGCGATATGGTTGCGTTGAGCTCCATACCGCACAAAATACAAGCACTGCATGTTTTCCCCATAGACATCAATGGGGAGAGAGTGTTAGAAAAAAAACTAACACTTGCGATCGCGGAATGAAAAGCTCCGTAACGCAACCCCATTGATGTCTATAGGGAAAAAAAAGTTAAGTTTAAACCTAACACCCTAACATAAACCCCACGTCTAAACACACCTAATCTGCTGCCCCCGACATCGCCACCTACATAATGTTATTAATCCCTAGGGGTCTATTTATTATTGTGCGGACGGACATGATACAATGTTGCGTTTCATGTCCACCGCACATCGATAAATGCCAACAGCGTACACTGTCAGCATTTATCATTGCACCAGCAGTTCTTGTGAACTGCTGGTGCAATGGCGCCCCCCCTGCAGATTTGCAGCCAATCGGCCGCTAGCAGGGGGTGTCAATCAACCTGATCATATTCGATACGGTTGATTTCTGTCCTTCGCCTCAGAGCAGGTGGACAGGTTATGGAGCAGCGGTCTTTAGACCACTGCTTCATAACTTCTGTTTCCAGTGAGCCTGAAGGTTCGCCAGAAACACAGGGCATCAAGCTCCGTACGATAAAGCTTGATAAATTGACCCCTTAATCTGCCGCTCCCGATATCGCCGCCACCAAAATAAATCTATTAACCCCTAATCTGCTGCTCCCGATATCGCTGCCACTATAATAAAGTTATTAACCCCTATTACCCCGCACCCCAACATCGCCCACACTATAAGAAAGATATTAACTCCTATTCTACCTAGTTAAAATAAATACAAACTTACTTGTGAAATAAAAATAAAACCTAAGCTAGCTACAATATAACTAATAGTTACGTTATGGATGAAGATGGAGCTGCTGGGATGACGATCGTTCAAGCCAGCAACTGTGAGTACCTAAAAAGGGGTTAGTGTTAGGTTTTTTTAAGGTTGTTCTGGGGTGTTTTTATTTAAGATTAGGGTTTGGGCAATTCTAAAAGAGCTGAATGCTCTTTTAAGGGCAAGAAAAAGAGCTGAATGGCTTTTTAAGGGCAATGCCCATATAAATGCCCTTTTCAGGGCAATTGGTAGATTATTTTATTTTTTTAGAGTTAGGTTTGTTTTTTTGGGGGGTTGGTTGGGTGGTGGGTTTTACTGTTGGGGGGTCTTTGTATTTTTTTACAGGGAAAAGAGCAGATTTATTTAGGGCAATGCCCTACAAACGACCCTTTTAAGGGCTATTGGTAGTTTATTATATGCTAGAGTTTTTTTTTATTTTGGGTGGGCTTTTTTTTGATAGGGCTATTAGATTAGGTGTAATTGTTTTTATTTTGGATAATTTAATTTGTTATTTTTTGTAATTTAGTATTTTTTTATTTTTATAATTTAGTATTTTGTTATTTTTGTAATTTAGTATTTTTAATTTTTTGTAACTGTAGATTTCATTTTTTTAGTAGTGTTAGGTTTTTTAATGAGTAATTTTATTTATTTAATTGATAGTTATTTTAATTTTAGTCTAATAGTAATGTTAGTTTAATTTATAATTTAAACTTAGGTTTTTTTTAATTTCACAGGTAAGTTTTTATTTATTTTAAGATATGGATCTTGTAATTTTAATTTAAAGTTAGGGGGTTGTTAGGTTTAGGGGTTAATAAGTTTAATATAGTGTTTGTGATGCGGGAGGGCCTCGGTTTATATTTTTTTAGGTAGTTTATGGGTTTTAGTGTACTTTGTAACAGTTTAGTTATGAGTTTTGTGTAACAGTTTGTTGCATAAAACTCATAACTACTGCTCTCAGATTGTGAAACGGATCCTGTCAGTGTAGGGTGTAACGCAAGCTTTTTAGCCTCACCGCAAAACTCGTAATGGCAGCGCTATGGGAATCCCATGAAAAAACGTCATTTTTTTTTAGCGTGGGACTCACATTGCGTTACAGGCTAAAAGGTTTGTGGTGCTGTTTTAATGCTGAAATGGCCATTTTTTCAGCGATTAAAACACTAAAGCAAAACTCGTAATCTAGGTGAAAGTTTGCTGCATAAAGATTATGTGATAAATCTTTTTTTACCATCTATATGTAATACAAGCTTGTGTGCTACTCTTTGAGCAAGGTTGTAGCTAAGAATAACGTGCCTTGCGCAATCGATTGTGCTCCACTTGTAATCTAGCCCTATATCTTGTATTTATACAAACTTTACAGGTTGTTATGGATGTAAACTGTCGATATTACATGATCATATATGTCCAATAAAAAATGAACATGGCTCATTAATATGAATAGTAATGGTTTGGTTTTCTTAAAATAATTGTTTGTGTATTTGTGGTGAACCTCCTAATAATAATGTGTAATGGTGTTTATAATCTATTATCCCCTAAACTGCCACACCCCCACATTGCAAAATACCCCTCTACACTATTAACCCCTAAAACGTCTATCCCAAACTACCCATCTATGTGTAATGGTATTTATAATCTATTAACCCCTAAACTGTCACACCCTCACATTGAAAAGTGAAATCAGCCAATAGAAAAAGCTTTAATTCTACTGGCTGATTTTCAATTTCCAATTCCTTTATAAAGTGGGTACCTCACATTCAAAATTCAGTGTGCGGCTGTTAACAGAATAAAGAGGACTTTAGGGATGGAAGATAAGAAGACGAATGAAGATAAGAAGACCAATGCCGGGATGAAGCTAGGAGACCGATGCCAGGATAAAGAATGAGCACCACTTGGATGAAGATGTCGCTTCATTTTCCGGATTCAACTTTGCTGAGTACATCTTTGGAGTGTAGTGTTTTTTGTGTTTTATATTTTGGGGGGGGGGGGCAGAAAAATAGCTAAATGCCCCTCTAAAGGCAATTACCAGCCAAATGCGCTTTTCAGGGCTTCTGTTTTAGAGTATTTCTTTTAGAGTATAGGTTTTTTTTTAGACTTTTTTTTTTTGGGGGGGGGTTACTTGTAGATTGGTGTTTGGAATTTTTTTAATTGAAAAAGAGCTAAGACACTTTAGGGCATTGTCCTAGAAAAGGCCCTCTTAAGGGCTATTGCTGTAGTTTAGTGTTAGTAAATGTTTTCCAATAGGCAGAACTATTTTTTTTATTTTTGGCAATTTGTTTTTTTTTTATTTTCTGTAATGGTAGGTTTTTTTCTGTACTGTTAGGTTATTTTATTTTTCAGGTAAGGTTAGTTTGTTTGTTTTTTAAGATATGGTTAGTTTGTTTGTTTTTAAGGTAAGGTTAGGTTTTCTTTTTATAAGATACTATTAGTTGGGGGGGTTCATGTAAGGTTAGTTTTTTTTGGAATAACTTAGGGGGTGTTAAGTTAGAGGGGTTAGCTGGTTATGGGGTTTAGTGGTATTTTGCGGTGGGGGTTGTGTTGGTTTAGGGGTTATAAGAATAATGGGGTATTTGTGATGTGGGGGCTTGGCAGTTTAGGGAAAAATAGAGTTTAGGAAAATTTGTGGTGGGCTATGCGTAAAGTTTGGGGTTAATATAGTAGAGGAGACTTTGCAGTGGGCTATGTGACGGGATAGGGGTTATTAGTGTAGTGGAGACTTTGCGGTGGGCTATGCAGCGGGTTAGGGGTTAATAGTGTAGTGGGGTCTTTGCGATGGGCTATGTGGTAGCTTAGGGATTATTAGAGTAGTAGGCTTTTGGCGTTTCATATTGGTGTTTTTTGCACTTTTCTATGTATGGGAGAGTATGTTAACATGGTTACAATATTCTAACTTCTGCTCTTTGCATTCCTTGGGTTAGTGCACGGGCCAAAAATATTCACTTTAAACTTGTAAAACCTGCAAAGAGCAGAAGTCGAGCGGAGTTAGCGTACGAGCAGGATCGGTAATTAGTGCTCCACTTGTAATCTAGCCCTAAATATCTTGTATTCTTCATTGTAAGTATCACATCATGGCACTATCTGACTGTCCAGCCACCATCTCGTTATCATTGGTCTTAAAATTCACAAGTGATCCTTCAAACATGTGAACAGGTAATAGTCACTGGGGGCAAGGTATGATTATTATGAAGGGGGTAATTCTGCAATTAGAATCGAGCCTCAGCAATGGGAACCATGGCAACAAAGAGCTTGTGCATTGGAGCTTTACAATAACTTTATAGCAATAGTAAGCAGACCAGATAAATACATTTATTTCTGGGTAAAGCACTCTGGACATAAGTGTAGATAAGAATTAACCCTTAGTTTAAGATAAATATTTACTTACTTTGTACACTATGGGATAAAAGGAGAAAAATATCACAAAATTAAAAAGTTGTAAATCCTACCCAAATATTAATAACAAATGAATAAATCTAAATGTGTTTATAATATATTGCATTATTTATGTATGAATATGATGCTATATTATACATTTATGTCTGTGAGATGCTCAGCTTGCAATCTGCTTTCCTTAGTTTGGAAAGGATCTCTTTTGGGTGTGTATTGGATGGGTGTAACAAGGTGTCAGTCTCTTTGATCAGTATTCTGTGTTATGAATATTAATCTATGGAATCCTTAGTTGTTTTGTGTCCCCTTGTTTATTGGGAAAATGTAATGTTATTGTATCCTTTGATATGTTCCTACCAAGGCATTGGTTCAAACTAACCTTTATTTATTTTAATATTTAAGCTAACAGTCAAATAATAATATAATACATAACAGCTGATCATGTTTTTCTGAATACATTTTATAACAACTAGGTGCCATTTTGTTTCATTATGCAAATGTATACCAGATGTCTGAATGTCTTTACTGTTTCTTACGGTAGTAATTAATGAATACAAGTTATCAAATAAGATCAACATTTAAGCACTGAAAAGGAATTATGTAGTCTCATCTGTTTCTTAGGGACACTAAGCAGGTTTATTCAGCAAGGTAACTGTGTACTACAGTCTAAGTACAGGTTCCGCTCATGCCACTTGCTAAACAAACTCTAAAGAGACATTTTTCAAATGAATTTTAGCTTGATAAAGGCACATAACTGACCTAACACTAAGGTTTCAAGTTTCTGGCCTGGAATCCGGGGAAATTGCATTGTTTATGGTCTTTGTTGCTATTTATGAATTTGCAGTTTAGACAATTGTTATATTTTTACTACACACTAATGGATACAGAAAATTGTAACTATAACTATAGATGAACTGATAGATTAACTAAATATTCATTCATTCATTGATTGTTCAATGTGCACTAACAACTCATACTCTTTCCTTTTTACATTTACTTTTTATATTGGAGTACTGGGATAATTGTAATTAACAATAACTGGTAATTCTAACCTTTAAAGCATGCAAGCTTCCTTATCCTATCCTATACTATAAAAGGCCAAGTGTGTTTGTCCGAAGCTGTCATGCGCAGTAGAGACAGCACGCGGACAAACACACTGGCCTAAGTCCCTACCTGTTCTGCCGACTGCGCCGAGCAAAAGTGAGCGTGGCCGAGCGTGAAGGGGGCGGGGCCTAACGCGAAGGCCCGTGAAGGGGGCGGAGCCTAGCGTGAAGGCCCGTGAAGAGAGCTCAAACAGCTCAAGAGAGGGTGGAGGGATGTGGGGAGAGGGGGGGAGATGTGGAGTGAGGGGGGAGATGTGGAGAGATGTGGAGTGAGGGGGGAGATGTGGAGTGAGGGGGGAGATGTGGAGAGAGGGGAGAGATGTGGGGAGATGTTGAGAGAGGGGGGAGATGTGGAGAGAGGGGGGAGATGTGGGGAGAGGGGGGAGATGTGGAGTGAGGGAGGGGGAGATGTGGAGTGAGGGAGGGGGAGATGTGGAGAGAGGGGGGAGATGTGGAGAGAGGGGGGAGATGTGGAGAAAGGGGAGAGATGTGGAGAGAGGGGGGAGATGTGGAGAGAGGGGGGAGATGGGGAGAGATGTGGGGAGAGGGGGGGAGATGTGGAGAGAGGGGGGGAGATGTGGGGAGAGAGAGAGGGAGGAGAGAGAGGGGGAGAAAGAGGGGGGAGTTAAAGGGGGAGAGAGAGAGGGGAAGAGAGAGGGGGGAGAGGGAGAGAGAGAGACAGAGAGAGAGGGAGAGAGAGAGAGAGGAGAGAGAGAATGAGAGAGAGAGGGGGAGAGAGAGAGAGGGAGAGAGAGAGAGGGGGGGAGGGGAGAGAGAGAGGGGGGAGGGGAGAGAGAGAGGGGAGAGAGATAGAGAGAGAGGAGAGACACAGAGAGGGGAGAGAGAGGGGGGAGAGAGAGAGGGGGGAGAGAGAGAGAGAGGGGAGAGAGAGGGGGGAGAGATAGAGGGGCAAGAGAGAGAGAGGAGAGACAGAGGGGGGAGAGAGAGAGAGAGAGAGGGGGGGGGAGAAAGAGAGAGAGAAGAGAGAGAGAGGGGAGAGTGAGAGAGGGGGGAGAGAGAGAGGGGAGAGAGAGAGAGAGAGAGAGAGAGAGAGAGAGAGAGAAAGAGGGGGGAGAGAGAGGGGGAGAGAGAGAGAGAGGGGGAGAGAGAAAGAGAGGGGGGGAGAGAGAGAGAGAGAGGGGGAGAGAGAAAGAGAGGGGGAGAGAGAGAGAGAGTGGGGAGAGAGAGAGAGGAGAGGGGGGGGAGAGAGGGAGGGAGAGAGGGGAGGGAGAGAGGGGGAGAGAGAGAGAGGGGAGAGAGAGAGAGAGGTGAGAGAGAGAGAGAGGGGAGAGAGAGGGGGGGGGGGAGAGAGAGAGAGAGAGAGAGGGGGGAGAGAGAGGGGGGAGAGAGAGAGAGATAGAGGGGAGAGAGATAGAGGGGAGAGAGAGAGACAGAGAGAGGGGAGAGAGAAAGAAGGAGGCGAGAGAGAGGGGGGGAGAGAGAGAGATAGAGGGGAGAGAGATAGAGGGGAGAGAGAGAGACAGAGAGAGGGGAGAGAGAGAGAGAGAGAGAGAGAGAGAGGGGGGGGAGAGAGAGGGGGGAGAGAGAGAGAGATAGAGGGGAGAGAGATAGAGGGGAGAGAGAGAGACAGAGAGAGGGGAGAGAGAAAGAGAGAGGCGAGAGAGAGGGGGGGGAGAGAGAGAGATAGAGGGGAGATAGAGAGAGAGAGGGGAGAGAGAGAGAGAGAGGGGTGAGATAGAGAGAGGGGAGAGAGAGAGAGAGGGGAGAGAGAGAGAGAGGGGAGAGAGAGAGAAAGGGGGGAGAGAGAGAAAGAGGGGGGAGAGAGAGAGGGGAGCGAGAGAGAGAGAGAGGGGGAGATGGAGAGAGAGGGGGAGAGAGCGCAAAAGAGAGGGGGGAGAGAGAGAAAGCAAAAGAGAGTGGGAGGGAGAGAACGCCAGGGGTGGGACCACTGTACTGCAAAAAATGGCCCGTGTGAACGGGCTTTAGGACTAGTCTGTCATATTTATTTAATTGGTCCTGTTCTTATGTGTTAAAGGGACACTGTACCCAAAAAATTTCTTTTGTGATTCAGATTGAGCATGAAATTTTAAGCAACTTTCTAATTTGTTCCTATTATCAACTTTTCTTCATTTTCTTGGTATCTTTATTTGAAATGCAAGAATGTAAGTTTAGATGCCGGCCCATTTTTGGTGAACAACCTGGGTTGTCCTTGCTGATTGGTGGATAAATTCATCCACCAATAAAAAAGGGCTGTCCAGAGTACTGAAACCAAAAAAAAGCTTAGATGCCTTCTTTTTCAAATAATGATAGCAAGAGAACGAAGAAAAATTGATAATAGGAGTAAATTAGAAAGTTGCTTAAAATTGCATGCTCTTTCTGAATTACAAAAGAAAAAATTTGGGTTCAGTGTTCCTTTAACCTCGAATAGAAGGTGCTAAGTGTGACTTATCTAAGACTGTTTAACACAATACATGCACACATATGAGTTTGACTATTTCAACATTGATGCATTGGTTGAGGTATGCTATAATTTTGCTTTACCCCCTTTGAAATCGTATTGTGGTTGCCCATATCAACAACTCCTATTTGCGAACCAGGGAATAGGAAGGGGAAGTTTCAACAATGACCAATTATGAATGAAGGGACTAGGCAACTGGATTACTTACTAAAAAAAAGAAAAAATATATATTTTTCAATGAGCATTAGTTATTAAGCATTGTATGCTTAGAAGAATCTTTAAAGGGACATTGAACACTGCTTCTTAAACACCTCTGAGGTGGCGTGGGGAAATCACAGAGAGCTTGCTCGCTCTCTGTGATTGACGGCCCCTTCAGGGTGAAAGAAGGGGCGGGCATTACACACTTCGATGACAGATCTGCTGCCCATGTGTAGCGAAGGCGGGCATACAGCTTTGAGAGTTGAGAAGCTGTCCGCCCGCCTGCCAGTTAGTACATGGAGCCCATCAATCCATGTTTCTCTATGTATGATGGGGGATCAGTAATTTAAATAGGATAGCTACATGGCTTGAGGTGTACATGAGGGCTGCACACACTCGATGCAGCATGAAATATAATAGGTAACGTGTGATCTCTCTTACTGTAGGCTTATTTAGTTTAGAAGAAATTTTAGATGTATTTATTTAGTTGTGAATCAGGTGTGTACAGACCTTCAATTCTACCAACCTACATGGTCACCATGTTTTTAAAGCGATGAATGTGCTAACAATAAAACATTTTTAAAAGTCAGTGGTTTAAAATCATTGCAGAAAAAAACTGCTCAAATGCTTTCCTTTAACCTCTGGAAAAAATCCCCTGGCTGGCACATTCCACCAGCCCCCATTTTTTAAAGAATGTAAATACTTTGAGATTACAATACAACATTTTAAATAAAGTCTAGTAAAACACCTTTGCAATAAACTTTCATTATATTGCACCCTTTTCTGCAATTAGACTTTGAAAACTACGTTTTTTTCTAATTCCAAGAATTGGAAGTGAACATGCACTATCTGTTCCCAGTTGGCTTCAGTAAAGGTTATTAAGTAATCAACTGCAAAACAATCCTGATTTTGTTAATAGAATGGCAGTGTTTAGCCTTTTCTACTCCTGTAACAAGTTCAGATTGTCTTCTCCAAATAAGACAATTCTAAAATATGTACTGCACACTGTGCTGATGTGTTAATCTGTAATAAGGGGGCAGAAAAGGCTTGTAATTACAAGGTGTTTTATCCCCCTTTAAAGGGACATGAAACCCAAAATGTTTCTTTAATGATTCAGATAGAACAAACAGTTATAAACAAATTTTCACCTTTACTTTAAGTAACTTCAAAATGTCCCTCAACACTGTCCTGTGGTGGGTCTGACTCCTGCTGGCTATGTCCTGTGGTGGGTCTGACTCCTGCTGGCTATGTCCTGTGGTGGGTCCTGCTGGCTATGGTCTGCTGACTGTGGCCTGCGGTGGGTTCTGCTGGCTGTGGCCTGCAGTGGGTTCTGCTGGCTGGGGCCTGTTGTGGGTACTGTGGTGGGTCCTGCTGGCTGTGGGTCTTGCAGTGGGTCCTGCTGGCTGTGGCCTGATGTGGGTCCTGCTGGCTGTGGGTCCTGCTAGCTGTGGGTCTTGCTGGCTGTGGCCTTCAGTGGGTTCTGTTGGCTGGGGCCTGTTGTGGGTACTGCGGTGAGTCCTGCTGGCTGTGGGTCTTGAGGTGGGTCCTGCTGGCTGTGGGTCCTGCTAGCTGTGGGTCTTGCTGCCTGTGGCCTGCGGTGGGTCCTGCTGGCTGTGGGTCCTGCTAGCTGTGGGTCTTGCTGGCTGTGGCCTGCGGTGGGTCCTGCTGGCTGTGGGTCCTGCTGGCTGTGGGTCCTGCTGGCTGTGGGTCCTGCTGGCTGTGGGTCCTGCTGGCTGTGGGTCCTGCTGACTGTGGGTCCTGCTGGCTGTGGGTCCTGCTGGCTGTGGGTCTTGCTAGCTGTGGGTCTTGCGGTGGGTCCTGCTGGCTGTGGCCTGAGGTGAGTCCTGCTGGCTGTGGGTCCTGTTGGCCGTGGCCTGAGGTGGGTCCTGCTAGCTGTGGGTCCTGCTGGCTGTGGCCTGAGGTGGGTCCTGCTGGCTGTGGGTCCTGCTGGCTGTAGGTCCTGCTGACTGTGGGTCCTGCTGGCTGTGGGTCCTGCTAGCTGTGGGTCTTTCTGGGTGTGGTCTGCGGTCGGTCCTGCTCGCTGTGGGTCCTGTGGCTGTGAGCTGATTCTGTGGTGCAATGGGACACTTGACTGGATTTGTCCCCCAGGCCTAAGGCTGCCAGCCCTCTCCTGATGTATGTGTATGTATGTCAGTGTAAAATCCCTGCATCTGATTTTTTTTCCCTAACAACTAAGATCTCCTATCTTTGAGCCCTTATAACTTTTGCGTGCAATATTTTTTAAAATATTTTTTATTAGACAGTGTTAATATGAGTGTAACTGTATTTGTGAAGTGTTTTGTGAAACTTTTACGTTGCAGAAATCTGTTAACTACAGATCTTCGAGTGCGGAAAGGATTGTTGTGTAAAAGGCAATTGCGCGCACGCAATCACAAGTTTTCAAGACTTGTAATAGCTGTGCAATGGAGATTGATTGTGAAAAGACAATATCGCGCGTGGAAAACTCATAACGCACGACTTGTGATATTGAACAATAGGTGCTGCCATTTTGGAATCTTGGTTATACTGCAGGTATTTGAAGGCAAGTTGCTGTGCAGGCGCAAACAGGTCAGCACTGGAAAGCAGTGAATGCTAGATTTTAAAATGGCAACACTCATGACTAGTGGGAGAATAACCTCAATACCATACTTATAACATGCATTAAGTATTTAATGTTTCTTTTAGCAGGCCCTGGCAAAAATAGATCAAATTTTGCGGTCTGAATGGATCCGATAGCTTAAAAACAGATGGATTTAAATGTCCATAGTTTGGGAAAAGTATGTTCTTACAAAAAAACTGTATCTTTAAAAATGTGTTTAAAAGCTGTTATATTTATTATTCTATGGGAAATTAATTCAGAATCATGAATGCTTAGTATTATAGTAAATGCTAAACTATATTAAGTGCATATTTTCTTAATACATAAAATGCAGGATATATAGAATGGTAATTTACTTTATAAATGAAAAAATATGCTATGTAATCTACTATATTTCTGTTTTGTTTGTTTCTTTTTAAACTAAGTAACTTTTTGTTCAACTTTCCCTGATCTGTTTTGTAGTCTGTAGACCTTGCACATCTTTTTTTCTGTCTCTGTTCTGTATTGTTACCAAGCTAATGAGGCAACCTTTCCCAATCCCCTTATAAGCTCACAATAAGGTGTGAAAAAAGCATGGAATGAAACATTACTTAGATGGATTTAGATCTCTAGAGATATACATCTCTATGTCTTTCTTAAAAGTTTGAGATGACAGCAACTCGGACCTTTTATTGAACAGTATATGCACTAATGATTCTATTGAACTCTATTTAAAAATATCTGAAGTCATAAATATTTTTTCTTAATCTATAGAGCAGTAATTTATTCAACTCCTTACTGAAATTGTTTGTATAAAATTAGTTTTTCTTGGCTTTTTGTGCACAATGGAAATAGTGCGTGTATTACGAGTTGAAAGCAAATGCGTTCGCTCCGGCACAATCATAATTTACATGGTGCTACTTGAGAGCTTCTGTAACGGGAAGGGGAAGAAAAAAGTTGCATAAAACACAACATAAATGCATGTAAAAAGTACAGGTACACTCATTTAAACACTGTCTGATAAAAATGATTAAGGTGTGGGGGGAAAAAAGGTCTGTTAATGGCTTTAACATATATATACTGTACATACATAGACATGTCTAATTATGTGTATCAATATATAAATGTATATACTGTATATATGTGTGTGTGTGTGTATAGATGTGAGTACATACTGTATGTATTTAAGTATTTATGTGTTTTAATGTATACGTACTGTACATATTTCACATTCCACTGTTCTTCACTTACAGGATAATGTACTTTTTATGTAAATATATATATATATATATATATATATATATATATACATACACACTATGGGGTATATTTATTAATGTGCGAGTGGCCATGATACGATGTAGTGTATCATGTCCACTGCACATCTATAAATGCTGACAGCATACGCTCTCTGCATTTATCATTGCACCAGCAGTTCTTGAGAACTGCTGTTGCAATGCCGCCCCCTGCAGATTCGTGTCCAATCGGCCACTAGCAGGGGGTGTCAATCAACCTGATCGTATTCGATCAGGTTGATTTCTGTCCGCAGCCTCAGAGCAGGTGGATAAGTTTTGGAGCAGTGGTCTGTTTCCTGAAGGCTCCCGGAAACAAGGGGCATCAATCTCCATACGGAGCTTGATAAATCGGCCCCTATACCAGTATTTCTATTCCTATAGGTATAGATATGTATTTTACATTAACATTATCAGATATATATAGAAATATATATACAGTATAATCATAAAAAAGTATTTTTTTTCCATGTGAAGTACATAGGAATGTAAAATATGCGTAACACACATCAGGCTTTGCGATTTAGGAATAATGCGGTCAGGTTAGCGCACTTGAAGAATTGCTATCTTCAATGGGCATTAGTGAAATATTACATATAACATATTTTAAAATATTAATAAAAATTATTAATAAATTTTATCCATACTGTAAAAAAACTATATATTCTATGGATTATTTATAATATCTTACAGTATGCATAATTAAAAAAAAAATAGTAATATTTTAAAATATTTTATATGTAATATTTCAATAACATGCATTGAGGTTAGCAATTATTCCTGTGCGTCCTAAATCACAAACCCTGATGTGCGTTACGCATATTTTACATTCCTATGTTCTTCACATAGAAAATGATGTACTTTTTATTTTAAATATATATATGTATAAATATCTGATAATGTTAATGTAAAATACATATACCTCTCGGGGGGCGGAGCCAAGCCTTGCTGGGACATGGCTGCCTTTTTGTGAAGCTCCGGAGCTGTTGCTGCTCAAACTATAGGAGCTGATATGGTGGGGACCTAATTTGCTTCTTATTTTCAACCCTAACAACCTGTGTCAGTTAAAGGGTGTCCCTGATCCCTTCTTCAATCCCTCCTCTCCCTCCCACTCGACCCTTTCATAGTAAACTCTGGAGGATCAGCACAGTCCGGTCGCCATCTTGGGCCGGATCGCATTCTGTTCTCAGCCTGTGATACAGCCTACAGGCGAGCCAAGCCTAACACCCTTTTGCAGAACAAAGATACCGGACCCCGTGCCTCCGGTCTAGGAGGTTGCCTGCCGAGGATTACTACCACTCACCTTCTGGTGTTTAACGGAGCTTGCCGCCATCTGACCTGTGCCGCTCCCACGTGACAGGCCGCTAGCCTGAAAGGCTGAATAGTAATGCAAAGATTCAAGCTGCAGCCACCGGATCACCGGAATAGTAACTCTACTCACAGGTACTATTCTACTAAACGGGCTGGGAGAGAAGGGGTCTTGAACTTTAATACTCACTTAGACAAGCCTGGGGGAAGTATACAGAGTGGCCTGAAATACTTACAGGCCTACAAAATAAACGATCTCTGTATAGGGCAAACAATATTAAGTATTCAACGATATTTTGCCAAGACTAGAGGCATTTGAGAAATTCTGGCCCACGTATTGTTAATAATTAGAGGAGCTGTATATCCCTTGCAGCCTTGAACTGATTACCCAAAAAAAAAAAAGATCTACTAACTTCAAACATCTTTTGAAAAAAGAGACATTAATTTGAATACAGGGCTGTCCTGTTTAATTGCTGATTATAGGTTCCTAACGGACCACAATAGAACTTCCTCACCCATCCTACCTTAACTGGTGTATACTTAAGGAGCACAAACACAAGAGCCTACAGCCTTGTACACAGTTTTATACACCTGCAGTCCCCTTGAAACTCAGAGCATATTCAATAAAATCAAGCTGACTCTTCACACAAAAGCTAATAATCAACATACTGTACATAACTGGCAAAAACTCCTTTGGGGGGGGCTGAGAGCCACGCAGTCCCCACATTGACTACACTGAACAGAAAAAGATGTCGCAGCGCAAAGGGCCCAAACCAGATAAATGTAACAAAGCAATGGCAACTACCCCATCAGTGTCCACTTTCTTTCAATCTTCTGATGTCAGTCAAACAGAGCATACTCAATCGCAAGAGCAACCCCCAACAGATATGCCAACAGAATATACTCCTTCGCAATATAAATCATTATTGACTTTGCCATCACAAATTGCGGATTTACCCTCTAAATCAGACTTTGAATCATTGAAGTCCTTCATAAAAGGTGAAATGAGAGACCTGAAAAAGGACCTGAATGATATGAGCTCAAGGCTTGACTATATTGAGGAGGGCCAGGAGGCCCTCAACACCATGGTTAGCACTAATTCTCAACAACTCTCCATCCAGGACTCAATGGTCCAGGCTTTGCAAGAAAAACTTGAGGACCTGGATAATCGTGGGAGATGAAATAACCTCAGGATTAGAGGCATACCTGAGGAGGGTTCAATGGAGCGACTAAAATCCTATGTCACAGAAATTTTCCATTTCCTAAATCCTAGAGCACCTCCACTACTGAATGACGAAATAGAACGGATACACAGAGCCCTGAGACCTCCACCTAAGCCCCCGGCCCCACCTAGGGATGTGATTCTCAGATTCCTGAGGTATACCATTAAAGAAGAAATTTGGCAAGCAGCGAGATCTAGAAGATCTATAAGTTTTAAGGACCATACTATACAAATCTTCCAAGACCTCTGCCCACAGACCATCCAGAGGAGAAGAGAAATCAGGTTCCTCACTAAAGCCCTGCAGGACAATAATATCAGATACCGCTGGGGATTTCCATTTAGCCTGATTATCAATCATAATGGCTCACAGATCATCTATAAAACATTTCAAGACCTTGACGAAGTGTCCAAGAAACTGAACATTAATATTGAACCTCCTGATGAAGATGTCCTTGAAACTTCAAAAAGACCTAAAGATAAAATTAAAGATCCACCCAAGGAACAACGATCGCAATGGAACAAAGTTCAATCTAAGAGGAGAAAGACGGACAATACAGCTTCAGGACCCTCAAGATCTCAGGACCCCTAGCCTTTAAACTACCTGGTAATAAATGCCAGGTGATAATTTTTCTCACTGTTGCAGATGCTGGACTGTTCCCGGCCGTAAGGGGTGTGGTAAGACCAACATTTTACTAAAATAATTGTAAGTTCACATACGAGACTGTCACTGCTGTGGCCTAGTTATATGTGGCTACCGGCACATTGTCCTATCATCAATAGACTTTTTTCATCACTACCAGAACTAGTCCTAATTATATTTGCCAGTTTAGAGTTTAGTCTCTATTATATTACCTATGTTGGGATTAGGCTTTAATGATAGTAAAGTAATGGTGACAATGTGATCATGATCTGTATGACTCCTACCCACTCTCGCTGATAATCTTCTCCCCCCCTAAATTTTCCTCCAACTTCTACTATACCCACTTACCTCTTCTCTATCTCCCTATACCCATACCCTCCCTACAGGTCCCCACCTGAAACTCCAAATACTATATAGCTATCGACTATGAGCTACAGGCAACACCAATCACTCCCCAAATAAGGTGTATAGCTACACGAATACACTCTATGTTGGTTTAGTGTGTTGTTTATGTTTATCTTTCTTTACTGTGTTTACACGTGTTATTTTTAGGATACCACATGCTGTCTACAAGCAAATGTTCAATTATGCTCTGCTATGCAATTCAGAATTGTGCTTACTATTTGTAATGTCATACATGCTAAAATATTTTAATGTTGATAGATAAGTGTCATTTTAAATTAATCTCCCATAATGTGAAAGGGCTCAATATCCCTCAAAAGAGTACTATTGCTTTTAAGGATTACAAAAGACTCAAATGTGATATTGTGATGTTGCAGGAGACCCATTTTAAAAAGGGAAAAGAGCCTCGTGCTTCCTTTAAAAAATTCGGTACACCGTATTTCTCCTCTAATAATTCTAAACATAATGGTGTATGCACAATGATTAGCAAGAATTTTCCTTTTCAGGTAACCTCGATAGATAGTGACAAACAGGGTAGATACTTATTCATTTCAGGATTATTAAACCGCAAACCCCTGACCTTAGCTAACATTTACGCACCCAGCCTAGACGCCCCCAATTTCTTTCACCAACTATGTAACAAACTTCTAGAGTTTTCAAAGGGAGGGTTGGTGGTGGGAGGAGACTTTAATGTAGCATTAGATCCCACAATAGATTGTTCAGCTGGCAAGTCAGCCATCCCTGCCAGAACTCTGAAACTAATTATGTCTAAGCTGACCACACTAGCTATTCACGATGTCTGGAGGCTTCACCACCCATGCGAAAGGGATTTTACCTTCTATTCACACCCACACCAAAATTATTCAAGAATAGATTACATACTTACAGACGTTAATAACCTGGCTCATGCACGTCACTCCAAAATACACCCTATTACATGGTCCGATCATGCAATGGTCAGCTGCACATTCGATTTACCTATAGATACAACACAGTCACGTTCCTGGAGAATGGATGAATCCCTTCTGAGGGATCCATTAATAAAGATACGCATTACTAAGGCTATAGAGAATTATTTTGAAATTAATAATACACCAGGTATGTGTCAGCAACATATCTGGAATGCCCACAAGTGCATTATCAGAGGTGAGCTAATTGCCCTAAAAATAGCTAGATCAAAGCAACAGCAACAATACCTAAAGTCCCTACTTGCTGACTTAAATAAACTCCAAGAAATACACAAAGTGTACCCGAAAGACCGATCTCTCCTAGATAGCCTCGAGCATAAACGACAACAGCTCAACTATTATTTAGGGAGGGAAGCTAAACGCAATGCTCTCTTCCTTAAGAGGACCTACTTTGAAGGTGCCAACAAGCAAGGTAGGTTTCTAGCTAGGCAGCTTACAAAAAAAACTCTCAGCAGATATATCCTTCATATTAAAGATGAGAAGGGAAAAGACTGGCACTCATCAAAAGATATAGCTGATAGTTTCAGGAATTATTATAACTCATTATATAACCTATCTACAAATGCACACCCTCCAACGCAAGAGATCATCCAAGGTTATTTGTCACAACTTCAGTTGCCTCAAATTAGCGACGAACAGAGAACTAGTCTAGAAGCCCCAATATCGGTTGAGGAGATTAAATTAGCCATAAAAACACTTAAAACAGGGAAATCCCCAGGCCCTGATGGACTTAGTAACACCTACTACACAACCTTCCGAGATACACTAACTCCACACCTGCTGGCATACTTCCAAAGCATAGATAATGACAAGCCCTTCCCTCCTATAGCCTTACAAGCCAACATTTCGTTAATCCCAAAGCCCAACAAATCCCCCCTATCTATATCAAATTATAGGCCGATCTCCCTACTGAATTCAGACATTAAGATTTTCGCCAAAATCATTGCTAATAGACTTAATCTAATCTTACCCACCATCATACATCGTGATCAAGTTGGCTTTGTGCCATACCGAGAAGCAAGAGATAACACGGTGCGTAACTTGCACTTGTTGTGGCACGCTAAGACAAACCGTATTCCCACACTTTGGATATCCACTGAAGTAGAAAAGGCCTTCGACAGAGTCGGATGGCCTTTTCTGCATGCAACATTACGGGCCTTTGGATTTGGTGATAAAATATTGCAAATGATCTTTGCGTTATATAACAAACCTAATGCCAGAATAGCACTTAATGGAATCCTCTCACCCTCATTCCAGATTACCAATGGTACCAGGCAAGGTTGTCCCTTATCCCCCTTGCTTTTTACATGCCTCATTGAGACTTTAGCCACTAAAATTAGGTCCAATAATAATATCCAGGGCCTGAAAGTGGGGGGGAGGAGTACAAATGATCACTTTTTGCGGACGATGTCCTATTTACTGTGACATCACCGGTGGAATCCATTCCTCATATCCTTAGGGAACTAGAGACATTTCATAACCTAGCGAATTATAAAATTAACCAAAATAAATCTGAGATGCTAGGGGTAGCTATTGACTCTTTAACTGAAGACCTAATCACAAAAATCTGCCCATTTAAATGGAGTAAAGACTCAATAAAATATTTAGGGATTTACCTATCTGGTAACTCTGACCTATTGTATAGGCTGAATTATTTGAATATAAGAAATGACTTAATGCGAGATCTCTCATCCTGGACCAGGAAACGTCTGTCTTGGCTAGGAAAGATAAATACAATCAAAATGAATATCTTCCCAAGATTGCTTTACATTATGCAGACCCTCCCGATCCAACTCCCTAATACATACATTCCACAAATGCAACAGCTATTTAGTTTGTTTATTTGGAACAGACGTCCCCCCAGGATTAATAAACTCACAATGTCCCGCCCTACTTCTCAGGGAGGCTTGGGTGTCCCGAACATCGATTCATATCGTAGATCTATATTCCTCCAAAGGATACTCGATTGGAGAATCCATAGGGAACACAAAAGATGGGTTTCATTAGAAGAGGCACTCAGCCCAAACCTCAACCTTCCCACTATATGCTGGAACCCAGGTTTTCAGGTACTTCATAGACGAATCGACAACCCTATCACCCTAGAAACTCTGAGAACTTGGGACTCATCCAACAAGACAAATCCATATATCTCCTCCTGCCCAAGTCCCTTGACATCACTTCTTTATAACAGTGAGTTTTCATTGCTCACCCTTACTGCAGGTATGGGAACCCAATATAAAGACTCAGACATTCAACTCCTGACTTTAAACACTAATGACCGAATAAAATCCCAAAAGGAACTTATTGAAATGGGTCACAACTGGGCCAATAATTGGTTCACATATAGAAAGATACACCACTATATCACCACCCATCAACAACATCTAAATATGTTACGACCTCTAACTAACATTGAGAAACTTTTCATGTCGACCCCACCAGTCAAACATAGTCTTTCATATATCAATAATATCATCACCCAAGCACCCCCTGGTAACCTACCCCGCTCCATGTAGATGTGGGAAAGCGACAAATATATTTCATTATACTAAATCGACTTCCATGTCTGCAGCAATTAAAGAACTCAATTATAAAATATTACATGGATGGTACCTAACACCCAAAAGACTTCATAGGTTCTTCTCACATACCAATAATCGCTGCTGGAGATGCGGACATGTGGGTAGTGGCATGGTTCACATGTGGTGGTGGTGCTCCCAGATAAACTCTCTATGGAGGACAATAATCTCGGAAATAGAACATATCTTCCAAATAAACATCCCTTTAGACCCCCTTGTTTGGTTACTAAATAAATCATTTAAACTGTCTCAGCCTCATTTCAAGCATTTGTTAAAAATTATGATAAACAGTTTGAAAGTCCTGATAGCACAAAACTGGAGATCACCAGGGATCCACACACTAGCTATGTGGTGTAATAAGGTCACAGATCTAATTGAACTAGAAGTGTATGGCTTCATGGTAAAGGATAAAAAAGAACAATTCATAGAAGTGCAGATAACATGGGAGAACTATATCAAGTCTATTGAGCCCCTACATAATCCACTCGTTATTACCTGAAAGCCATTAGGCCAACTAAATCAACTGTTCCGAATTAAGCACAACCATGATCTCTAGAAAATCTATATAGGTAGACGTTACTACATGAAGAGACAAGCATTGAGGTATCTCTAATTTTATTTTTATTAGTTTATTTTGTTAAAAATGTTAAAACAAGAATCTTGGATGCAAGATAATTATTTGGTAATTTTCAATGTAAGATTGATCCTTTGACTGGTATTATGGCATTCTTTTTTGTTCATATTGTCAATCTTTTTGTATTATTGATTCTTAATAAAAATACTTTGGAAAATTAAAAAAATACATATACCTCTCATTTATAGAAATAGATATACAGGCATAAGTATTTAGAGATGTATATATTCATATAAATTATGGTGGAGATAAAAGCATGAGATTAAAATCCATCATTTCATAAAAGTAAAGCAACATAATTATTGCACCGGCAATAAGCACATCAAGGTAAGTATACCCACTTGTCTTTACCCATAAATACCCCATATGCACTGTTACCAATGCACCAGAGGATTTTGGGTAAGATATGCAAATTAGATATTCAACATCTCAGGCTTTTTTTTTTTTTTGCTGCACTTATCCCCCAATAGGGGATTGCTTTGTTTTAACACAGCATCAAAAGCATTGGTTACAGTGTATACGGGGTATTTTTGGGTAAAGGCAAGTGGAGATACTTGCCTTAATGTGCTAATTGCTTGTGCAATAATTGTGTTGCTTTAGATTTATATAGAAATATGTATTTACAATAAAAAGTACATTGTTCTGTGTGAGAAGAACATTGGAATTTGAACTATTAATAACTCCTGTCAGGTTAGTGCACAAGTATAGGTGTTATTTTTTTGTTTGTTTACACTCTCTATTGACTTCTATGGGGAGAACAAGTTAACGCGATCGCAATATTTGGTTAGCGTGTGTCAAGTATCGCTAGCGAGCAAACTTTTTACTTTCATGTTATGTCTCTGGGTTGCTACAACGCATTTGCCATGACGTGGTTTCCTGCGCTTCATAGTTTTGACACATTGCATCATTTTTTTGCGACTCAAAGTATCTGATACCTAGCATCTAGTTTTTTCATGCGTCACTTTTATTTCGTCTTCTCTGCGTCATCTTTGGTGCCCCTTTTTCCTTTAAATTCCTTCCAGGTTGTCTTTCTCATTGCTCTAGTATTGAGTTTATCTAGTTTGTGTGCTGTACTTACTTCTATTGGATTTCTGGCTTGTGATCTGTTTCTTCCTCATCCATTCTTCTGCCTGCATTTAGCTCATCTGGTTTTAACCTTGGATCTCCCTGACTAACACCTAAATTAGGAGTTTTGTCGGTAATGCTGTGCGGTGCTAACGAGCAGTTTTCCCTCACCGCTCACCTACAGACAACGCTGGTATTACAGGGTTTTGGAAACCCGGCATTAGCCACAGAAAAGTGAGCGGAAAGCAAAATTTCACTCCACCTCTCACCTCAATACCAGCGCTGCTTATGGTAGAGGTGAGCTGGCAAAACGTGCTCGTGCACGATTTCCCCATAGGAATCAATGGGGCAGAGCCGTATGAAAAAAAAACCTAACACCTGCAAAAAAGCAGCGTAAAGCTCCTAACGCAGCCCCATTGATTCCTATGGGGAAATACTTTTAATGTCTACACCTAACACCCTAACATGAACCCTGATTCTAAACACCCCTAATCTTACACTTATTAACCCCTAATCTGCCGCCACGATATCGCCACAACCTACATTATAATATTAACCCCTAATCTGCCGCTCCGGACACCGCCGCCACCTACATTATACTTATGAACCCCTAATCTGCCACCCCCAACATCGCTGACACCTACATTATATTTATTTACCCCTAATTTGCCGCCCCCAATGTCGCCGCAACTTAACTACACTTAATAACCCCTAATCTGCCGCCCCCAACGTCGCCGCCACTATATTAAAGTTATTAACCCCTAAACCTAAGTCTAACCCTAACCCCCCTAACTTAAATATAATTTAAATAAATCTAAATAAAATTACTATAATTCACTAAATTATTCCTATTTAAAACTAAATACTTACCTATAAAATAAACCCTAAAATAGCTACAATATAACTAATAGTTACATTGTAGCTAGCTTAGGATTTATTTTTATTTTACAGGCAACTTTGTATTTATTTTAACTAGGTACTATAGTTATTAAATAGTTATTAACTATTTAATAACTACCTAGTTAAAATAAAGACAAATTTACATGTAAAATAAATCCTAACCTAAGTTACAATTACACCTAACACTACACTATAATTAAATGAATTACCTAAATTAACTACAATTAAATACAATTTAAAAAAAATATCTAAGTACGAAAAAAAACCCCACTAAATTACAGAAAATAATAAAATAATTACAGTTTTTTTTAAACTAATTACACCTAATCTAATCCCCCTAATAAAATAAAAAGGCCCCCCAAAATAATAAAAAGCCCTACCCTATACTAAATTACAAATAGGCCTTAAAAGGGCCTTTTGCGGGGTATTGCCCCAGAGTAATCAGCTCTTTTACCTGTAAAAAAAGTACATTACCCACCCACAACATTAAAACCCACCACCCACACACCCAACCCTACTCTAAAACCCACCCAATACCCCCTTAATAAAACCTAACACTAACCCCTTGAAGATCACCCTACCTTGAGAAGTCTTCACCCAGCCGGGCCGAAGTCATCAACGAAGCGGGGCGAAGTGGTCCTCCAGCCAAAAGGATTTTTTCTACCTTAATTTCCGATTGGCTGATAGAATTCTATCAGCCAATCGGAATTGAAGGGACGCCATCTTGAATGATGTCACTTAAAGGTACCTTCATTCATCAAGAAGACGTCGTCAGAAGAGGGTGCTCGGCGTCGGATGTCTTGAAGATGGACCCGCTTCGTGCCAGATGGATGAAGATAGAAGATGTCGTCTGGATGAAGACTTCTGCCCATCTGGAGGACCACTTCTGCCGGATTCATTGAGGACTTCGGCCCGGCTGGGTGAAGATTTCTCACGGTAAGGTGATCTTCAAGGGGCTAGTGTTTTTTTTCTTTTTAGGGGGTATTGGGTAGGTTTCGGCCCGTTTGGGTGAAGACTTCTCATGGTAAGGTGATCTATAGGGGTTAGTGTTAGGTTTTTTAAGGGATTATTGGGTGGGTTTTAGAGTAGGGTTGGTTGTGTGGGTGGTGAGTTTTAATGTTGGGGGGTTTGTAATTTTATTTTTACAGGTAAAAGAGCTGATTACTTTGGGGCAATGCCCCACAAAAGGCCCTTTTAAAGGCTATTTGTAAATTAGTGTAGGGTAGGGCTATTTTTTATTTGGGGGGGGGCTTTTTTATTTTGTTAGGGGATTAGATTAGGTGTAATTAGTTTAAAAATCTTGTAATTTGTTTATTATTTTCTGTAATTTAGTGTTTGCTTTTTTTGTACTTTAGATAATTTTATTTAATTGTATTTAATTGTATTTTGTTTAGGGAATTTATTTAATTATAGTGTAGTGTTAGGTGTAATTGTAACTTAGGTTAGGTTTTATTTTACAGGTATATTTGTATTTATTTTAACTTGTTAATAACTATTTAATAACTATTGTACCTAGTTAAAATAAATACAAACTTGCCTGTAAAATAAAAATAAATCCTAAAATAGCTACAATGTAACTACTAGATATATTGTAGCTATATTAGGGTTTATTTTATAGGTAAGTATTTAGTTTTAAATAGGAATAATTTATTTAATTATATTAATTTTATTTTGATTTACTAAAAATATATTTAAGTTAGGGGGGTGTTAGGGTTGGGGTTAGATTTAGGTTTAGGGGTTAATACATTTAATATAGTAGCGGCGACGTTGGGGGCGGCAGATTAGGGGTTAATAATTGTAGGTAGGTGTCGGCGAAGTTAGGGACGGCATATTAGGGGTTAATAACAAATTTTATAGTGTTTGTGAGGCAGGAGTGCGGCGGTTTAGGGGTTAATACATTTATTATAGTGGCGGCGATGTCCGGTCGGCAGATTAGGGGTTAATAACTGTAGTTAGGTGGCGGTGACGTTGGGGGCGGCAGATTAGGGGTTAATAAATATAGGTGTCGGCGATGTTAGGGGCAGCAGATTAGAGCTCAGCTCCATTGTTTCCTATGGGGAGATCGTGCACGAGCACATTTTAGCCAGCTTAACGCTACCGTAAGCAACGCTGGTATTACAGTGAGAAGTGGCGCTAAATTTGCTCAACGCTCACTTTTCTGAGGCTAACGCAGCCATTCAGAAAACTTAAAATACCAGCATTGTTTAAAGTGAGCGCTGGAAAAAAAAAGGGCTCGTTAGCAACGCAAGTTTTTACCGACAAAACTCGTAATCTAGCCGTAAGATAGCTACAATGTAACTATTAGTTATATTGTAGCTTGCTTAGATTTTATTTTATAGGTAAGTATTTAGTTTTAAAATAGGAATATTTTATTTAATGATAGGAATATTTATTTAGATTTATTTAAATTATATTTAAGTTAGTGGGTGTTAGGGTTAGGACTTAGGTTTAGGGGTTAATAAATTTAATATAGTGGCGGTGGTGTAGGGGGCGGCAGATTAGAGGTTAATAAATATAATGTAGGTGGCGGCAGTGTAGGGGGGGCAGATTAGGGGTTAATAAGTATAATGTAGGTGGCGGCGGTGTAGGGGGGGCAGATTAGGGGTTAATAAGTATAATGTAGGTGGCGGTGGTGTGGGGGGCAGATTAGGGGTTAATAAGTATAATGTAGGTGGCGGTGGTGTAGGGGGGTGGCAAATTAGGGGTGTTTAGACTCGGGATACATGCTAGGGTGTTAGGTGTAAACGTTCCCATAGGAATCAATGGGATACGGGCAGCAGCGAACATAAGCTTTCGCTGCCTTTCAGACTCCCATTGATTCCTATGGCATTTGCCGCCTCCAGGGCGGCGGATTGAAAACCTGGTATGCTGGGCCGGAATAGTGGCGAGCGTACCTGGTAGAAAATTGATAGACTAACAAAAGTAGTCAGATTGTGCTGAATTTGCATTCGGAACATCTGTAATGACGTAAGCATCGATCTGTGTCGGACTGAGTCTGGCGGATCGTAGTTACGTCACAAATCTCCTACTTTTGCCGGTCCTGTAGGGTTTGATAACTAAGGGGAATCAGGCTTGCCACAAATACGCTGCGGAATTCCAGCGTATTTGCAGGTTGACGGCTTGATTAATAGATGCCATTGAGTGGAGACAAAGACAGACAGAGAGAGACATAGAGACAAAGACAAAGAGATACAGAAAGTAGGAGAGATGGACAGACACAGACACACAGACAGAGACAGCGTGAAAAACATAAAAAGGACCCTCTAACTCTAGCAATGTCACCATTACCTTACAATTTTACCCCTAGGTGTGAGCAATGCCTCCAATGTAATTCTGTTTGTGTGCATGTGTCAATGTGTATGAGACTGTTTATCTTCAGTTAATGTATGGAAGGTTTTTGTGTACCTGTGTGTTTGATCAGTGTTTGTGTGTGCAGTGTCAGGCAAGTGTTTTTGTTAGTTTTACTGTTTAGTGTTACTGTATGTGTGTAATGTCAGTATACATGTTTGTGATGGTTTCTGTGTGCTCAATGTCATCATGTGTTTTTTTTCACTGTTTTGTGTGTCTAATGTCATTATGTGATTATTATAGTTTTGGTGTATGTGTATGTGTCACATTTACTTACGCACAAATTCAGACATTTACAGATTTACCAATCACAGATACAAACACATACACAGATACACACCAGATACACACACAGATACACACACAGATCAAACACAGACTCACAGATTAACACACTTACTGATACTTACACTCAGAGATTCATACATTCACAAATACACACTCACACAGATACACACAGATTTAGGTATATACACTCATAGATTCACACATTCAGATTCATACACTCACATATATACACTCAGATTCATTTATGGATTCATATGCACACTCACACTCTCTCCGTCTTTCGACTCAAGTTTCTCTCCCCTTTTTCCTTGCTCCTTCCTCCATACCTCTCCATTCCCTTCTCTCTTTACTTCAATTTTCTCTCTCTCCCCTTTCCATTTCTCTCTCCCCTTATGTCAATTCCTCCCTTTTCCATTACGCTCTCACCCTCTCCTACCATGTCCATTTCTCCCCTTTCCATGTCCATTACCCCATTATCTCCATACCCCCTTCCAGCTCCATTACCACCCCCCCCCTGCCTTCATATGAAGTAAACAACTTCCCAACAACCAACCACAAACACAGCAGGGAATTCTTACACTGCACAACCCTAAGCCATAAGAAGCACAGGCTGCATCAGGCCAGTAGGATGCCCAATGGTGGCTCTAGACTTTGCAAGGCCTTAGGCGAGGCTGGAACATTAAGCCCCACTGACACCCATAATGTGGGGGACAGACAGACTATCCTTGTTTGTCTCTTTTTCTCTGGCTGTCCTTTCTCTCTGTCTGCCTCTATCTCTCTCCAAAGGGACAGCGAGAGAGAGTTAAAGGGAGAGACAGAAAGACACCCAGAGAGAGGGAGAAAGGGAGAGAGAGAAAGAGACAAACATGGTGAGAAGAAAACAGCCAGACAAAGAGATAGCCAGATAGAGAAAGACAAGGAGAGAGAAAGAGACAGACATAGAGAGGAAGACAGACAGAAAGAGAAAAAAAGAGAGAGGCAGTCAGCCAGAGTGACAGTAAATATTTCTCTTCTCCCTGTCTATAACAAAACACTATATATAGGGGGAGGGGGAAAGAGACAGAGGGAGGGAGAGAAAGAGACAGAAGGAGGGGGAGAAAGAGACAGAAGGAAAGGGGAAAGAGACAGAAGAAGCGGGAGAAAGAGACATAAGGAGAGGGAGAAAGAGACAAAAGGAGAGAAAGAGACAGGTAGACATGGAGAAGAAAGAGCAGAGGGAGCTAAAGACTGACAGGGATAGAAAGACAAAAGGAAGAAAATGAGACAGAGGGGGAGAATAAGACGTGTGAGAGAGAAAAATAGGGGAAGAGAAAGAGACAAACAGAGGGGGGCCCACAGGGAGATAAAAAGGCAGACTTAGGGGGTAAAGAGACAGAGATACAGGCAGGGTAGAGAAAGAAACAGGAAGGTGGAGAAAGACAAAGGGAGAGACATGCAGGGTACCTCATGGGCTGGCTGTAGTTTCCTGCTTTGGCTGCTGAATCTTGTCAACTGTGCTTCCGTGACATCATAGATTGCACAGCAGGAGTGAATCCCTTTTCTCCATGGAGATGTGCAGCCTTTCTCTACCCCTCCCTATTGGGACTGTGAAGAAGGGGGAGGACCTTAACACTGGATCTCCCGTCCTGTACTGTTTGTGGGCAGAAGATGTTCGACAAGTGGGCGGGAAGATTAGAGAGGAAGGTCAAACACGCTATATGTTAATACAGACTCTAATAACATACAGTATGTGACCCCGCCCCCTCTCACTCTCTCTCTGCCCGCCCACTTGCCGAACACACCTCTCTCCTCACTACAGCACGCCCCCTGCCCCTCTATAGCACCAAAGCTGCACATTCACACGTGATCACTGTCAGTGGCGTCACTAGGGGGTACGGGGGGTGCGTGCCGCACCTGGTTGACACCCTCCAGGGGGTGACACCACAAAAAAAAAATGTTTTATTGAAATTCAAAGAAATACAATGTTGAGATGCATAGATTTTTTTATTAGAGGGGCTGGCATTTGGGAACATTAGTGGGACTGGGGAAGTTGTAGACACACAATGTTTTTGCCCCTTGAGCAAGCGCTGCAATTTCAACAAATAGTTTTCCCGGCTGCTTTTGCTTGTTTGTACTTTGCTCCTCCCCTGCCCAATTTCAATATGAATGTTGTGGGCATTCCGTGGGGCTTGCAAAGTTGCGCTGCTAGCCTAAACCTGCCTGCCTATCTGTGCTCACTGCTCAGTGACATGTGGAGCAGTGGAGTCACTCACTGCTGTGCTGTCTCTCTAAACGGGAACTGGGAAATCGTGAGTGGATGCCTGGCACCTGACCGCATACTGTCTGACACTGTCTCTAAAGTGAAGGAGCCACGTATAATGCCCACCAGACTGGTACAGTTACGGTACACTAAGTGCACACTGAAGAGGTAGGAAGGGAGAGCGGGCGGGGGTCTGGGGGTGGGCAGAGTGCAGAGGTGATTGGCCATAAGAAGCGGTAGGCAAGCGGCCCGGGGCTGTGCACTGACAGACTTGGAACAGAGTCAGAGAGCAGAATTTTCATAGTTTGTGTGCCTAAACCTTTTCTTCAGTGATTTATTTTAGAGTGCTCTGTTTATCTTTCATTTGATGCTCTGCTGAGCCAGGGAGCAGCTCTAGGAATGAGCTTTATAATTAATGCAGTGCAGTTTACATTTTTTGTATGTGTGTGTCTGAGTTTTTGTCTGTGCGTGTCTGATTTTGTGTGTGTGTGTGTGTCTCAGTGTTTTTGTGTGTGTGTGTGTGTCTCAGTGTTTTTGTGTGTTTGTTTTTGTGTGTGTGTCTGAGTGTGTTTCCGAGTGTTTGTGTGTGTGTGTCTGCTGTGATCACTTTGTAATAGCAGAGGTTGTGTGACAGCGAGCTGTGTCAGCCACCTGGCACCCTTGTTGCCATGGTGCCCTGTGCGGCTGCATAGCTCGCACAACCCAAAGGCCGGCAGTGTCGGTATATATCATTCTATATCTATATATAATCATATAGATATATAGGTATAGATATATATTTTACCAAAAAAAAAAATCAGATAAATATAGAAATATGTATTTAAGAATAAATAGAACATAACCTACTTGTCTGGTTAGTACACTTGAGGAAATGCAATTGGGCTTGTGCGACTTGTTGGGATGGGTTTTTTCCACTTTTCACGCTCCATTGAAATCTGCAGAATTATATGACAGCTGTTTTTGCAACTATGTATTACATTGCTATAAACACTATAGCAAACACTGCTGCAAGATGGCTAAAGTCACGTGCACGCTACTGAGCTCACCTAGCAATACTCTTTAACAAAGGATACCAGGAGAATTAAGAAAAAATGATAATAGAAGTAAATTTGAAAGTTATTTAGGATTGCATGTTCTATCTGAATTATGAATATTTAATTTAATCTTTATTGTCCCTTACAGGGTAAGCGCTAAATGAGTTTGTGCACTGCTCTTTGCAATCCCTTTGTTACTTTAAAGTAATAAAAGGGACCAAATGCCATATTATTTGTTTTGCTCCTTATTTTTTATTTAGTGTGCTTGATTAGTGCTAAAAATGGGGAGGCTAACCATATAATAGTGATGGTTATATCCTTTTTGACCAGCAAGAAAAAAGTATACCCACCTACAAGTACTATAAGTACTCAAATATCTCTCAGTTGAGTACAATTCCTTAATTCATATGTAACAATACTAAAAATGGCCCACTTAAAGAGATAAGTAATGTTTTAGTAAATCTGCTCAGTAGCATGAAATGAGGGATATTTTTTTCATTAGTGGTAACTGGTAAGTACATTTTTTAGTGAATCTAGCTTATTATGACACAAATTACAATAAGGAAGTATTAGCATAACATAGTATTTCAGTACTTACTTGAATTAAAATACATAACTGTTGATATTGTCAATTGGATATATTTATGAGGCATGGTACCGTTTTTTGTTTGTTTGTTTTTTTTAAAAAAACAGCTTTATTTTTTCCATCATGAAGAAAAAAAAAGTATTATATGTTTGTCACACTTGAATTAAATATTTATGTATCTATTTCTATTTGTGTGTTTTGCCACTGCACAGTGCAATAAACTGTAACATTAATTCTTAGGGATTGTTTCCAACATTTTTTTCCCCTTACTTTAACCAAAAGCTTTAATCTTAATTATAAGCAACAAAATTATTATTTGAACAAGAAAACAGTTTCCCTGGATTCAAAAAGAATGCTGTTTTATCTGTAGAATAAAGGTCATATTAAACAATAATTGAATGTCTGAATTCAACCTTTTGTTTTTATTATACACTTTATGAATATTACTGAATAAAATAACCTTTGTACAATAATAAAAGGCTAAATGGAGCATCTAAAATAGCGCATTGCATGAATTTTCTTAGCTTTTATCAATTCAGCGGACTGTTAAAAAAATATTTGAATTATTTAATTTGTAAAACCCTCAGGGAACTGTGCAATAACCCAGTTTAAAATGCCCTGACTATTACAGCAAATACCTCTTGTTTTATGTTGTATAGTTATACATATTGGAAGTGGTCTAGAAATATCTAAATGCCAAGAGCAGGACACAGGTTTGTGTCAATAACTGTGATGGATACAGGGAAGACACATGAATTACTAATAAAAGACCTTCTCACTCATCCTTGACACTCTAAAATACAAACCTATGCTGTACTCTTGTCAGACTGATATGTTATTGCTGCAGCTTTCTCAATCTCTCCTTCGGGACTGCCAGCAAGGATACTGGTTTCAAGTCACTAACCTTACTAGGAGATTTAAACAGAAACTTTTCCGTACATTGTTGAATTTGTTATTACTTTTGGGCTCTGCAAGTCTATTTTGCTTATTTGTGATTGTTGCACTGATTAGCACCATGAGTGACAGCATAGATTGCTCTTCCAGTGGTTTCGAGTAGACATAATCTTTGCTCCACCAGAACAATTTGCATGGCAGTAATAGTGTCTATCTCAAATGATTGTTCACTAGATGCTGATAGTGGTAATAGGCTTCCTGTGAATGCACACAGTAGGATATTTTTAACTGTAATAGTTACTGGTAGTGCTACCATAAAAACACCTACTGAGCTACTAAATTGCTCTACAACCCTTTGAAAACCATTGTAAAGTATTACAAAGGTAGAGCCTATGTGACTTGCTACTGATAGAGACAGTTGTACAATAAAAAACAAACCAAATGAAAAAAACAAAACCTAACCCTTAACCACACTACCACAATTATCATTAACTTTAGCTATTCCTTTCGGACTTAGCTACCATAAGGGCTGACACAAACCATGCCCACCACAATTAACCCCAGCTGTAACTTCCCAGTCATTTCAAGCACCCCTTACAGTAAAAACGTTGTAATTACGAGATACTTCTGTTGTTTTGTTATAGAATAGCATATCAGCCAAGTCTAAATATTATTATAACAAATTAATATATAGTTTGCTACAATTATTTTTCAATAGCCAAAGTCCACCCAACTCTTGCCTCATTTGGAGGAGTTAATCAAGGTTTGACTATGCAGCTGAAAAGGCTAAAGTCAATTGTTTTACAGTTCTTATCTGTTAAAATGAATTAGAAAAAGATGTGTAGATTTGAAGCAGGGTTATTTTTTATTTATTATAAAAGACAGAATTTCCAGAGATCAATTGCATGAAATGGGGGCAAAATAAAAATCAGCAGCATTCACAAGTCTTCAAATATAGCAATTTTTTAAAAACCAAAAAACTCACCTATTATATTTTTAACTCTTGCTAAACGAAACATTTAAAATCTATTATTACACCATCTGGTGGACAAAATGTTCTAACTAAGGCATTGTATTACAAAATGTCTAGACATATACCACTATATACAAGGTGTAAACAGACAAGATTGTACAGAAACAATATAAAATTACATAAACACCTATATAGGAACCAGGAACCATATTTAGGGGAAAACTAAAAGATCTAATATAGGAGATTTTTTTTTTTTTTGTACAAATGCTCGATTTATGTTCTGTTATCTTTTCACGAATAGACCTCATAGTTTCACCTATATAGCTCTGCCCACAAGAGAATATAATTATGTAGATCATGTATGATATGACTACATTATTATATGACTAAGGTATGTAACCTGAAATGTAGTCTGCTTTTTTTGTACCTGCTTCTGATAATGATGTAATAAAGAGATTATCTACAGTATCTGGTGGTGGTGCCTATCCTTTGGACTTTTCAATAATGTAGATAGCAAAATCAGTATTTCATGTGTAAAGAAAACATTCATTTTCCATTTTGTACCGGTTTGTGGATGAGAAAAATAAATACCCTTACTCATACTGCTACAATTTGAACATCCAAGACTTGCAACCATGATTTGTTCTAGAAATATCAGTCTGCAGTGTACATTGTTGGGATCTAATGTCAGCCCTAATCAAACTACCACATACATTCTGACTGGAAATTAATGAAAGTCTTTCACATACAGGGAGTGCAGAATTATTAGGCAAGTTGTATTTTTGAGGATTAATTTTATTATTGAACAACAACCATGTTCTCAATGAACCCAAAAAACTCATTAATATCAAAGCTGAATAGTTTTGGAAGTAGTTTTTAGTTTGTTTTTAGTTATAGCTATTTTAGGGGATATCTGTGTGTGCAGGTGACTATTACTGTGCATAATTATTAGGCAACTTAACAAAAAACAAATATATACCCATTTCAATTATTTATTTTTACCAGTGAAACCAATATAACATCTCAACATTCACAAATATACATTTCTGACATTCAAAAACAAAACAAAAACAAATCAGTGACCAATATAGCCACCTTTCTTTGCAAGGACACTCAAAAGCCTGCCATCCATGGATTCTGTCAGTGTTTTGATCTGTTCACCATCAACATTGCATGCAGCAGCAACCACAGCCTCCCAGACACTGTTCAGAGAGGTGTACTGTTTTCCCTCCTTGTAAATCTCAAATTTGATGATGGACCATAGGTTCTCAATGGAGTTCAGATCAGGTGAACAAGGAGGCCATGTCATTAGATTTTCTTCTTTTATACCCTTTCTTGCCAGCCACGCTGTGGAGTACTTGGACGCGTGTGATGGAGCATTGTCCTGCATGAAAATCATGTTTTTCTTGAAGGATGCAGACTTCTTCCTGTACCACTGCTTGAAGAAGGTGTCTTCCAGAAACTGGCAGTAGGACTGGGAGTTGAGCTTGACTCCATCCTCAACCCGAAAAGGCCCCACAAGCTCATCTTTGATGATACCAGCCCAAACCAGTACTCCACCTCCACTTTGCTGGCGTCTGAGTCGGACTGGAGCTCTCTGCCCTTTACCAATCCAGCCACGGGCCCATCCATCTGGCCCATCAAGACTCACTCTCATTTCATCAGTCCATAAAACCTTAGAAAAATCAGTCTTGAGATATTTCTTGGCCCAGTCTTGACGTTTCAGCTTGTGTGTCTTGTTCAGTGGTGGTCGTCTTTCAGCCTTTCTTACCTTGGCCATGTCTCTGAGTATTGCACACCTTGTGCTTTTGGGCACTCCAGTGATGTTGCAGCTCTGAAATATGGCCAAACTGGTGGCAAGTGGCATCTTGGCAGCTGCACGCTTGACTTTTCTCAGTTCATGGGCAGTTATTTTGCGCCTTGGTTTTTCCACACACTTCTTGCGACCCTGTTGACTATTTTGAATGAAACGCTTGATTGTTCGATGATCACGCTTCAGAAGCTTTGCAATTTTAAGAGTGCTGCATCCCTCTGCAAGATATCTCACTATTTTTTACTTTTCTGAGCCTGTCAAGTCCTTTTTTTGACCCATTTTGCCAAAGGAAAGGAAGTTGCCTAATAATTATGCACACCTGATATAGGGTGTTGATGTCATTAGACCACACCCCTTCTCATTACAGAGATGCACATCACCTAATATGCTTAATTGGTAGAAGACTTTCGAGCCTATACAGCTTGGAGTAAGACAACATGCATAAAGAGGATGATGTGGTCAAAATACTCATTTGCCTAATAATTCTGCACTCCCTGTAAGGATTACAAATGCTTAATACTTGCCAGTATTTCCTGAAAACACTCATTACCTTATGACTCAAATTATTGTACTGCATAACACAAACCAAACTATCCTTATTCTTCTTTTGTTTATAGTTAGAACCAAGTGGATTTAATATCTCATGCCTGTTCTTATATAAGATGTGGAATATCTCCATTTTAAATGAATAACCTTGATTTATTAATAATGTCCTCATTTCCTCCAGTCTCTGTTTTGCTAGCTTGTCACCAGAAACCATATTCCTTATTCTTAAATTCAGACAGCACATACAATTTTAAACAACTTTCCAATTTACTTATTTTATCAAATTTTCTTAGTTTTCTTGCTATCCTTTGTTGAAAACTGGAAAGTAAGCTCAGGAGTGTGCATGTGTCTGCAACACTGTATGGCAGCAGTGATGCAAGAATGTTATACATTAACAAGAGCACTAGATGGCAGCACTATTTCATGTAATGTAGTGCTCTAGGCATGTGCACGCCACCTACCTAGGTATCTCTTCAACAAAGAATAACATGAGAATTAAGCAAATTTGATAATAGAAGTAAATTGAAAACTTTTTAAAATTGTATTCTTAATCTGATTCATGAAATAAAAATTTTGGATTTCATGTACCTTTAAGAAAACGGTAGTATATAAAATGTTGAGCTTAATCTCACTCCAAGTTAAATTAAATTTAATGTGAGCCAAGGCACTGTTTAAATGTGTTACAAAAATTCTTGTAGAGATTTGGGGGCCGATTTAACAATGTGCGAGCAGACATAATCCGCTGTAGCAGATCATGTCCGCCGCACATCGATAAATGCCGACAGCATACGCCCCCTGCACATTCGTGGCCAATTGGAAGCTAGCAGAGGGTCTCAATGAACCCAATCGTATCATATTAGGATGATTACTGTCCGCCGCCTCAGAGATGGCGGACGAGTTAAGGAACAGCGGTCTTAAGACCGCTGCTTCTTAACTCCCGTTTCCGGCGAGCCTGAAGGCTCACACGGAAACAGCTGCATTCAGGCCTTGATAAATCGGCCCCCCAGTGTCGCCCAATCAAATGCCAAATATATTATCTTTATATCGCCACCAAGTTGCGCCATATGAATTTTTTAAATATTTGCATAGGTTGGAGTGACAATGGCTATCCTCTGTAGTTGCAGATAATAATTGTCCTGAAATAACAAATAGTTACTATTTCTAAAAGATTTATAATAACTCAATTTAATGTAAGTCAAAGTCACTGAAACATCTCAGAACTTTCTTAACTGACTAAAACACCTGCTGAATGAGGTATAGATGTGTACAAGCTCAATCTTTTGTATACAGGATCATTTTATAAGTTTTTAGTGCAAAAGATTATTCAATTTGCAAAGTAAATCACTATTGTCTTTCAAATATGAGGTTGGAAGCTCAAAAATGTATTAACACATAATATAGCTATACAGAAATATCAGAGCAAACCTACCCTGATGCTGAGAATCCTGTGTATACTATACCAGTGACAGTGTTCTTCAAATTAGCTTAGTCTACTGTACCTAATTGGTACAGTGTGACAGTCTTACTAACAGTTTCTGCTGGGTATCATCTGCCTGCTGAGAATCCTGTGTCTGCTATGCCAGTGACAGCTGTCCTTTAAACTAGCTGCCCCTACTGTACTACTTACCTGGTATCCTGCTTGTTTGTAACTTAGTAGGATTAGTTTAGAGAGGGGTTTAGTCTAGAGTGGGGTTAGTTTAAAGGGGGGTTAGGTGTTAGGTAGAGTAGGGGTAGAGTAGGGTTTCATTGTGTTTGGAGTTTAGTAGTTTAGGTTTAATATTGATTTTTATTTACTTAGATTTTTTTTTTTATAACTTAGGGGGTTTAGTTTAGAGGGGGGTTAATTTGCATTTGGGGTATATGGCGACATAGGGGTTAATAGATACTTGAAGTGGGTATGTTATGGCATAGGGGTTAATAGTTAGATACTTGCGGTGGGTATGTGGCAGCATAGGAGTTAATTGTTAGTTTATTTCCATGGGTATGTGGTGGCATAGGGGTTATTAGTTAGTTTATTGCAGGGGTTATATGGCAGCATAGGGGTTTATAGTTAAAGACATAGGGGTAAATACTTAGTTTATTGTGGTGGGTATGTGGCGGCATAGGGGTCAAAGGAATACTAAACCAAATTTTTTTCTTTCTTGATTCAGATAGAGCATGGCATTTTAAGCAACTTTATAATTTACTCCTATTATCAATTTGTCTTTGTTCCCTTGCTATCTTTATTTGAAAAACAATAGTGTAAGCTTAGGAGCCGGCCCATTTTGGTTCAGCACCTAGGTTTCGCTTGCTGATTGGTGGCTAAATGTAATAAAATTTGCATGCTCTATCTAAATCATGAAAGAAAAAAATTGGGTTTAGTATCCCTGTAATAGTTAGCGACTTGCGGTGGGTATGTGGCAGTTTAGATGTTTATTAGCTCATTCGTAGTTTGCAATCGTGGAGTACTTCAGTTATGGGGTATTTGTATTAGTGGTTAGGCACACGGCAGTTATATTCAAGGGATTCTTTTGCTATACATGGCCAATATGGTCGGCTATGCTGGGTGTTGTCTATAGCCAGCATCACAATCAATGGCATGTATAGTTAATGCCTCTCAGCAATGCCACTATGTCAGGAGCTTGGAATATTTTGACAGGCTTGCTCGATATAGGAGTGGATCCCTTTGAATATTTCACTTCCTCATAGCACTTTCAATCACCAGAGTGTTTTGCACATGTGCAAGATAATAGATTATTTGAAATTTCCTTGTTGCAAAGATATTGAAAATGCCCTTTTGAGGAAAAGTCAAAATTGGCTTCAATAAGGTGTTGACTAGTCACTTGAAAATTGATTGTGGTCGCCAACATTTTTGTCAGCCTCATAGTAAAAATAGCCCTTTTAGTGAGTATCCCAAAACACATTTGCAGGTGTGGGAAAGTGCAGAAAATTCAATATTGCGATAACCAAAAAGGCCTCAGCCTATAGATTATGATTAAGGCTTATAATAGCTATTGTTATAAGCCTTACCTTAGAGAGCCCTGCTCCCAGTCCAGCTCCCAGTCCCGGCAAACGCAGAGAGTGATTTCTTCAGTCTCGGCGTCCCATGTGGAGGGACATCGAGACTCATTTCCTACAGTTGCTGTTGTAGCTCTGTAGGTGCGCGTGGCCACATGCTGCCTAGATTTAAAATGGCCAAGTCTTAATTAACAGAACTCCCATCTGGAGGCTATTGTAGTGGAAGCTCCTATAAAAAGTCACTCAGCCTACAACTGTGTCTTCTGTACTAGTGAAAGCCTTCCTCAAACCAGCTGTGCCAGCTGTACCAGCTGGGTATCCAATGCCTGCTGAGAATTCTGTGTCTGCTATACCAGTTTCAGTGTTCTTCAAATTAGCTTTGTCTACTTTACCTACTTGGTACCCCATGACAGTCTCACCAACAGTACCCGCTGTGAATCCTGTGCCTGCTGAGAATCTTGTGTCTGCTATACCAGTGATAGCTTTCCTTAAACCAGCTATGTCTGCTGTACTTACCTGGTATCCTGTGAAAGTCTCACCAACAATATCTGCTGGGTATCCTGTGCCTGCTGAGAATCCTGTGTCTGCAAAACCAGTGACAGCTTTCCACAAACTAGTTGTGACTGCTATACCTACCTGGTATTCTGTGACAGCCTAACCCTCTACTGCACAATTCAAACACCAGTGTCCACTGGACTTTCTTATGGCAACTTACTTTAGTATTCTGAACATAGTAACATAGTAACATAGTAGATGAGGTTGAAAAAAGACCGAAGTCCATCGAGTTCAGCCTATACAAATTTACCGTAAAATACTTACAAAAAGCTCCAGTTAAGCTTAAATATTCCCACTAAAAGGTGAACCATTTAATACAAGCAATCATATCAATGAATTTTGTTTCTAGACAGAAATGTATCCAAACTATTTTTAAATGTATCTATGGTATTAGCATTCACTACCTCCTTTGGTAATAAGTTCCACAATTTTATTGCTCTTAGAGTGAAAAAAACTTTTCTGTTGCAAGAGATTAAATCTCCTTTCCTCCAACCTTAAATTATGTCCTCTTGTCACAAACAATTTTCTTGGAATAAAAAGAGCTTCTGCCATCTCTGTATTTGAGCCAGGAATATATTTATATAAAGTAATCATGTCACCTCTCAAGCGCCTTTTTTCTAAAGAAAACAGACCCAGTTTGGATAGCCTCTCCTCATAGCTTAAATTCTCAATTCCACTTATTAGCTTTGTGGTCCTTCTCTGAACTTTTTCTAGTTCTGCAGTATTTTTTTTTGTGATTGGTCCCCAGAACTGCACTCCGTACTCAAGGTGAGGTCTTACCAGGGATTTATATAGTGACAGAATTATAATTAATTATAACTAATTTGCTCCCTTGAATCAATGCCTCTTTTAATACATGCTAGTATCTTATTAGCCTTTGAAGCCGCTGCCCTGAATTGTGCACCCATCTTTAGCTTGTTATCTATTACTACTCCCAAATCCCTTTCCTCCTCTGTTTGGCTAAGTCTTGTCCCATTTAAATAATACATTTTCTGCTTATTTTTACTTTCAAAATGTAGAACCTTGTATTTTCCTGTATTCAATCTCATTTTCCATTTATCTGCCCAGACTTCTAATTTTTGCAGATCCCTTTGTAATGAAAGTTCATCCTGCTGTGACCTAATGACCTTATTTAATCCTTGCTCCAAGTCATTTATAAACAATATTAAAAAGAACAGGGCCCAGTACTGATTCCTGGGGGGACTCCACTGATTACCTTTGTCCAATCTGAGCATGATCCATTCACTACTACTCATTGCTCCCTATCTTTTATCCACGGCTAGATTACGAGTTTTGCGTTACGAGTGAAAAAGCTTCATAACGCTGCTTTTTCACTACCACTGCTATTACGAGTCTTGTAGGTACAGCTGTACCGCACACTTTTTTGACCGTCACGCAACGTAACTACCGCACCTTTTTCAATGGGACTTCCATAGCGCTGGTATTATGAGTTTGCCTCTCTGCCCAAAAAGTGAGCGGTAAAGCCTATAACTACAAGATCTGTACCGTCACCTGAAAGTCAGTAGTTATGAGTTTTACGTTACAAAGCTGTAGCATAAAACTCATAACTAAAGTGTTACAAAGTACACTAACACCCATAAACTACCTATTAACCCCTAAACCAAGGCCCTCCCACATCGCAAACACTAAAATAAAATTCAGGAAAAAAACAACTCTAGACTGCGCTTCTCTAGCTCCACAAAAAATGTTATGCAGATTGTACATAGAAATATTCAAAATAATAAAAAAGCATAAAATCTAAAACGATCATTGAAATCTAAATGGATAGAATACAATCCAAAGCTAACATTGCACAATAAATATATATATATATATATATACATATATACACACAGAAGCAATGGCTAATGGACATAAAATATATCTAAATATATAAATACTTCCCAAATATGAGTGGCTCTGTAGTGGAAGGGAAGAGGGTGCTGCTCTGTTAAGGGAAGCTATGAACTGTGCTTCTGCTCCCAAGGCAAACGCTGTGAATACAAGAAAAAGAAAACAGAGCGCAACCCACTCTGCACATAAAACTGTTTAATAAGAAATTGACAATGATATAGCAACATATACAGACACAAGACGTACATAAAACATTTAAAATGCAAGCACTAAAAAGTCACAGCTCGGCAAAAGCCGTCATCTGTCCGTTTCACGCACAAACTGTTCCTCCTCCGGCTATGTAGCTTGTTAGTTCCGCTGCAGTTCTAAGGAACTGATATCCGGACAGCCAGAAACCTCACCAGAAGTTATCGCAGTGGATGGAGCGACACAGGTTCGTGTTAGTAACCTGTCACACGTTACTCTGATGTAGCCCGGTCCTTCAGAAAACTCAAAACTCTACGCGTTTCATCGGGTTACGACCCGACTTTATCAAGAGAATGTTTATGTCCTAATAGACGCTTCCTTTTAAACATGGTGGGGATTAACACACCCCCAATGTGGAACGATTTGATTGGTTAATGTTCATTGCCCTTGGGCGAAATTCATCAGTGAGCCCGTCATATGTCATTATTTACACATGCACTCTAAAAAATAAGAGACAAGTTCATACCAATAAGAAACATAAAAGAGCAACTTGCACAAAAATCAGCATAAAAAATCTACATAAAAATACCTTTAAAATCAATTCATTATACAGTGATAAAATACAACATGTATATAAATTTATAAAATCTGAGCCACACTCCTATATATAATTAGCATATATGCAAAATATTTAGTGCCTATACAATATGTCATGTACAATTCGTATAAATTCATAATTCACAATAGAGATTCATAGTTTACAAATAATGATGGTGTTGAATTCATTAAACCTCTATAACGTGTCAATTCATTAGTTGATGGTATTGTTATGTTAATTCATATACTGTAATCTCCTGTGAGAATAAATGGTGCACAACCATAGAGGGGATTAGAACATGGACAAAGATCAATGAAATATCACATCACTACCTAGGTTCCCTTTGTTCAAGCAAAGTAAACATTCTATATACGAGCTGAACCTATTCTTATATTAGCTACCATCTACATAAAGGCCTGGAGGTCTAAGTCAATGTTAAGACCTTTAGGATTGTCCGTATTGAGGGTTCTGAGTTTGTGGATCCAAAACATTTCACGTTGTCTCAGACACCTCAATCTGTTGTTAGAACAATTGGGAGGTATCCAATCCAACACCATAATTCTTAAGCTATTATTGTTAGCCTCGTGTAGATGTTTAAAATGGAACGGTACACTATGGTTTTCAATTTTGTTTTTAATATGGCCAAGTTGTTCATTAAACCTACTTCTGACCATTCTTTTGGTGCGGCCTATATAAAAACAATTGCAGTCGCATTTGAGGAGATATAATACGAAATTGGATTTACAAGAAAATTTCTGTTTCACCTTATAAGATTTGGTCTGATCAATATTTTCAAACGTTTCTCCTCTAATAATGCGACTGCACATGTTACAATTCTTTGTCCCACAAGGCCAAGTTCCATTCTTTCTACTTAGCCAGTGGCTGTTGGAGCTGATAGGAGGAGCTTTCACGGATACAAATCTGGCTGGGGCCAGTGCATTTTTGAGATCCTTATTTGTTCTAAACGTTATGGTGGGCTGGTTAGGTAGTAAACTCCCTAGAATCGGATCAGAAGTCAGGATCCTCCAATGTTTTTTTAAAATATTACCTATGTCTTTACTTCCCTGACCGTAGGTGGTAATAAATCTAGGCAACAAACATCAAAGGTACAGAGGAGAACTGATACAACTTGGTGCTTCACAAAAACTTTTCTTTATTCCATTTAAAACAGCACTAATGCTGCTGATGCGTTTCGGCTACCTGTGCCGTAGTCATAGCTATGACTACGGCACAGGTAGCCGAAACGCATCAGCAGCATTAGTGGCCACCATCCTGTATCTATGCACATTGCTGGAGTGTGTTCATTGAATGTTTACGTTGCAGTTGCTGTTTTAAATGGAATAAAGAAAAGTTTTTGTGAAGCACCAAGTTGTATCGGTTCTCCTCTGTACCTTTGATGTTTGTTGCCTACTCCAAGCCAATGAGGATACCGTTTACGGACTCCAGACCAAGCCCCCTCACCCGCCCAATTGGATTGCACAGCGGATCTACACTGTGACGTCAGACGCCAACTGGAAGCGGTTACACAGTCTCACTGTAGTCGAGGATACCTGCATGCTTGAACAGGGGAGCAGTTAGAGGTATTGTACTGCTTCCCCAGGACCGAGCGCAGACATGGACTCGTGAGTAAGTATTTATATGTATGCACCTGTTGTTTAGGGTGAGGGGTGAAGCTTTATCCGAATACACACACGGAAGGGAGAAAATAACTTTGTCTTTCTTAAATAGGTAATAAATCTAATTTCTTCTTTCCCTGTATGGGGAATCTTAACTCTCTTTGTGGGTTCTAACATGGTACTCCTATCCATATTGGAAATTTTATTTTTAACTGTGGTCAGGAGGTTCTTATCATACCCCTTCTCTGTAAACCTACGATCTAGTGACTTAGACTCCTGCAGATAGTCCTCATAGTGGGTGCAATTCCTGCGTACCCTCTGGTACTGACCCAGGGGAATGTTGTTCTTCCACCTTGGGAGATGCCCGCTATTGGCATTAAAAAATCCATTCTTATCAGTGGGTTTCTGAAAGTTCTTAACAGCAACATGATTGTTATGGTCAACATATAGTATTAGATCTAAAAACATAGCCTCCTTCTGAATCTTACTAGTGAATTTAAGGTTCATACTATTGTTATTTAGATGTGTAATAAATTTAATTGCTTCTTCTTCCTGTTCCTTCCATATAAGGATCACATCATCGATGTATCTACAGTAATTAATGATATTGGTACTGAAGGGATTGTGATTCCAAACAAAATTATTCTCAAAAAAATTCATAAAAAGATTTGCATAGGATGGGGCAAATGTAGTCCCCATCGCTGTGCCTCGTAACTGTACGAGGATGCTCCGCGCCGGATGTCTTGAAGATGGAGCCGCTCCGCGTCAGAAGGATGAAGATAGAAGATGCCGTCTGGATGAAGACTTCTGCCCGCCTGGAGGATGACTGTGGGTTTATTAAGTTTTATTAAGGGTTTATTGGATGGCTTTTATTTTTAGCTTAGGGTTTGGGCAATGTAAAAGAGCTAAATGCCCTTTTAATTGCAATGCCCATCCAAATGCCCCTTTCAGGGCAATGGGGAGCTTAGGTTTATTTAGATAGGATTTTATTTAGGTGGTTGGTTGTGTGGGTGGTGGGTTTTACTGTTGGGGGGCTGTTTGTATTTTTTTTTTACAGGTGATTTATTTGGGGCAATGCCCCACAAAAGGCCCTTTTAAGGGCTATTGGCAGTTTAGTGTAGGCTAGGGGTTTTATTATTTTGGGGGAGGGCTTTTTAATTTGATAGGGCTATTAGATTAGGTGTAATTCTTTTTTTTTTTATAATTCCTTTTTTTATTTTGTGACATTTAGTGTTTATTTTTTTTGTAATTTAGATAAATATATTTTTTTAATTTAATTTATTATTTTTATTTTTTTTTATATTTTTTATTTGGCTCATTCAAAGGCATACAACATCAAAAAAGATAAATGCTTATATCACATGAAATAAAATACCAGTTTTACAGGAAGTGCAAACAGGAAAGTTAAAGGATAAGAGACACACAGTTAATAATATGGGTACCATGTGAATAATACATAAATAGGATGCCAATACTCTATAAACCTTCTAAATAATTGAATGGGCCACTTTTGGGCCTCCACAAATAAGAAATAATATTAAAGCAAATGAAGGTTACTTTAAATAGAGGAGACCACTTGTGGATCTCGAATGATAAACCTTATTTCTGTAACATTTTTATGGTATATGTAGCCGCTACTAAAAAAAACAAGAACTCAAAACGAGGAAGGGATTACAGGGGTTAACCTTAAGAGTGGTGCAACTTGACATCTCATCTTATCAAGACGTGCTCTGCTATCTTGGGGATAGAACAGTGGAGAGACACCGATTCAGAACATGCAAAGAGCAGACCTGCAGTAGTATATATATATATATACAAATAAAATACAGCTGAGTGGAACCGTTTTGTAAGTTATAATGGAGAATAGATGGATTTGAGAATATCATTTGATATACATAGGTAAGTCCTATTTATGCTGCTTCAAACTATATACACATAGCAGTAAGATCTACCTGTTCAAAACACCTGAAGTTATAGAGATTTCTCAGCAATATCTAATAGAACATGGGATAGTAAAACCAGTAGGAGTGTTGTTGTGGGTCATTAACTGTAAAAAAAATTAGAGTTTAATTTGCTGGTAAAGGGTTACAGCTCACTAACTGCTAGAATGCTGATTGAGCGCAATGCATATACATAACCTTTCTACAATCATTAGTAATAGATGGACAGCTCTACATAGGGAAAAATATTAAAAGTAAAGTGAGCACTCACCTCTGATTTATGTTAAAATAAATAAGGTAGACATGTGCACCGCTAAAAAATTCGGTTCGTTTTCGGTTCGGATCGATTCGGACTTTTAGAATTTCGTTTCGGATCGAATCTGATTCGGCAAAATTTGAATAAATTCGTTTCGGATTTATTCGGATCCGAATAAATTCGTTTCGGATTTATTCGGATTCGGCTGAATTCGGTTCTATTCCGTTCTGAAATTCGGTATGTTTTTACTACACTAACACCCATTTAGTACACTAAGTCACTAACACCCATAAACTACCTATGAACCACTAAACCGAGGCCCCCCCACATCGCAAACCCTATAATAACATTATTTAACCCCTAATCTGCCTCCCCCAACGTCGCCGCAATCTAACTACAAGTATTAACCCATAATCTGCCGACCCGATATCGCCGCCGCCTACATTATAGCTATTAACCCCTAATCTGCTGTCCCTAACACCGCCGACCCCTACATTATAGTTATTAACCCCTAATCTGCCTCCCCCAACGTCGCCGCAATCTAACTATAAGTATTAACCCCTAATCTGCCGACCCGATATCGCCGCCGCCTACATTATAGCTATTAACCCCTAATCTGCTGTCCCTAACACCGCCGACCCCTACATTATAGTTATTAACCCCTAATCTGCCTCCCCCAACGTCGCCGCAATCTAACTATAAGTATTAACCCCTAATCTGCCGACCCGATATCGCCGCCGCCTACATTATAGCTATTAACCCCTAATCTGCTGTCCCTAACACCGCCGACCCCTACATTATAGTTATTAACCCCTAATCTGCCTCCCCCAACGTCGCCGCAATCTAACTATAAGTATTAACCCCTAATCTGCCGACCCGATATCGCCGCCGCCTACATTATAGCTATTAACCCCTAATCTGCTGTCCCTAACACCGCCGACCCCTACATTATAGTTATTAACCCCTAATCTGCCTCCCCCCAACGTCGCCGCAATCTAACTACAAGTATTAACCCCTAATCTGCCGACCCGATATCGCCGCCGCCTATATTATAGCTATTAACCCCTAACCTGCTGTCCCTAACACCGCCGACCCCTACATTATAGTTATTAACCCCTAATCTGCCTCCCCCCAACGTCGCCGCAATCTAACTACAAGTATTAACCCCTAATCTGCCGACCGCAAATCGCCGCCACTATAATAAATGTATTAACCCCTAAACCGCCGCACTCCCGCCTCGCAAACACTATAATACATTTTATTAACCCCTAATCTGCCCTCCCTAACATCGCCGCCACCTACCTACAATTATTAACCCCTAATCTCCCGCCCCCATCGTCGCCGCTACTATAATAAGGTTATTAACCCCTAAACCTAAGTCTAACCCTAACCCTAACACCCCCTAACTTAAATATAATTCAAATAAAACGAAATAAGTTTACTATAGTTAAATAAATGAATCCTATTTAAAACTAAAGACTTACCTGTAAAATAAACCCTAAGATAGCTGCAATATAACTAATAGTTACATTGTAGCTATCTTAGCATTTATATTTATTTTACAGGCAACTTTGTATTTATTTTAGCTAGGTAGTTATTAAATAGTTATTAACTATTTAATAACTACCTAGCTAAAATAAATACAAATTTACCTGTAAAATAAATCCTAACCTAAGTTACACTAACACCTAACACTACACTATCATTAAATTAACTAAATAAATTAATCATATTTAAAACTAAATACTTACCTGTAAAATAAACCCTAATATAGCTGCAATATAACTAATAGTTACATTGTAGCTATTTTAGCATTTATATTTATTTTACAGGCAACTTTGTATTTATTTTAACTAGGTACAAAAGCTATTAAATAGTTATTGACTAATTAATAGCTACCTAGTTAAAATAATTACAAAATTACCTGTAAAATAAATCCTAACCTAAGTTACAATTAAACCTAATTAACTACAAGTACCTACAATTATCTACAATTAAATAAACTAAAGTACAAAACCCCCCCACTAAATTACAAAAAAAAACAAACACTAAATTACAAAAAATAAAAAAATATTACAAGAATTTTAAACTAATTACACCTAATCTAAGCCCCCTAATAAAATAACAAAGCCCCCCAAAATAAAAAAAATGCCCTACCCTATACTAAATTACAAAAGTTAACAGCTATATTACCTTACCAGCCCTGAACAGGGCCCTTTGCGGGGCATGCCCCAAAGAAAACAGCTCTTTTGCCTGTAAAAAAAAAAACACAATCCCCCCCCCACATTACAACCCACCACCCACATACCCCTACTCTAACCCAAACCCCCCTTAAATAAACCTAACACTACCCCCCTGAAGATCTCCCTACCTTGAGTCGTGTTCACCCAGCCGGGCCGAAGTCTTCATCCGATGGGGCAGAAGAGGACATCCAGACCGGCAGAAGTCTTCATCCAAGCGGGGCAAGAAGAGGTCTTCCATCCATCATACAAGTACCAAAATACAAACAAACACTAAATTACAAAAAATAATAAAATATTACAATAATTTTAAACTAATTACACCTAATCTAAGCCCCCTACTAGCTATTAATATAGCTTCAATATAACTAATAGTTACATTGTAGCTATTTTAGGATTTATATTTATTTTACAGGCAACTTTGTATTTATTTTAACTAGGTACAATAGCTATTAAATAGTTAATAACTATTTAATAACTACCTAGCTAAAATAAATACAAATTTACCTGTAAAATAAATCATAACCTAAGTTACAATTACACCTAACACTACACTATCATTAAATTAACTAAATAAATGAATCCTATATAAAACTAAAGACTTACCTGTAAAATAAACCCTAATATAGCTGCAATATAACTAATAGTTACATTGTAGCTATTTTAGCATTTATATTTATTGTACAGGCAACTTTGTATTTATTTTAACTAGGTACAATAGCTATTAAATAGATATTTACTGTTTAATAGCTACCTAGTTAAAATAATTACAAAATTACCTGTAAAATAAATCCTAACCTAAGTTACAATTAAACCTAACACTACACTATCATTAAATAAATTAACTACAAGTACCTACAATTAAATACAATTAAAAAAACTAAACTAAAGTACAACCCCCCCCCCACTAAATTACAAAAAATAAAAAAATATTACAAGAATTTTAAACTAATTACACCTAATCTAAGCCCCCTAATAAAATAACAAAGCCCCCCAAAATAAAAAAAATGCCCTACCCTATACTAAATTACAAAAGTTAACAGCTCTATTACCTTACCAGCCCTGAACAGGGCCTTTTGCGGGGCATGCCCCAAAGAAAACAGCTCTTTTGCCTGTAAAAAAAAACACAACCCCCCCCCCACATTACAACCCACCACCCACATACCCCTACTCTAACCCAAACCCCCCTTAAATAAACCTAACACTACCCCCCTGAAGATCTCCCTACCTTGAGTCGTGTTCACCCAGCCGGGCCGAAGTCTTCATCCGATGGGGCAGAAGAGGACATCCAGACTGGCAGAAGTCTTCATCCAAGCGGGGCAAGAAGAGATCTTCCATCCATCAGAAAAGTACAAAAAAACAAACAAACACTAAATTAGCAAAAATAATAAAATATTGCAATAATTTTAAACTAATTACACCTAATCTAAGCCCCCTACTAGCTATTAATATAGCTACAATATAACTAATAGTTACATTATAGCTATTTTAGGATTTATATTTATTTTACAGGCAACTTTGTATTTATTTTAACTAGGTACAATAGCTATTAAATAGTTAATAACTACCTAGCTAAAATAAATACAAATTTACCTGTAAAATAAACCCTAACCTAAGTTACAATTACACCTAACACTACACTGTCATTAAATTAACTAAATAAATTAATCCTATATAAAACTAAATACTTACCTGTAAAATAAACTCTAATATAGCTACAATATAACTAATAGTTACATTGTAGCTATTTTAGCATTTATATTTATTTTACAGGCAACTTTGTATTATTTTAACTAGGTACAAAAGCTATTAAATAGTTATTGACTAATTAATAGCTACCTAGTTAAAATAATTACAAAATTACCTGTAAAATAAATCCTAACCTAAGTTACTATTAAACCTAACTCTACACTATCATTAAATAAATTAACTACAAGTACCTACAATTAAATACAATGAAATAAACTAAACTAAAGTACAAAAAAAACAAACACTAAATTACAAAAAATAAAAAAAAATTACAAGAATTTTAAACTAATTACACCTAATCTAAGCCCCCTAATAAAATAACAAAGCCCCCCAAAATAAAAAAATGCCCTACCCTATACTAAATTACAAAAGTAATCAGCTCTATTACCTTACCAGCCCTGAACAGGGCCTTTTGCGGGGGCATGCCCCATAGAAAACAGCTCTTTTGCCTGTAAAAAAAAACACAACCCCCCCCCACATTACAACCCACCACCCACATACCCCTACTCTAACCCAAACCCCCCTTAAATAAACCTAACACTACCCCCCTGAAGATCTCTCTACCGTGTCCTCACCCAGCGGGCCGAAGTCTTCATCCGATCGGGCAGAAGAGGACATCCAGACCGGCAGAAGTGTTCATCCAAGCGGGGCAAGAAGAGGTCTTCCATCCATCAGAAGTCTTGATCCAGGCGGCATCTTCTCTGTTCATCCATCCGGAGCGGAGCGGCAGCATCCTGAAGACATCCCACGCAGAGCATCCTCTTCTTTCTTGATCCGACGACTAGGTGACTGTACCTTTAAGTGACGTCATCCAAGATGGTGTCCCTTGAATTCCGATTGGCTGATAGGATTCTATCAGCCAATCGGAATTAAGGTATGAAAAATCTGATTGGCTGATTCAATCAGCCAATCAGATTCAAGTTCAATCCGATTGGCTGATCCAATCAGCCAATCAGATTGAGCTCGCATTCTATTGGCTGATCGGAACAGCCAATAGAATGCGAGGTCAATCTGATTGGCTGATTCCATCAGCCAATCGGATTGAACTTGAATCTGATTGGCTGATTAAATCAGCCAATCAGATTTTTCCTACCTTAATTCCGATTGGCTAATAGAATCCTATCAGCCAATCGGAATTCAAGGGACGCCATCTTGGATGACGTCACTTAAAGGTACAGTCACCTAGTCGTCGGATCAAGAAAGAAGAGGATGCTCTGCGTGGGATGTCTTCAGGATGCTGCCGCTCCGCTCCGGATGGATGAACAGAGAAGATGCCGCCTGGATCAAGACTTCTGATGGATGGAAGACCTCTTCTTGCCCCGCTTGGATGAAGACTTCTGCCGGTCTGGATGTCCTCTTCTGCCCGATCGGATGAAGACTTCGGCCCGCTGGGTGAAGACACGGTAGAGAGATCTTCAGGGGGGTAGTGTTAGGTTTATTTAAGGGGGGTTTGGGTTAGAGTAGGGGTATGTGGGTGGTGGGTTGTAATGTGGGGGGGGGGATTGTGTTTTTTTTTTACAGGCAAAAGAGCTGTTTTCTATGGGGCATGCCCCGCAAAAGGCCCTGTTCAGGGCTGGTAAGGTAATAGAGCTGATTACTTTTGTAATTTAGTATAGGGAAGGGCATTTTTTTATTTTGGGGGGCTTTGTTATTTTATTAGGGGGCTTAGATTAGGTGTAATTAGTTTAAAATTCTTGTAATATTTTTTTATTTTTTGTAATTTAGTGTTTGTTTTTTTTGTACTTTAGTTTAGTTTATTTCATTGTATTTAATTGTAGGTACTTGTAGTTAATTTATTTAATGATAGTGTAGAGTTAGGTTTAATAGTAACTTAGGTTAGGATTTATTTTACAGGTAATTTTGTAATTATTTTAACTAGGTAGCTATTAAACAGTAAATATCTATTTAATAGCTATTGTACCTAGTTAAAATAAATACAAAGTTGCCTGTAAAATAAATATAAATGCTAAAATAGCTACAATATAACCATTAGTTATATTGTAGCTATATTAGGGTTTATTTTACAGGTAAGTATTTAGTTTTATATAGGATTAATTTATGTAGTTAATTTAATGATAGTGTAGTGTTAGGTGTAATTGTAACTTAGGTTAGGGTTTATTTTACAGGTAAATTTGTATTTATTTTAGCTAGGTAGTTATTAACTATTTAATAGCTATTGTACCTAGTTAAAATAAATACAAAGTTGCCTGTAAAATAAATATAAATCCTAAAATAGCTACAATGTAACTATTAGTTATATTGTAGCTATATTAATAGCTAGTAGGGGGCTTAGATTAGGTGTAATTAGTTTAAAATTATTGTAATATTTTATTATTTTTGCTAATTTAGTGTTTGTTTGTTTTTTTGTACTTTTCTGATGGATGGAAGACCTCTTCTTGCCCCGCTTGGATGAAGACTTCTGCCAGTCTGGATGTCCTCTTCTGCCCCATCGGATGAAGACTTCGGCCCGGCTGGGTGAACACGACTCAAGGTAGGGAGATCTTCAGGGGGGTAGTGTTAGGTTTATTTAAGGGGGGTTTGGGTTAGAGTAGGGGTATGTGGGTGGTGGGTTGTAATGTGGGGGGAGGGATTGTGTTTTTTTTTTACAGGCAAAAGAGCTGTTTTCTTTGGGGCATGCCCCGCAAAGGGCCCTGTTCAGGGCTGGTAAGGTAATAGAGCTGTTAACTTTTGTAATTTAGTATAGGTTAGGGCATTTTTTTTATTTTGGGGGGCTTTGTTATTTTATTAGGGGGCTTAGATTAGGTGTAATTAGTTTAAAATTCTTGTAATATTTTTTTATTTTTTGTAATTTAGTGGGGGGGGTTTGTACTTTAGTTTAGTTTTTTTAATTGCATTTAATTGTAGGTACTTGTAGTTAATTTATTTAATGATAGTGTAGTGTTAGGTTTAATTGTAACTTAGGTTAGGATTTATTTTACAGGTAATTTTGTAATTATTTTAACTAGGTAGCTATTAAATAGTCAATATCTATTTAATAGCTATTGAACCTAGTTAAAATGAATACAAAGTTGCCTGTACAATAAATATAAATGCTAAAATAGCTACAATGTAACTATTAGTTATATTGCAGCTATATTAGGGTTTATTTTACAGGTAAGTCTTTAGTTTTATATAGGATTCATTTATTTAGTTAATTTAATGATAGTGTAGTGTTAGGTGTAATTGTAACTTAGGTTATGATTTATTTTACAGGTAAATTTGTATTTATTTTAGCTAGGTAGTTATTAAATAGTTATTAACTATTTAATAACTATTGTACCTAGTTAAAATAAATACAAAGTTGCCTGTAAAATACATATAAATCCTAAAATAGCTACAATGTAACTATTAGTTATATTGAAGCTATATTAATAGCTAGTAGGGGGCTTAGATTAGGTGTAATTAGTTTAAAATTATTGTAATATTTTATTATTTTTTGTAATTTAGTGTTTGTTTGTATTTTGGTACTTGTATGATGGATGGAAGACCTCTTCTTGCCCCACTTGGATGAAGACTTCTGCCGGTCTGGATGTCCTCTTCTGCCCCATCGGATGAAGACTTCGGCCCGGCTGGGTGAACACGACTCAAGGTAGGGAGATCTTCAGGGGGGTAGTGTTAGGTTTATTTAAGGGGGGTTTGGGTTAGAGTAGGGGTATGTGGGTGGTGGGTTGTAATGTGGGGGGGGGAATTGTGTTTTTTTTTTACAGGCAAAAGAGCTGTTTTCTTTGGGGCATGCCCCGCAAAGGGCCCTGTTCAGGGCTGGTAAGGTAATAGAGCTGTTAACTTTTGTAATTTAGTATAGGGTAGGGCATTTTTTTTATTTTGGGGGGCTTTGTTATTTTATTAGGGGGCTTAGATTAGGTGTAATTAGTTTAAAATTCTTGTAATATTTTTTTATTTTTTGTAATTTAGTGTTTGTTTTTTTTTGTAATTTAGTGGGGGGGTTTTGTACTTTAGTTTATTTAATTGTAGATAATTGTAGGTACTTGTAGTTAATTAGGTTTAATTGTAACTTAGGTTAGGATTTATTTTACAGGTAATTTTGTAATTATTTTAACTAGGTAGCTATTAATTAGTCAATAACTATGTAATAGCTATTGTACCTAGTTAAAATAAATACAAAGTTGTCTGTAAAATAAATATAAATGCTAAAATAGCTACAATGTAACTATTAGTTATATTGCAGCTATATTAGGGTTTATTTTACAGGTAAGTATTTTGTTTTAAATAGGATTCATTTATTTAGTTAATTTAATGATAGTGTAGTGTTAGGTGTTAGTGTAACTTAGGTTAGGATTTATTTTACAGGTAAATTTGTATTTATTTTAGCTAGGTAGTTATTAAATAGTTATTAACTATTTAATAACTATTGTACCTAGTTAAAATAAATACAAAGTTGCCTGTAAAATAAATATAAATGCTAAGATAGCTACAATGTAACTATTAGTTATATTGCAGCTATCTTAGGGTTTATTTTACAGGTAAGTCTTTAGTTTTAAATAGGATTCATTTATTTAACTATAGTAAACTTATTTCGTTTTATTTAAATTATATTTAAGTTAGGGGGTGTTAGGGTTAGGGTTAGACTTAGGTTTAGGGGTTAATAACCTTATTATAGTAGCGGCGACGATGGGGGCGGGAGATTAGGGGTTAATAATTGTAGGTAGGTGGCGGCGATGTTAGGGAGGGCAGATTAGGGGTTAATAAAATGTATTATAGTGTTTGCGAGGCGGGAGTGCGGCGGTTTAGGGGTTAATACATTTATTATAGTGGCGGCGATTTGCGGTCGGCAGATTAGGGGTTAATACTTGTAGTTAGATTGCGGCGACGTTGGGGGGAGGCAGATTAGGGGTTAATAACTATAATGTAGGGGTCGGCGGTGTTAGGGACAGCAGATTAGGGGTTAATAGCTATAATGTAGGCGGCGGCGATATCGGGTCGGCAGATTAGGGGTTAATACTTATAGTTAGATTGCGGCGACGTTGGGGGAGGCAGATTAGGGGTTAATAACTATAATGTAGGGGTCGGCGGTGTTAGGGACAGCAGATTAGGGGTTAATAGCTATAATGTAGGCGGCGGTGATATCGGGTCGGCAGATTAGGGGTTAATACTTGTAGTTAGATTGCGGCGACATTGGGGGGGGGCAGATTAGGGGTTAATAACTATAATGTAGTTGTCGGTGGTGTTAGGGACAGCAGATTAGGGGTTAATAGCTATAATGTAGGTGGCGGCGATATTCGGTCGGCAGATTAGGGGTTAATAAAATAATGTAGGTGTCAGCGATAGCGGAGGCAGCAGATTAGGGGTTAATAAGTGTCAGATTAGGGGTGTTTAGAGACTCGGGGTACATGTTAGGGTGTTAGGTGCAGACTTAGTGTTTCCCCATAGGAAACAATGGGGCTGCGGTGTTAGGTTTTTTTTCAGCCGAAACTCCCATTGTTTCCTATGGGGAAATGCCGAATCTTAACGAGCTAATTCGGATTTATTCGGAGATACGGCAGCTATTTCGGATTCATTCGGTAGATTCGGAAGTATTTTAATTCGGAAATCCGAATCGATCCGAATCTCCGAATTTACCGAATTTACCGAATTTCCGAATTAATCCGAAACGAACCGCACATGTCTAAAATAAGGTGTCCTGCCCCATCTCGGCCGCTGACAGGGCAAGACACCACCTAGTAACTTAGGAGTTTAATAGATACATACCAGAGGACTTCTGAGAGCATTGTTGGCTAAAAACTATGGGGTCAATAACTTGCCCAGCATGGGATAAGGAGAATTGAGATTACCAAAGTAACGATGTTGTAACTTGAGTAGTAGTTACCCCATACTGGTATGACATGTTATAGCATAAAATTTTAGTGAGACAAAACCAAAGCAACAATGATAAATCTGTAGCTAGCCATAATGCATAAATAAATATGTTAGTGCTGCGACCAACCCACAAAGACAAAAAAAAAAAAGAAAATAACAGCAACACAGATCTGCTGGGCTCAGAAATCAGATAGGAAGTCCCTTATTAGCTATAAGAGAGATGAATAGTCACAGTTTTTCCATCAGGGCTTACCATCTTCATATAGGTTAGAGTAAAGACGGTAAGAACATCCAATTAGTGACACGTTTAACCTATTCCCATTTTCAAGGCATAAATACCCAAGTGGAATGATATAGCCTGGGAGTAAAGTCTATAAGTTATTAGCATGTCATTGCCTCCATCGGCTTCAGATAGCTCTAAGTCTGTAGAATTAATTACGCAAAGTCCAGCTTTGAAGACCTGACTTCTTGCGGTGAAACAGTTATCACTCCATGAGGCGATGAGAGTGCTGCGTCCTTCTATAGAAGCTTTCGCCTGCATTGTAAACTCAGGGAGGTCTGAAGCAGAGCAAGTCTCGGAAATGATTGGATGATCCTCAGCCTGAATTGCCTGCCGCTCCGGGAGTACTCGGTTCTCTCTATCTCTAACTGAGTGCTCGGTCATACACAGCTCGTTCGAGTGACTGATCACATTGCAGTCCCTGTCAGTAAGTGGGATCTGTAAGTTTACCTGAGCCAGTAGCTCCTCGCTCCGTGATTTATACGTTGCGGGACACCATGCTGCAGTTACGGTGGCTATGAGGTGCTGAAAATGTAGGTCTAGCAAGTGCGCCACAGCATCAACAAAGTCTCTGTCGAACGTCCCCATTTTGCAAATGATAAGAAATGTATTCCCTTAAATCCTCAAAAGATGTAGCGGCAATAGATGCTGAAATATAAGTTGAAAGCACACACAGTGCTGCTTAATGACAGGGCAAAGGCACCCTGCCGGGGGGTTTAATTTAGGCCGAGGACTTGAAACGGCTCCAAGCGCCGATGCCAACAGCTATTCTCACACTTTTATGTTCAGTATTTGCTGCAAAATGTAGAGTAGTTCTTGTGGAGAGTTATACAGATCAAGCAGCTAAAAATAGATTTTGTTTTTAAAGTAAATAAGAAAAAGCTGCAGCAGCATACGGCTTTGCGACTGCTCATGGACGCTGCCCGGAAGTTCCCCCCTAATTTATTTAATTTTATTGTAATGTTAGGTCTTAGTGTAACTCAGGTTAGGTTTTATTTTACAGGTACATTTGTATTTATTTTAACTAGGTAGATAGTAAATAGTTAATAACTATGTACTAACTAGTCTACCTAGTTAAAATAAATACAAACTTAGCTGTGAAATAAAAATAAAACCTAAGATAGCTACAATGTAACTATTAGTTATATTGTAGCTAGCTTAGGTTTTTTTTTACAGGTATGTTTGTATTTAGTTTTAAATAGGAATTATTTAGTTATTAATAGTAAGTTTTATTTAGATTTATTTTAATTATATTAAAGTTAGGGGTGTTAGGGTTATGTAAGGATTAGGGTTAGACTTAGGGTTAGGGGTTAATATATTTATTTAGTGTTAGTGATGTGGGAGGCCCGAGGTTTAGGGGTTAATAACTTTAGAATAGTGGTGGCGGCGACATTGGGGGCAGCAGATTAGGGGTTAATAAATGTATGTAGGTGGTGGCGATATATGGTATTTGTTAATATGTATATTTATTTAACAAAGTTTTAAATGTTATCCATTTGTCCTCTGTATTTTTATTAGAGAATAATTTGTCCCAATTTATGTTATTTAATGATTTCCTTAAATCGTTGAATTTTGCTTTCTTAAAATTAAAAGTCTTAGTTAAACCTTTAAGACACTGCTTATGAAAAGAGATTTCAAATGTGACCATGTTATGATTACTGTTACCCAAATGTTCTTTGACTTTTATGTTTGATATTATATCTGTATTGTTTGATAGCACTAAATCCAATATAGCTTTACTCCTAGTTGGTTGCTACAAGAAGTTATCCCTGAGAACATTTAAAAATCTATCCCCCTTATCTGAATTACTAGTTTTGTTGGCCCAGTTTATATCAGGGTAGTTAAAATCTCCCATAATTACAGCACTGTTATTAGCAGCCTTACCTATTTGCATAAGTAGCTGAGTTTCCTCCAGGTCACTAATGTTGGGGGCTTGTAGCATGTTAGAAGTAATATTTGTTTAGGATTTTTCCCCCCACTCTTTATTTCAACCCACAGGGTCTCTACATTGTCACCTGACTTTAGTGTTTTGCTCTGTGCCTATGTTCAAACTTGCTGTTTCTGTGATCTTCAATTTGAACTATCAACTGTTCTTTTGCGTATCATTCAGTAAAGCTTTTAAAATACTTTTTTTGTTCAGAGTTCCTGCATTCTGAGTTCCACACATCCTAACCCCCTCACATGGTTAGTTTCTGTATGATATAACACACCAAAGTTGTGGCTTTGCTTGACATAGCAAATGACTTTTGGCTCTGCAAATAATGAATTAAACAGCGGTGACTATATATATATAAAACACACACTTGGAGGCAGAATAACCTAATTTATTTTTCATCATTAGAGCACTAGAGCATGTGTAACAGGAAAATTTACAAGCTGCAGCCAGACAAGTTCTCAAGCAGAGAACCTGTCCCCCTGCAATCACCACTTGACAAATTTAAGATGGCAGAAGAGCTCTGTTGTTCAATCCTGCCCCAGCTCTTTGGCAACCAATAGCATGAGAGCAGGGCCTGTCAATCACCCCGAACAAGTGAATTTAAGATGATTTAACTCGCTACCAAGGATAAGAAACAGAGACTGCTTCTTAAACTTGTGGTTGTAGACTCACTCTTGCAAGCCTCAACTGTAAGTTCTCAGTATCTGCAAATATATTGTGGTAAATTAACTTGCAGTAGAGTACTGGCAAGTTTTGGCCAGGGGACACACATATTTTGGACAAATGTCTCTGTACACTGATGATAATGAACATTTATAATAAACATATAAACACAACACTGCACTATATAATAATGAAAAGCATATATGCGCTAATAATTATACAACACTGTATAATTAATGCAGAGTACCTAAACACTGACAACATATATAGTGCAGCTCTATGATATTGAGGGTTCACATAATAATATTCATGTATATTCATTTATGGTAAGCACTCTGTGCTACATAACAATGCCATATATGTATACACTGGAAATGAAGAGATCACATTATATTATTATCCCAAGTATCTTTATCTGAAATAGGGAATATCGAATAATGAGTATGGCTATCTATACACTTTAATATATAGGTGTGCAGATAACTGACATGTGGTACTGTACACTTATGACAGATATATATACATATAAAAATATATAGCAAACATCAGGCAAGAGAAGATTGTGCACTGATATCTTGCAGTATATCAAAGGCTGGAGGATTGTCAGTGCTCCTATGAGTGCACATCAGCCCCAGTAATATAAAATTAGGCTGTGGGTGGAGGCGAGTCCCACTACTGTCACCAACTCCACTAACTCTTATGAAGGCTTTTTTTGCAGAGAGTGCAGGTGCTGTGGAAGGAGGTATTTTTAAATTTGAAAGTTAGGAGTTGGGCACTGAACCCTGGATCAACCACTTCCAGCTTTTATACAATAAAATAAGGCTGAGTTCCAGCCACCAAATATCTTTAATAAGTGACCTTTATTGAAACATGGCATGGTCCAAAATATATCAAAATAGACAACGTTTCAGGCCTACAATCAGCCGTTAGACGTGTCTGCACATATACACATTTAGTTGTCTTTTATAGTATACCATTTACATGTGCACACATTTTGCATCCTGTGATGTCATATTGCCTCCATGTGGATGGTGTCAGTATTACATCCCTTTAACCATTAAAATAAATACATTTCCATATATATATATATATATATATTTTTTTTTATATATATATATATATATAGTGTAGCAGGGAAGTGCACTCTCACTCAAACGTCGGCTACCAGGGTGCTAGTGAATAGTCATAAACAGCATAGAAAGAAACTAGCACTCACTGGATTTTCCAAAAACAAATTTACTGTGACCGTGTAACGTTTCGGGGATAATGTATCCCCTTCCTCAGACACATGTGATACAAAGTGAAATACATTTATAGCAAACAAATAATAAACCCCACCCCCTCATTAGACCAAAAAAAAAACACCAAACAGCAGTTGTCAAGGTAACCACTGAGTCATACTAACAATTAAAGTGATATACATAAACTGTCTGAGCATCAATATTAACATAGTGAGTGACTCTTGAGATAAAGGGAGAAAATAGGAGGACAGGGAAACAGAGCGGTAGGATATAACAGACGCAAATAACACTGGAGCGATCAGTACACATATCATAGCAACCCACTTGCGAGTCATCACAGAGAACCACACACCACCATATGATGTTTGCTGACTATACTCAACAGACATTCAAATTACCATTACCTACCTGCGTATATTATGGGGATCATCTGTCCGGCGCATAGCACAAAGCCGTCCCAGAGCGATTCTGCTCCATGCATGTAACAGGAAGTGTGACACTAAGACCGGATATGTAACTGATTAGTCTGCAACCAATCATCACACGGCTACCGCGCTTGACAGCTGATAACCCACACTATCACAGTAAAAAATCGCTAAGGCCTAGATTTGGAGTTCGGCGGTAAAAGGGCTGTTAACGCTCCGCGGGCTTTTTTCTGGCCGCACCATAAATTTAACTCTGGTATCGAGAGTTAAAACAAATGCTGCGTTAGGCTCCAAAAAAGGAGCGTAGAGCATTTTTACCGCAAATGCAACTCTCGATACAAGAGTTGCTTACGGACGCGGCCGGCCTCAAAAACGTGCTCGTGCACGATTCTCCCATAGGAAACAATGGGGCTGTTTGAGCTGAAAAAAAACCTAACACCTGCAAAAAAGCAGCGTTCAGCTCCTAACGCAGCCCCATTGTTTCCTATGGGGAAACACTTCCTACGTCTGCACCTAACACCCTAACATGTACCCCGAGTCTAAACACCCCTACCCTTACACTTATTAACCCCTAATCTGCCGCCCCCGCTATCGCTGACCCCTGCATTACACTTTTAACCCCTAATCTGCCGCTCCGTAAACCGCCGCAACCTACGTTCTCCCTATGTACCCCTAATCTGCTGCCCCTAACACCGCCGACCCCTATATTATATTTATTAACCCCTAATCTGCCCCCCACAACGTCGCCGACACCTGCCTACACTTATTAACCCCTAATCTGCCGAGCGGACCTGAGCGCTACTATAATAAAGTTATTAACCCCTAATCCGCATCACTAACCCTATCATAAATAGTATTAACCCCTAATCTGCCCTCCCTAACATCGCCGACACCTACCTTCAATTATTAACCCCTAATCTGCCGACCGGAGCTCACCGCTATTCTAATAAATGTATTAACCCCTAAAGCTAAGTCTAACCCTAACACTAACACCCCCCTAAGTTAAATATAATTTTTATCTAACGAAATAAATTAACTCTTATTAAATAAATTATTCCTATTTAAAGCTAAATACTTACCTGTAAAATAAATCCTAATATAGCTACAATATAAATTATAATTATATTATAGCTATTTTAGGATTAATATTTATTTTACAGGCAACTTTGTAATTATTTTAACCAGGTACAATAGCTATTAAATAGTTAAGAACTATTTAATAGTTACCTAGTTAAAATAATAACAAATGTACCTGTAAAATAAATCCTAACCTAAGTTATAATTAAACCTAACACTACCCTATCAATAAAATAATTAAATAAACTACCTACAATTACCTACAATTAACCTAACACTACATTATCAATAAATTAATTAAACACAATTCCTACAAATAAATACAATTAAATAAACTAGCTAAAGTACAAAAAATAAAAAAGAACTAAGTTACAGAAAATAAAAAAATATTTACAAACATAAGAAAAATATTACAACAATTTTAAACTAATTACACCTACTCTAAGCCCCCTAATAAAATAACAAAGCCCCCCAAAATAAAAAATTCCCTACCCTATTCTAAATTAAAAAAGTTACAAGCTCTTTTACCTTACCAGCCCTGAACAGGGCCCTTTGCGGGGCATGCCCCAAGAATTTCAGCTCTTTTGCCTGTAAAATAAAACATACAATACCCCCCCCCAACATTACAACCCACCACCCACATACCCCTAATCTAACCCAAACCCCCCTTAAATAAACCTAACACTAATCCCCTGAAGATCTTCCTACCTTGTCTTCACCATCCAGGTATCACCGATCCGTCCTGGCTCCAAGATCTTCATCCAACCCAAGCGGGGGTTGGCGATCCATAATCCGGTGCTCCAAAGTCTTCCTCCTATCCGGCAAGAAGAGGACATCCGGACCGGCAAACATCTTCTCCAAGCGGCATCTTCGATCTTCTTCCATCCGGTGCGGAGCGGGTCCATCTTGAAGCAGGCGACGCGGATCCATCCTCTTCTTCCGATGTCTCCCGACTAATGACGGTTCCTTTAAGGGACGTCATCCAAGATGGCGTCCCTCGAATTCCGATTGGCTGATAGGATTCTATCAGCCAATCGGAATTAAGGTAGGAATTTTCTGATTGGCTGATGGAATCAGCCAATCAGAATCAAGTTCAATCCGATTGGCTGATCCAATCAGCCAATCAGATTGAGCTCGCATTCTATTGGCTGTTCCGATCAGCCAATAGAATGTGAGCTCAATCTGATTGGCTGATTGGATCAGCCAATCGGATTGAACTTGATTCTGATTGGCTGATTCCATCAGCCAATCAGAAAATTCCTACCTTAATTCCGATTGGCTGATAGAATCCTATCAGCCAATCGGAATTCGAGGGACGCCATCTTGGATGACGTCCCTTAAAGGAACCGTCATTAGTCGGGAGACATCGGAAGAAGAGGATGGATCCACGTCGCCTGCTTCAAGATGGACCCGCTCCGCACCGGATGGAAGAAGATCGAAGATGCCGCTTGGAGAAGATGTTTGCCGGTCCGGATGTCCTCTTCTTGCCGGATAGGAGGAAGACTTTGGAGCACCGGATTATGGATCGCCAACCCCCGCTTGGGTTGGATGAAGATCTTGGAGCCAGGACGGATCGGTGATACCTGGATGGTGAAGACAAGGTAGGAAGATCTTCAGGGGATTAGTGTTAGGTTTATTTAAGGGGGGTTTGGGTTAGATTAGGGGTATGTGGGTGGTGGGTTGTAATGTTGGGGGGGGGGTATTGTATGTTTTTTTTTATAGGCAAAAGAGCTGAAATTCTTGGGGCATGCCCCGCAAAGGGCCCTGTTCAGGGCTGGTAAGGTAAAAGAGCTTGTAACTTTTTTAATTTAGAATAGGGTAGGGAATTTTTTATTTTGGGGGGCTTTGTTATTTTATTAGGGGGCTTAGAGTAGGTGTAATTAGTTTAAAATTGTTGTAATATTTTTCTTATGTTTGTAAATATTTTTTTATTTTCTGTAACTTAGTTCTTTTTTATTTTTTGTACTTTAGCTAGTTTATTTAATTGTATTTATATGTAGGAATTGTGTTTAATTAATTTATTGATAGTGTAGTGTTAGGTTAATTGTAAGTAATTGTAGGTAGTTTATTTAATTATTTTATTGATAGGGTAGTGTTAGGTTTAATTATAACTTAGGTTAGGATTTATTTTACAGGTAAATTTGTTATTATTTTAACTAGGTAACTATTAAATAGTTCTTAACTATTTAATAGCTATTGTACCTGGTTAAAATAATTACAAAGTTGCCTGTAAAATAAATATTAATCCTAAAATAGCTATAATATAATTATAATTTATATTGTAGCTATATTAGGATTTATTTTACAGGTAAGTATTTAGCTTTAAATAGGAATAATTTATTTAATAAGAGTTAATTTATTTCGTTAGATAAAAATTATATTTAACTTAGGGGGGTGTTAGTGTTAGGGTTAGACTTAGCTTTAGGGGTTAATACATTTATTAGAATAGCGGTGAGCTCCGGTCGGCAGATTAGGGGTTAATAATTGAAGGTAGGTGTCGGCGATGTTAGGGAGGGCAGATTAGGGGTTAATACTATTTATGATAGGGTTAGTGATGCGGATTAGGGGTTAATACATTTATTATAGTAGCGCTCAGGTCCGCTCGGCAGATTAGGGGTTAATAAGTGTAGGCAGGTGTCGGCGACGTTGAGGGGGGCAGATTAGGGGTTAATAAATACAATATAGGGGTCGGCGATGTTAGGGGCAGCAGATTAGGGGTACATAGGGATAACGTAGGTGGCGGCGATTTGCGGTTGGAAGATTAGGGGTTAATTATTGTAAGTAGCTGGCGGGGACGTTGTGGGGGGCAGGTTAGGGGTTAATAAATATAATACAGGGGTCGGCGGGGTTAGGGGCAGCAGATTAGGGGTACATAAATATAACGTAGGTGGCGGTCGGCAGATTAGGGGTTAAAAATTTTAATCGAGTGGCGGCGGTGTGGGGGGACCTCGGTTTAGGGGTACATAGGTAGTTTATGGGTGTTAGTGTACTTTAGGGTACAGTAGTTAAGAGCTTTATGAACCGGCGTTAGCCCAAAAAGCTCTTAACTCCTGACTTTTTTCTGCGGCTGGAGTTTTGTCGTTAGATTTCTAACGCTCACTTCAGCCAAGACTCTAAATACCAGCGTTAGAAAGATCCCATTGAAAAGATAGGCTACGCAAATGGCGTAGGGGGATCTGCGGTATGGAAAAGTCGCGGCTGTAAAGTGAGCGTTAGACCCTTTAATCACTGACTCCAAATACCAGCGGGCGGCCAAAACCAGCGTTAGGAGCCTCGAACGCTGGTTTTGACGGCTACCGCCGAACTCCAAATCTAGGCCTAAGTGTCTTAAAAGTATCAAAGCACTCAAATAGCAACACTATAGCCAAGATTTAGAGTTCACAGAATGGCTGCGTTAGGCTCCAAAAAAGGAGCGTATAGCATATTTACCGCAACTTCAACTCTCGATACCAGCGGTGCTTACGGACGTGGCCAGCTTAAAAAACGTGCTAGTGCATGATTCCCCCATAGAAAACAATGGGGCAGTTTGAGCTGAAAAAAAACCTAACACCGGCAAAAAAGCTGCGTTCAACTCCTAACGCAGCCCCATTGTTTTCTATGTGGAAACACTTCCTACGTCTGCACCTAATACTCTAACATGTACCCCGAGTCTAAACACCCCTAACCTTACACTTATTAACCCCTAATCTGCCGCCCCTGCTATCGCTGACCCCTGCATATTATTTTTAACCCCTAATCTGCCGCTCCGTACACCCCCGCCACCTACATTATCCCTATGTACCCCTAATCTGCTGCCCTAACATCGCCGACCCCTATATTATATTTATTAACCCCTAATCTGCCGCCCCCAACGTCGCCTCCACCTAACTACACTTATTAACCCCTAATCTGCCGACCGGATCTGAGCGCTACTATAATAAATGTATTAACCCCTAATCCGCCTCACTCCTGCCTCAATAACCCTATAATAAATAGTATTAACCCCTAATCTGCCCTCCCTAACATTGCCGACACCTAACTTCAAGTATTAACCCCTAATCTGCCGACAGGAGCTCACCGCTACTCTAATAAATTTATTAACCCCTAAAGCTAAGTCTAACTTTAACCCTAACACTCCCCTAAATTAAATATAATTTAAATCTAACAAAATAAATTAACTCTTATTAAATAAATTATTCCTATTTAAAGCTAAATACTTACCTGTAAAATAAACCCTAATATAGCTACAATATAAATTATAATTATATTATAGCTATTTTAGGATTTATATTTATTTTACAGGTAACTTTGTATTTATTTTAACCAGGTACAATAGCTATTAAATAGTTAAGAACTATTTAATAGCTAAAATAGTTAAAATAATTACAAATTACCTGTAAAATAAATCCTAACCTAAGTTACAATTAAACCTAACACTACACTATCAATAAATAAATTAAATAAACTACCTACAATTATCTACAATTAAACCTAACACTACACTATCAATACATTAATTAAATACAATACCTACAAATAAATGCAATTAAATAAACTAACTAAAGTACAAAAAATAAAAAAGAACTAAGTTACAAAAAATAATAAAATATTTACAAACATTAGAAAAATATTACAACAATTTTAAACTAATTACACGTACTCTAAGCCCCCTAATAAAATAACAAAGACCCCCAAAATAAAAAAATGCCCTACCCTATTCTAAATTAAAAAAGTTCAAAGCTCTTTTACCTTACCAGCCTTGAAAAGGGCCCTTTGCGGGGCATGCCCCAAAGAATTCAGCTCTTTTGCCTGTAAAAAAAAACACATACAATACCCCCCCCAACATTACAACCCACCACCCACATACCCCTAATCTAACCCAAACCCCCCTTAAATAAACCTAACACTAAGCCCCTGAAGATCTTCCTACCTTATCTTCACCTCACCGGGTATCACCGATCGGTCCTGGCTCCAAATTCTTCATCCAACCCAAGCGGGGGCTGGCGATCCATAATCCTGCGGCATCTTCTATCTTCATCCGATGAGGAACGGCTCCATCGTGAAGACCTCCAGCGCGGATCAATCTTCTTCCAACGACGTCCAACTGAAGAATGACGGTTCCTTTAAGGGACGTCATCCAAGATGGCGTCCCTCGAATTCCGATTGGCTGATAGGATTCTATCAGCCAATCGGAATTAAGGTAGGAAAATTCTGATTGGCTGATGGAATCAGCCAATCAGAATCAAGTTCAATCCGATTGGCTGACCCGATCAGCCAATCAAATTGAGCTCGCATTCTATTGGCTGTTCCGATCAGCCAATAGAATGCAAGCTCAATCTGATTGGCTGATCGGATCAGCCAATCAGATTGAACTTGATTCTGATTGGCTGATTCCATCAGCCAATCAGAATTTTCCTACCTTAATTCGGATTGGCTGATAGAATCCTATCAGCCAATCGGAATTTGAGGGACGCCATCTTGGATGACGTCCCTTAAAGGAACCGTCATTCTTCAGTTGGACGTCGTCGGAAGAAGATTGATCCACGCTGGAGGTCTTCACGATGGAGCCGTTCCTCATCGGATGAAGATAGAAGATGCCGCTTGGATCAAGATGGTTGCCGGTCTGGATCGCCTCTTCTTCCCGGATAGGATGAAGACTTTGGAGCCTCTTCTGGACCTCTTCAGCCGCAGGATTATGGATCGCCAGCCCCCGCTTGGGTTGGATGAAGATTTTGGAGCCAGAACCGATCGGTGATACCCGGTGAGGTGAAGATAAGGTAGGAAGATCTTCAGGGGCTTAGTGTTAGGTTTATTTAAGGGGGGTTTGGGTTAGATTAGGAGTATGTGGGTGGTGGGTTGTAATGTTGGGGGGGGTATTGTTTTTTTTTACAGGCAAAAGAGCTGAATTCTTTGGGGCATGCCCCGCAAAGGGCCCTTTTCAGGGCTGGTAAGGTAAAAGAGCTTTGAACTTTTTTAATTTAGAATAGGGTAGGGCATTTTGTTATTTTATTAGGGGGCTTAGAGTAGGTGTAATTAGTTTAAAATTGTTGTAATATTTTTCTAATGTTTGTAAATATTTTATTATTTTTTGTAACTTAGTTCTTTTTTATTTTTTGTACTTTAGTTAGTTTATTTTATTGTAGTTATTTGTAGGTATTGTATTTAATTAATGTATTGATAGTGTAATGTTAGGTTTAATTGTAGGTAATTGTAGGTATTTTATTTAATTTATTTATTGATAGTGTAGTGTTAGGTTTAATTTTAACTTAGGTTAGGATTTATTTTACAGGTAATTTTGTAATTATTTTAACTATTTTAGCTATTAAATAGTTCTTAACTATTTAATAGCTATTGTCCCTGGCTAAAATAAATACAAAGTTACCTGTAAAATAAATATAAATCCTAAAATAGCTATAATATAATTATAATTTATATTGTAGCTATATTAGGGTTTATTTTACAGGTAAGTATTTAGCTTTAAATAGGAATAATTTATTTAATAAGAGTTAATTTATTTCGTTAGATTTAAATTATATTTAACTTAGGGGGGTGTTAGGGTTAGGGTTAGACTTAGCTTTAGGGGTTAATCCATTTATTACAGTAGCGGCGAGATTCGGTCGGCAGATTAGGGGTTAATAATTAAAGTTAGGTGTCGGCGATGTTAGGGAGGGCAGATTAGGGGTTAATACTATTTATTATAGGGTTACTGAGGCGGGAGTGAGGTGGATTAGGGGTTAATAAATTTATTATAGTAGCGGTGCGGTCCGCTCGGCAGATTAGGGGTTAATAAGTGTAGGCAGGTGGAGGCGACATTGAGGGGGGCAGATTAGGGGTTAATAAATATAATATAGGGGTCGGCGGTGTTAGGGGCAGCAGATTAGGGGTACATAGGGATAATGTAGGTAGCGGCGGTTTACGGAGTGGCAGATTAGGGGTTAATTATTGTAGGTAGCTGGCGGCAACGTTGTGGGGGGCAGGTTAGGGGTTAATAAATATATTATAGGGGTCGGCGGTGTTAGGGGCAGCGGATTAGGGGTACATAAGTATAACGTAGGTGGCGGTCAGCAGAATAGGGGTTAAAAAAATTTAATCGAGTGGCGGCGATGTGGGGGGACCTCGGTTTAGGGGTACATAGGTAGTTTATGGGTGTTAGTGTACTTTAGAGCACAGTAGTTAAGAGCTTTATAAACCGGTGTTAGCCCAGAAAGCTCTTAACTACTGACTTTTTTCTGCGGCTGGAGTCTTGTCGTTAGAATTCTAATGCTCACTTCAGCCACGACTCTAAATACCGGAGTTAGAAAGATCCCATTGAAAAGATAGGATACGCAATTGACATAAGGGGATCTGCGGTATGGAAAAGTCGCGGCTGAAAAGTGAGCGTTAGACCCTTTAATGACTGACTCCAAATACCAGAGGACGGTAAAAACCAGCGTTAGGAGCCTCTAACGCTGGTTTTGATGGCTACTGCCCAACTCTAAATCTAGGCCTATGCCTGCCATACAAAGAAAACATAAATGATAGTAATGTAATCGATCATAGTATACAGCCACAATCAGTATATCCATCTGGTTATAGATCTATCTGACAACCAGTCAGGGTGCCAGGAATCAGACTGAGACGAGAAGTGCAAACATAATCACACCTTTATTAATAGCAAAAAATAATAAATAGTCCACAAGTCAAATAACAAGCCAGGAGTCAAAACCAGAGCTGGTAGTCAGACGAGCTGAGTCAGGGGCCAAAACGAATAGTCAGACGAGCCGGAATCAGGAACAAGGAAAACAGCAGAGTCAGGAACAAGCCAGGGATCAAGAACCAGGAAGGACGTCAGGCAGCCAGGTAATACACAGGAACTCTCACAAACAGGTCTGAGACAATGCAAAGGCAAAGCATATTGAACAGAGGCCCTTTCAGTAATAAGTGATGACATCACAATTCTGAGACTGCATCCTGTCTCACATGGATGATGCACACCAGTCTGGCCATAAAAGGAAGTACAGGAAATGAGCAGGATCCCCCACAATGCACCATAGTCAGGAAGAGAGGTGAGTAAAATGGCTGCCAGCAGCACATGGCAAACACAACAGGGAAAAAACCCTGACACTACCACTGGCCGTTCATTGGCAGTTGGGAACCCAGCCCTCATAAACACCAATCACAGCCCATATAGGAGCCAATCAGCATGTAGTATTTGATCGCCATGAGAACAACTAAACATATGATTGAATGTAAACACATGCTCTAGTATAGATGTCATATGTGACAGCTCAAACTTATAAACCTAGAGACAAATTACTACATCCTAAGCCAGTGCATAGGGGCAAAAAATATAAATAACTTGCATTACACAAAGTAAAATATTAGTGATGGGCATAAATATAGCGATAATAGAACCAGAAAAACTCTCATACAAATAAGGAGTAACAGTCATACCAAGTCTTCTATAACTTTGCACAATATATAGAACAATCATACGCCGAGATTACGAGTTTGGCGTTAACAGGGTTGCGTTGCTAACAAGTCTTTTATTTCCACTGCTACCTTAAGCCAACACTGGTATTACAGGTTTTTTTAAACCTGCCGTTAGCTGCAAAAAGGTGAGCGTAGAGCAGAATTTAGCTCCACATCTCACCTCAATACCAGCGTTGCTTATGGTAGCGGTAAGATGGCTAAACGTGCTTGTGAACGATTTCCCCATAGGAAACAATGGGGCTGAGCTGGCTGGAAAAAAACCTGCAGCCAATCGTAATTCGAGGGACGCCATCTTGGATGACGTCATTTAAAGGAATATTCATTCGTCGTTAGTCATCGGCCTAGAAGGATATTCCACACCGGAGGTCTTCAAGATGGAGCCGTTCCTCGTCGGATGGATGAAGATAGAAGATGCCGCTTGGATGAAGCCTTCTCCCAGTCCGGATGCCCTCTTCTGCCCAGATAGGATGAAGACTTCTGCCGGTCTGGATGTCCTCTTCTGCCCAGATAGGATGAAGACTTCTGCCGGTCTGGATGTCCTCTTCTTCCCCATCGGATGAAGACTACTGGATGGATCGGATGACCACTGGTGCCCGGCTGGGGCTTAGTGTTAGGTTTATTTAAGGGGGGTTTGGGTTAGATTAGGAGTATGTGGGTGGTGGGTTGTAATGTTGGGGGGGGTATTGTTTTTTTTTACAGGCAAAAGAGCTGAATTCTTTGGGGCATGCCCCGCAAAGGGCCCTTTTCAGGGCTGGTAAGGTAAAAGAGCTTTGAACTTTTTTAATTTAGAATAGGGTAGGGCATTTTGTTATTTTATTAGGGGGCTTAGAGTAGGTGTAATTAGTTTAAAATTGTTGTAATATTTTTCTAATGTTTGTAAATATTTTATTATTTTTTGTAACTTAGTTCTTTTTTATTTTTTGTACTTTAGTTAGTTTATTTTATTGTAGTTATTTGTAGGTATTGTATTTAATTAATGTATTGATAGTGTAATGTTAGGTTTAATTGTAGGTAATTGTAGGTATTTTATTTAATTTATTTATTGATAGTGTAGTGTTAGGTTTAATTTTAACTTAGGTTAGGATTTATTTTACAGGTAATTTTGTAATTATTTTAACTATTTTAGCTATTAAATAGTTCTTAACTATTTAATAGCTATTGTCCCTGGCTAAAATAAATACAAAGTTACCTGTAAAATAAATATAAATCCTAAAATAGCTATAATATAATTATAATTTATATTGTAGCTATATTAGGGTTTATTTTACAGGTAAGTATTTAGCTTTAAATAGGAATAATTTATTTAATAAGAGTTAATTTATTTCGTTAGATTTAAATTATATTTAACTTAGGGGGGTGTTAGGGTTAGGGTTAGACTTAGCTTTAGGGGTTAATCCATTTATTACAGTAGCGGCGAGATTCGGTCGGCAGATTAGGGGTTAATAATTAAAGTTAGGTGTCGGCGATGTTAGGGAGGGCAGATTAGGGGTTAATACTATTTATTATAGGGTTACTGAGGCGGGAGTGAGGTGGATTAGGGGTTAATAAATTTATTATAGTAGCGGTGCGGTCCGCTCGGCAGATTAGGGGTTAATAAGTGTAGGCAGGTGGAGGCGACATTGAGGGGGGCAGATTAGGGGTTAATAAATATAATATAGGGGTCGGCGGTGTTAGGGGCAGCAGATTAGGGGTACATAGGGATAATGTAGGTAGCGGCGGTTTACGGAGTGGCAGATTAGGGGTTAATTATTGTAGGTAGCTGGCGGCAACGTTGTGGGGGGCAGGTTAGGGGTTAATAAATATATTATAGGGGTCGGCGGTGTTAGGGGCAGCGGATTAGGGGTACATAAGTATAACGTAGGTGGCGGTCAGCAGAATAGGGGTTAAAAAAATTTAATCGAGTGGCGGCGATGTGGGGGGACCTCGGTTTAGGGGTACATAGGTAGTTTATGGGTGTTAGTGTACTTTAGAGCACAGTAGTTAAGAGCTTTATAAACCGGTGTTAGCCCAGAAAGCTCTTAACTACTGACTTTTTTCTGTGGCTGGAGTCTTGTCGTTAGAATTCTAATGCTCACTTCAGCCACGACTCTAAATACCGGAGTTAGAAAGATCCCATTGAAAAGATAGGATACGCAATTGACATAAGGGGATCTGCGGTATGGAAAAGTCGCGGCTGAAAAGTGAGCGTTAGACCCTTTAATGACTGACTCCAAATACCAGAGGACGGTAAAAACCAGCGTTAGGAGCCTCTAACGCTGGTTTTGATGGCTACTGCCCAACTCTAAATCTAGGCCTATGCCTGCCATACAAAGAAAACATAAATGATAGTAATGTGATCGATCATAGTATACAGCCACAATCAGTATATCCATCTGGTTATAGATCTATCTGACAACCAGTCAGGGTGCCAGGAATCAGACTGAGACGAGAAGTGCAAACATAATCACACCTTTATTAATAGCAAAAAATAATAAATAGTCCACAAGTCAAATAACAAGCCAGGAGTCAAAACCAGAGCTGGTAGTCAGACGAGCTGAGTCAGGGGCCAAAACGAATAGTCAGACGAGCCGGAATCAGGAACAAGGAAAACAGCAGAGTCAGGAACAAGCCAGGGATCAAGAACCAGGAAGGACGTCAGGCAGCCAGGTAATACACAGGAACTCTCACAAACAGGTCTGAGACAATGCAAAGGCAAAGCATATTGAACAGAGGCCCTTTCAGTAATAAGTGATGACATCACAATTCTGAGACTGCATCCTGTCTCACATGGATGATGCACACCAGTCTGGCCATAAAAGGAAGTACAGGAAATGAGCAGGATCCCCCACAATGCACCATAGTCAGGAAGAGAGGTGAGTAAAATGGCTGCCAGCAGCACATGGCAAACACAACAGGGAAAAAACCCTGACACTACCACTGGCCGTTCATTGGCAGTTGGGAACCCAGCCCTCATAAACACCAATCACAGCCCATATAGGAGCCAATCAGCATGTAGTATTTGATCGCCATGAGAACAACTAAACATATGATTGAATGTAAACACATGCTCTAGTATAGATGTCATATGTGACAGCTCAAACTTATAAACCTAGAGACAAATTACTACATCCTAAGCCAGTGCATAGGGGCAAAAAATATAAATAACTTGCATTACACAAAGTAAAATATTAGTGATGGGCATAAATATAGCGATAATAGAACCAGAAAAACTCTCATACAAATAAGGAGTAACAGTCATACCAAGTCTTCTATAACTTTGCACAATATATAGAACAATCATACGCCGAGATTACGAGTTTGGCGTTAACAGGGTTGCGTTGCTAACAAGTCTTTTATTTCCACTGCTACCTTAAGCCAACACTGGTATTACAGGTTTTTTTAAACCTGCCGTTAGCTGCAAAAAGGTGAGCGTAGAGCAGAATTTAGCTCCACATCTCACCTCAATACCAGCGTTGCTTATGGTAGCGGTAAGATGGCTAAACGTGCTTGTGAACGATTTCCCCATAGGAAACAATGGGGCTGAGCTGGCTGGAAAAAAACCTGCAGCCAATCGTAATTCGAGGGACGCCATCTTGGATGACATCATTTAAAGGAATATTCATTCGTCGTTAGTCATCGGCCTAGAAGGATATTCCACACCGGAGGTCTTCAAGATGGAGCCGTTCCTCGTCGGATGGATGAAGATAGAAGATGCCGCTTGGATGAAGCCTTCTCCCAGTCCGGATGCCCTCTTCTGCCCAGATAGGATGAAGACTTCTGCCGGTCTGGATGTCCTCTTCTGCCCAGATAGGATGAAGACTTCTGCCGGTCTGGATGTCCTCTTCTGCCCCATCGGATGAAGACTACTGGATGGATCGGATGACCACTGGTGCCCGGCTGGGTGAAGACGGCTCAAGGTAGGGTGATCTTCAAGGTTTTTTTAAGGGGTATTGTGTGGGTTTTAGAGTAGGGGTGTGTGGGTGGTGGGTTGTAATGTTGGGGGGGTATTGTATTCTTTTTTTGTACAGGCAAAAGAGCTGATTACTTTTGGGCAATGCCCCGCAAAATGACCTTTTAAGGGTTATTTGTAATTTAGTATAGGGTAGGGCATTTTATTATTTTGGGGGGTTATTTTATTAGGGGGCTTAGATTAGGTGTAATTAGTATATACTTCTTGTAAAAAAAAAAATTCTGTAATTTAGTGTTTATTTTTTTCATAATTTAGTGGGGTTTTTTTTCGTAATTTACTTTATTGTATTTAATTGTAATTAATTGTAGGTAGTATAATTAATTTATTTAATGATAGTGCAGTGTTAGATGTAATTGTAACTTAGGTTAGGATTTATTTTGCAGGTAATTTTGTACTTATTTTAGCTAGGTAGCTATTAAATAGTTAATAACTATTTAATAACTATTGTACCTAGTTAAAATAAATACAAACTTGCCTGTGAAATAAATATAAATGTCCTCTTCTGCCCCATCGGATGAAGACTACTGGATGGATCGGATGACCACTGGTGCCCGGGTGGGTGAAGATGGCTCAAGGTAGGGTGATCTTCAAGGGGGTAGTGTTAGGTTTTTTTAAGGGGTATTGTGTGGGTTTTAGAGTAGGGGTGTGTGGGTGGTGGGTTGTAATGTTGGGGGGGTATTGAATTCTTTTTTTGTACAGGCAAAATAGCAGATTACTTTTGGGCAATGCCCCGCAAAAGGACCTTTTAAGGGCTATTTGTAATTTAGTATAGGGTAGGGCATTTTATTATTTTGGGTGGGTTATTTTATTAGGGGGCTTAGATTAGGTGTAATTAGTATACACTTCTTGTAAAAAAAAAAAATCTGTAATTTAGTGTTTATTTTTTTCGTAATTTAGTGGTTTTTTTTCGTAATTTACTTTATTGTATTTAATTGTAATTAATTGTAGGTAGTATAATTAATTTATTTAATGATAGTGCAGTGTTAGATGTAATTGTAACTTAGGTTAGGATTTATTTTGCAGGTAATTTTGTACTTATTTTAGCTAGGTAGCTATTAAATAATTAATAACTATTTAATAACTATTGTACCTAGTTAAAATAAATACAAACTTGCCTGTGAAATAAATATAAATCCTAAGCTAGCTACAATGTAACTATTAGTTATATTGTAGCTATCTTATGGTTTATTTTATAGGTAAGTATTTAGTTTTAAATTTGAATAATTTTTAAAAATTTATTAAATTTATTTTGTTTAATTTAAATTATATTTAAGTTACGGGGGGATAAGGTTTGGTTTAGGTTTAGGGGTTAATACCTTTAATATAGTAGCAGCGACGTTGGGGATTGCAGATTAGGGGTTAATAAATGTAAGTAGGTGTCTGCGATGTTAGGGCAGGCAGATTAAGGGTTAATAAAATTTAACTAGTGTTTGCGAGGCGGGAGTGCGGCGGTTCAGGGGTTAATACGTTTATTAAAGTGGCGGCTATGTCTGGTTGGCAGATTAGTGGTTAATAAGTGTAGTTAGGTTGCAGCGACGTTGGGGCGGAAGATTAGGGGTTAATAAATAAGATGTAGGTGTCGGCGATGTTAGGGGCAGCAGATTAAGGGTTCATAAGTATAATGTAGGTGGCGGCGATGTCCGGTCGTCAGATTAGGGGTTAAAAAAATGTATTATTAAAAATTTATTAGTGTGTATGTAGTGTTTTATTTCGATGTGGGGGGGCCTCGGTTTAGGGGTTAATAGGTAGTTTATGGGTGTTAGTGTACTTTTTAGCACTTTAGTTAAGAGTTTTATGTTCCAGCGTTAGCCCATAAAACTCTTAACTACTGACTTTTAAATGCGGTAGAAGTCTTGGTAGGAGAGGGTCTAACGCTCACTTCTTTCAAAACTCGTAATACCAGCGTTAGGCAAGTCCCATAGAAAAGATAAGATATGCAATTGACGTAAGGGGATTTGCGGTAGCCTCAAGTCAAGGAAGAAAAGTGAGCGGTAGACCCTTTCCTTCCTGAATCGTAATACCAGCGTTAGATAAAAAGCAGCGTTGGGACCTCTCAACGCTGCTTTTTAAGGGTAACGCCAAACTCGTAATCTTGCCGATAGTGATCACAAAAAATAGATTAATAAGTCAAATGTGCAAACCGCCACTAAGTAAACCTGCACCAAACTTCATTGCAGGATACAACCACCGGCTCTACACTTTCTACAGACAACTCAGTAATCAATATAGCAGTATAGCATAAAAAAGACACAGAAAAGCCAAGAAAGAGTAGGATAGTCTAGGGCAATGATTCAAAAATTATCTACCAAAGAGAGGGCAAAATGACTATATCCATGGGATTAACAGATGAAACCATGGAATCTCATAAATTATTCAAAGAAAACAGTGCCAGTCAAACATGGTATTCAAACCATTAGGTTGTTAAGTATTCAGGCAGTGTATCCATTTAGCCTCAACCTGGAGAAGAAGCTTCTTTTGATCACCACCCCGTCTTAATGGTGGGACATGGTTGATGAGGGTAAAGCGAAGATCTTGGACCCCATGTCCTTTCTCAAGAAAATGTCTAGCGACTGGTTGCTCACTAGATCCTTTCTTCAGAGCAATCCTAATCGCTGATCTATGATTTGCGAGGCATGTCCTTGCATCATCAATAGTTTTAGTCACATAAAAACACCCACAGCTGCAATTCAGCAAGTATACTACAAATATGGTGGTGCAAGTAAGAAAATCTGGAATCTCTTTTGTTGATGTGGATGTCCAAATGAGGATCCTTGGATCATTGCACTGCAGGTGGTACAGCCAGTGCATCTGTAACAACCATTCTTCTTCCTTTGTTGTAACCAGGTAACACGTTGGTAGCTATGGACAGGATCCATAATCACTAGTGAGTCCTTCAGATTCCTATCACGTTTAAAGCCAACCCTTGGGGTATTCCAATTCTTAAAAGGCAGTGATGGATCACTTTGCACTAAGTGCCAATGTTCCCTGAGTGTCTGACCCAATGTTCTTGTTGCAGGGCTGTACGTAGTGGTAAAAGTCATACATGTTTCCTCTTCTTTTTTGTCTTTTTTGTCAGAACCAAGTCGTCCAAGATCATCTTCTGCATCCAATCTACTTTGTTCAATCAATCGTGGGTTATAGCCTCTTTGTGCAAACCTTTGTTCCATATCTGAGAGTTGTCTGTTCCTCACTTCATCTTCACTGTTGTTACGAATAACCCGGCACATCTGTTCTTTGGGAATGGCCTTCAATAGAGCTGGAGGGTGACTACTGGATGCATGAAGTAGTGAGTTTCTGTCTATAGGTTTTCTATAGAGTGATGTTGCCAATCTGCCATTTTCCAAGAGATCTTGAGATCCAAAAATTCAATGGATGTAGTGTTGTGATTCATTTTGAATTTCACAGGATTCTCCAAGGAATTAAGGTGCATGAACCAATGTTCAAGAAGTATTGTTGACCCCCTCCAGACCATGAGTAGGTCATCAATGTAGCATCTATAGAAGAGTACCTCAGGCTTGTCATGAATCTGCATAATGGTAATCTCATAGGCCTAGATTTAGAGTTTTGTCAGTAACGACCCGCGTAGCTAACGCTGGCTTTTTTCTGGCCGCACCTTTTAAATACCTCTGGTATTGAGAGTTCACAGAATGGCTGCGTTAGGCTCCAAAAAAGGAGCGTAGAGCATATTTAACGCAACTTCAACTCTCGATACCAGAGTTGCTTACGGACGTGGCCAGCTTCAAAAACGTGCTCGTGCACGATTCCCTTATAGAAAACAATGGGGCTGTTTGAGCTGAAAAAAAACCTAATACCTGCAATTACCTACAATTAAACCTAACACTACACTATCAATAAATTAATTAAATACAATATCTACAAATAAATACAATTAAATAAACTAACTAAAGTACAAAAAATAAAAAAGAACTAAGTTACAAAAAATAAAAAAATATTTACAAACATTAGAAAAATATTACAACAATTTTAAACTAATTACACCTACTCTAAGGCGATCCAGACCGGCAACCATCTTCTTCCAAGCGGCATCTTCTATCTTCATCCGATGAGGACCGGCTCCATCGTGAAGACCTCCACCACGGACCCATCTACTTCCGACGACGACTTCCCGACGAATGACGGTTCCTTTAAGGGACGTCATCCAAGATGGTGTCCCTCGAATTCCGATTGGCTGATTCTATCAGCCAATCGGAATTAAGGTAGGAAAATTCTGATTGGCTGATGGAATCAGCCAATCAGAATCAAGTTCAATCCGTTCCGATCAGCCAATAGAATGCGAGCTCAATCGGATTGGCCGATCGGATCAGCCAATCGGATTGAACTTGATTCTGATTGGCTGATTCCATCAGCCAATCAGAATTTTCCTACCTTAATTCCGATTGGCTGATAGAATCCTATCAGCCAATTGGAATTCGAGGGACGCCATCTTGGATGACGTCCCTTAAAGGAACCGTCATTCTTCAGTTGGACGTCGCCGGAAGAAGATGGGTCCGCGCTGGAGGTCTTCACGATGGAGCCGGTCCTCATCGGATGAAGATAGAAGATGCCGCTTGGAAGAAGATGGATGCCAGTCTGGATCGCCTCTACTTCCCGGATAGGATGAAGATTTTGGAGCCTCTTCTGAACCTCTTCAGCCGCCGGATGATGGATGTCTAGCCCCCTCTTGGGTTGGATGAAGATTTTGGAGCCAGGATCGATCGGTGATACCCGGTGAGGTGAAGATAAGGTAGGAAGATCTTCAGGGGCTTAGTGTTAGGTTTATTTAAGGGGGGTTTGGGTTAGATTAGGGGTATGTGGGTGGTGGGTTGTAATGTTGGGGGGGGTTATTGTATGTGTTTTTTTACAGGCAAAAGAGCTGAATTTCTTGGGGCATGCCCCGCAAAGGGCCCTGTTCAGGGCTGGTAAGGTAAAAGAGCTTTGAACTTTTGTAATTTAGAATAGGGTAGGGCATTTTTTTATTTTGGGGGGCTTTGTTATTTTATTAGGGGGCTTAGAGTAGGTGTAATTAGTTTAAAATTGTTGTAATATTTTTCTAATGTTTGTAAATATTTTTTTATTTTTTGTAACTTAGTTCTTTTTTATTTTTTGTACTTTAGTTAGTTTATTTAATTGTATTTATTTGTAGATATTGTATTTAATTCATTTATTGATAGTGTAGTGTTAGGTTTAATTGTAGATAATTGTAGGTAGTTTATTTAATTAATTTATTGATAGTGTAGTGTTAGGTTTAATTGTAACTTAGGTTAGGATTTATTTTACAGGTAAATTTGTAATTATTTTAACTATTTTAGCTATTAAATAGTTCTTAACTATTTTATAGCTATTGTACCTGGTTAAAAGAAATACAAAGTTACCTGTAAAATAAATATAAATCCTAAAATAGCTATAATATAATTATAATTTATATTGTAGCTATATTAGGATTTATTTTACAGGTAAGTATTTAGCTTTAAATAGGAATAATTTATTTAATAAGAGTTAATTAATTTCGTTAGATTTAAATTATATTTAATTTAAGGGGTGTTAGTGTTAGGGTTAGACTTAGCTTTAGGGGTTAATACATTTATTAGAATAGCGGTGAGCTCCAGTCGGCAGATTAGGGGTTAATGTTTGAAGTTAGGTGTCGGCGATGTTAGGGAGGGCAGATTAGGGGTTATTAACTTTATTATAGTAGTGGTGCGGTCCGCTCGGCAGATTAGGGGTTAATAAGTGTAGGTAGCTGGCGGCGACGTTGTGGGGGGCAGGTTAGGGGTTAATAAATATAATATAGGGGTTGGCGGTGTTAGGGGCAGCAGATTAGGGGTACACAAGGATAACGTAGGTGGCGGTCGGCAGATTAGGGGTTAAAAAAATTTAATCGAGTGGCGGCGATGTGGGGGGACCTCGGTTTAGGAGTACATAGGTAGTTTATGGGTGTTAGTGTACTTTAGAGCACAGCAGATAAGAGCTTTATGAACCGGCGTTAGCCCAGAAAGCTCTTAACTACTGACTTTTTTCTGTGGCTGGAGTTTTGTCGTTAGAATTCTAACGCTCACTTCAGACACGACTCTAAATACCGGAGTTAGAAAGATCCCATTGAAAAGATAGGATACGCAATTTACGTAAGGGGATCTGCTGTATGGAAAAGTTGCGGCTGAAAAGTGAGCGTTAGACCCTTTCCTGACTGACTCCAAATACCGGCGGCAGCCTAAAACCAGCGTTAGGAGCCTCTAATGCTGGTTTTCACGGCTACCACCAAACTCCAAATCTAGCCGATAGTGTTCCATGTAGTGGTTGGCAAGTGAAGGGCCACGTTTGATCCCATGGCCGTGCCGGAGATCTGCTGGTAAAATTTACCTTCAAAACAGAAGTAGTTCAACCGATGCACCACTAATTGGGGACTATAGGTGAATATGGATACTGATGTGGAGGATATACAGACCGTTACATTCACTGAAGTGGATGCAGCTCGAATATTATTTAATGCAGAGGATGACATCACAGGATGTGAGAATGCACAGGCCGTGTACCTGGCCCTCCTGAAACTGAAGAAGAAAGATATAGACTTAAGATTGCATGGGGTCTATCTATCAGAATACTATAGGATGAAAGCTCAATCCTATTGGCTGATTGCAGCAGCCAATAGGATTTTTTCTACCTTAATTCCGATTGGCTGATAGAATTCTATCAGCCAATCGGAATCTAAGGGACGCCATCTTGGATGACGTCATTTAAAGGAACCTTCATTCATTGGTAGTCGTAGGAAGGAAGAGGATGCTCCGCGTCAGATGTCTTGAAGATGAAGCCGCTCCACGCCGGATGGATGAAGACTTCTGCGGGCTTGGATGAAGACTTTGGCCGATTCGTTGAGGACTTATCCCGGCTCCTTGGAGGATGGATGTCGGGTCTTCAAAACTGTAAGTAAATCTTCTGGGGTTAGTGTTAGGATTTTTTTTAAGGGTTTATTGGGTGGGTTTTAGTTTTAGATTAGGACTTGGGCTGCAATAGAGCTAAATGCCCTTTTAAGGGCAATGCCCATCCAAATGCCCTTTTCAGGGCAATGGGGAGCTTAGTTTTTTTTTTAGTTAGGGTTTTATTTGGGGGGTTGGTTGTGTGGGTGGTGGGTTTTACTGTTGGGGGTTGTTTGTATTTTTTTTTTTTTTGTAAAATAATTTTTATTTATTTTCAGAAGATAAAACTTACAACAAGACATAGGTATTTCATTTAAGCATTATTCAGTTATAGAAACCTATGCATTGTCAAAAACAGTAAACATATATAAACTAAAACAACAATCGCAGTTGCTGTATTCCTCAGTCATCATTTTATCTTTTACCAAAGAACACCAGTTCTTTTTCATTTATTAATCATCTTTTATCATTGTAACAATAACTTTTACCTTTGTTATATCAAGTCGACATCATACCACTCTGTCTGGTGGGCTGAAAGGATAGTAGAGAGCGAAAAAGGAAAGAAGGGCAGTAAGTGGGGGGGAGAGGGGGGGGAAGGGCAGGAGGGAATCAGTCTATTCACTACTCAGTCAAAAAAAAAAAAGGGCTTGTTTCTCTCCTCTAGGTATTGAAATGTTTTTGTTTAATTGTCTCCCAATAGAATTTTATATCAAAGAATGTCTCTAGTCTTTGGGTTCTAAAATAACCGTATTCTTCTAGTATTAGTGTTTCCTCAAAGTGGTGTAGCCATTCAGTCATTGTAGGGGTTGTAGGGTTTTTCCAGTTTCGGGCTATAGTTGTTTTAGCTGAGTTAAGAATAAATTGGAGTAGGCGTTGGCGAATTTGGCACATTTTTGGAATAGGTAAATTCAAGAGGACCATAGTTGGTTTCAGTGTAAAGGTAGGGGTAAATAAATGCTTTAATAGGGATTCAAGTTGATCCCAGAATGTACGAATTTTTGGGCAGTTCCACCAAATATGTGACATTGATCCCTTCAAACCGCACCGTCTCCAACATCTATCAGACGCAGTAGGGTATATGCTTCTCAGGCGAGATGGGGTAAGATACCACCTCGCTAGAATTTTATAATTTAATTCTATAATTTTTGCTGATGTGGATGAAGTTTTGGTTGACTGAAAAATTCATGTCCATGTGGCATTATCTAAGTCTATGTCTAGCTCTTTGTGCCACTTGTGTGTATATGATGGCAACTCTGGACCCATGCCTGTAAGCACTATGTGTTTTGCTATAGTTAGTGTGTGTCTAAGAGCTCCCTCTGCTAGACATTGTGTTTCAAAAGAAGTCCGCGGTCTCGTCCAGTCTTGTTTGTGTTCAGATGTCTCTATCAAATGTATCAGTTGCTTATATTTTAGCCAGTGTGAGAAAGCTCCGTTTAAGTACCCTGCCAGGTCGTTCCTCTGTTTGACTTTAGTGTTAATTAACAGGTTGTATATCTGAGTTGTGTAACCTATCTCAAGTCTGTTTGGCATAGCTTTTGTGTATTCTAGACCCCCCAAGAATTCTGCATTTGGTGAAATTGGAGACATTGGCGAACGTGGAGTGGAGATATGTCTGTATCGTGAAATCAATTTATCCCATACAGAGAATACATTTTCAAATTGCGGGTATCTGATAGCAGGGTCGGGTCTGTGCGTCCTAGGGATCCAACATAGTGCCCCTACATTTGGTGCTTTTAAAATATGGGAGTCTATGGTTACCCAAGCTTTAGTCATTGTATTCCTATGCCAATCTAGTATTCGTTGGAGTGCTATAGCTTTGTAATATGTGTCTAGGCATGGGAGGCCTAATCCTCCTTCAGCTTGAGGTTTGTATAGTGTATTTCTTTTTATTCTAGGTTTTATTGTTCCCCAGATGTATTTATTAAGTATGCCCTGCCATCTATTAAGAAAAGGTGTGGGGAGTTTAATCGGAATAGCTTGCATGACATACAAAATTCTCGGGAGGGTTGTCATCTTCAGTGTTTGGACCCTACCTAGCCAGGAGAAGGGCCCCTTTTTCCAAGAGTCTAAATCAGCTTGGGTGGAGTTGAATAGTTTGGAGTAATTCAATTTGAAGAGTAGTTTATTATTTGGGGTAAGATTTATTCCGAGATATTTTAATGCGGTTTTTTGTAATTTGTAGGGGCAGTAGGTCATCAGGGCGTTTAGGTCTGACCTAGAGAGGTTAATATTTAGTAATTCGGATTTAGAATAATTTATAGAGAAATAGGAGAGTTTCCCAAACATATCAAATTCCTCTGTGACTGCTCTTATGGAGGTATGTGGCGTGGTGAGGGACAGGAGGATGTCATCCGCGTAAAGTGATACTTTGTATTCATTATTTCCCAAAGAGATTCCCTTGATGTCTTTATTTTGTCTAATACGGGCTGCCAGGGTTTCTATACTAAGAACGAACAACAATGGGGACAGAGGGCAACCCTGTCGTGTGCCATTACCTATATGGAATCCTTCTGAGAGCATCCCATTAAGTCTAACTTTGGCCGTTGGAGAATTATATAATGCTCGAATTCTGTTGATAAGAATGTCCCCAAAGCCAAATTTCTTGAGTGTAGCAAATAGGTAATCCCAATTTAACCTATCAAAAGCCTTTTCGGCATCTGTAGATAGGAAAATAGTATTTATCTTATTTAATTTGGAGTGTTCCATCAGTTGTAGTGCTCTAATAGTATTATCTCTAGCCTCCCGTCCCTCCACGAAACCCGTTTGATCCATGTGTATTAAAGAGGGGAGTATAGGACTCAGTCTGGTAGCTAGTATTTTTGCTAGAATTTTTAGGTCTGTATTTAATAATGAGATGGGTCTGTAGTCTGAAGGGGAGTCTAATGCTTTCCCTGGCTTTGGTATAACTGTAATATGTGCTTCTTTCATTGGGGTTGGGAGTTGGTTATTTTCATCTACCGCGTGATAAAGGGTTAGTAGTGGGGCCACTAATTCCTCTGTAAAGGTTTTATAATATTTGTTTGTTAGACCATCTGGGCCTGGACTCTTGCCAGAGGGCAGGTCTTTGATAGCCTTTATGATTTCCAAAGTCGTTATTGGCGAGTCTAGGGCCGTCTTTTGTTGTGGAGTGATCATGGGTAGGTCTACCGATTCTAAGTATGAGAGTATATTTGTAGGGGGGGGTGTTCCTTTTCTTTTGATAAGTTGTATATCTGGTCATAGTATTTCTTAAAGGACTCTGCTATTTCTGGACTGTTATATTTCTTGTTTCCTTCACTATCGTTAACATGATATATGTGATTTATAGCTGTTTTCTTTTTTAAAGCTTTGGCCAATAAGGAACCCGCTTTATTACCCTGTGGAAATAAATCTTTTTAAGATAAAGTGCTTTCTTATGTGCTTCCCTTTGTAGGTGTGTATTTAATGCAGACCTTGCTTTGGTGAGAGTTTCTAGAGATTCCAGATTGCTTGGGTTCAATTTATGTATGTGTTCTGCTTCTTTGAGAAGCTGTGTTAATTTCCGATACTCTGCATTCCTGTCCCTATTTTTCCTTGCTTTGTGTTGTATACAACAACCCCTAATAACCGCCTTATGAGCTTCCCATAGAATTCCGCTGTTTTTTACTGAATTGGTGTTTAGTTGAAAGTATTCCCTCATTTTTGTTTTTATGTCTTTGGTTATCTCTGGGTCATGAAGTAATGATTCGTCTACCCTCCAAAATGCCGCTCTCACAGGCTTATTGTGCCAATCTAAATCCATTGTAACCGATGCATGATCTGTCCATGCAGCTGGGCTTATCTCTGTGTGCGTTGCGAGATGTATATGACTATGGTCGATAAGAAAATAATCAAGTCTAGAAAAAGATTTTTGTGCGTGTGAGTAGTGGGTATAATCTTTTGTTCGGGGGTGTTGCAGTCTCCAGATGTCTACCATGTTGTTATGTCTAAAGCATTCTATTTCTGTTGGGGCCTTGACTAGTGAATGCATTTTCCTCTTCTTCATAGAAGAGCTATCCATTTGGGGGTCGAATGTAATATTGAGATCGCCTCCAATTATAACTATACCTTTCCCTAATTCTAATATTTTATCATTAGCTTTCCTTAAAAATTTCCTCTGTTGAGAATTAGGTGCGTATATGCAAGCCAAAGTCACTAACGTGTTAAATAGTAGCCTTATGAGTATGATAATCCTACCCTCATCGTCCTCGTATTTGTTTTGAAGGTGAAAGTGTATGTTCTTATGAAAAATAATTCCAACTCCAGCTGCCTTCTTGTTTGGGTGCGAATTAAAGAAACCAGTGGGGTATTCCCTGGATGTAAATCTGGGGGTATTTAACCTAGTAAAGTGCGACTCTTGAATAAATATAATATCTCCTTTTAATTTGTGGAAGTGTGAGAGTGCCACTGACCTCTTTGTAGGTGAGTTAAGGCCCTTACAATTTTGTGTTAGACATTTAATTTGACTTAGTGCCATCCTAGTATGAATAAGGAATATGTATGATCTCTGTTAGTGCTTGCATGTTGGAAAGCGTCACATTTTAGTATGTAATACATTGGTCCCACTAGATTTCCACTGCGGGCATCTCGTCTAGATAGGGAGCTGAGAAAGTTGAGTTTGGGAAAAAGTCTTTCCTTTATCTGTAAAGGATAGCTTGGCCACTTACCCAGTGAGTTGGTATGAGTCTTTATGCTGCTATTAAACTTTATATCAGCGACTGCAAAATATAGAACAACAATCTTAACAATAACAATCATGAACAAATATAACTTAAATAATTTCAAACAATCAACAACATAACTATACCTGGTACTAACCAAGTTTTTCCTTGACATAAGTGTCACTATATATCGGGGGTACCTTAAGTTCAAGTATTAGAGTACTTGATTTATATAACTGGGGGTTTCATTGTATTGAATTGAAGTAGCTAATATATTTTAATCATTCCTTCATTCCTGTGTTCTATACAATTTTAGCATAAACATTTCCTATATTTCTTGTTGATATTCTTAATTTATTATGGTAGCTAAGAACCCAGGTTCACATTACAGGAGTTTAAATCTTAAATATTAATTCCTAGGTAGAAAGTGATGCGAATCTCTAATATATATATAAACAAATTTAAGGGACTATTGGAGCATCTTTAACTATACATATTACCAGTCCCTTTTCAGTCTTTTTTCTTTGTACAATCTTCTGGTTTTCTAGTATCCTTCAATTCTCCTCTGCTGGATGTGGGAAAGTCGGTGTATTTCTTTGTCTTTTACGGTTCACTATTTGCCAGTGAGAGCGTTGTGGTTGTGGAGCGTCCGGTGTATAATTCTTTGTTGATGTCATTTTCTCCTGTAGGTGAGGCATTGTGGGAGAGGGTATCTGCAATGTTCTGCAAAATTCTTTTAGGTCCTCAGGGCTTCTGTATGTTATAATCGTGTTGTCCTTATTCACTTTAAGGCAAAAAGGCTATCCCCACCTATAGGGAATCTTGTGTTCTCTTAAATGTTCCGTTAGGAATCTTGCCTCTCGACGGTTGGCTAGGGTCATTGGGCTCAAATCTGCGTAGATCTGGATGGGTCTTCCTTAAAACAGGAGAGGGGTGGTTTTTCTAGCTGCTTGAGCTATTGTTTCTTTGTCCTGATATTTATGAAATTTTAGGATTATATCCCTGGGTGGTTCAGAGTCTTTTGGTCTGGGTCTCAGAGCCCTATGCGCTCTGTCTAATTGATATTGAGTTGTAGAGGGGTCATTAGTTAGGTGCTGGAACAGTTTCTGTAGATAGTGTGGAATTGCGTCCCCTGTCACTGTCTCTTCTAGTTGGCTTTTGAGTTGCTGTATCTGAATATCTTGTAATGAGAGACATCTGGAATGCCCATCTACTATGTTAGTTACATCATTAGTTTGTTCTTCAATATATTCAAACTTTTCATTAAGTTCTGTAATATCTTTTTTGACTTCTGCTAGGCCATCTTTTAGAATTTTCCCAACCTGCAGCAATAGTGTATTAAAGTCCTCCTTAGAAGCAAGTGAAGTGAGATCTGCTCTAGTGAGTGGCGCTTCACTTTCTTTTTCAAGAATTAGGGGTTTTTGAGGAGGTGGATTTTCCTCTTGATCAGAATCCATCTCTTGTTCTTGTTCTTGTGAGGTGCTGAGAGCTTTAAAATATGTGTTCATTTTAGTTGCTGAAGCTGACACATTTTTGTTTGTCTTTTCTCCCTTATTTTGTTTTCTTGCAGCCATGCTGAACCGTTTTAAGTTTGTTCTCTGCACCTCTCAGTATCTCTATGTGATGTGCAGCTATTTTTCTTTAAGTAGTTAAGGCCTTATTACTCAACCCCTCTTGTGAGTGTATATTGATACGCCTGTTAGATTTCCCTTTAGAAGCTGTTCTTTGGTGTAGCGTGTAGAAAGCTTTAAACCCTATGTTGCTTTGTTCATATAGTCATAGAGTTAGATTAGTTAGAGATGAAGGTAAAGTGTGATATGGCGTATGTGGCTGGGTTCACTTTCTGTTTGAATTTTGTGGTCTGCCTCCCCTTATTAAATATATGCGCTATTCGCGCCCTTTTACCTTGATCTGCTGTATTTTGTAGTATGTTGCTTGCCGATCGATCGGGCTCCAGGTGCTGTCTCTTGTGAGTATTTTCTGCTCCTTTCCCTCCTCGGTGCTGTGTGTAGTGTTTAGCTTACTTGGAGTAGTAGCTAGGATCGAGGCCCAGACCGGGATTGAAGCGGTTGCTATTTCTAGCGATCTTCCGTGTGTAGATGCGGTCCGCTTCTTGTATAATGTCTCCAGCAGATGTGCTTATGTTAGGGGTGCTTTTTAGCTACTTCAAGCTGATTTTACATGCCAATAGTTAGTCCCCAGTTAGATTTTGTCACAGAGCTCACGCTACATGCGACTGCTCATGGCGGCAGTCGACTCCGCCCCCTCGTTTGTATTTTTTTTTTACAGGTAAAAGAGCTGATTACTTTGGGGCAATGCCCCCCAAAAGGCCCTTTTAAGGGCCATTTGTAGTTTATTGTAGGCTAGGGTTTTTTTATTTTTGGGGGGCTTTTTTATTTTCCTAGGGCCCTTAGATTAGGTGTAATTAGTTTAAAGCTTTGATAATTTATTTTTTATTTTTTGTAACTTAGTGTTTATTTTTTTTGTGTAACTTAGTGTTTGTTATTTTTTGTAACTTAGTTTTTTGTAACTTTGTAATTTTTAAGTGTAGAATTAAATAATTTGAGTAGGGTTAGGTGTTTAAATATATAATATAGTTATTTAAATTTGTAGTTTAATGTAATTTTAGTATAACAGTTAGGTTAGATTAATTATTAATTTAATATAGTTTAATGTAATTTTAGTATAACAGTTAAGTTAGATTAATTATTAATTTAATATAGTTTAATGACATTTTAGTATAACAGTTAGGTTAGATTAATTATTAATTTAATATAGTTTAATGTCATTTTATTATAATAGTTAGAATAGGTTAATTATTAGTTTAATATAGTTTAATTTATATCTAAAGGTAAGTTTAAATTTATTATAAGATAGGGATGAGTTAATATTTAATGTACAGTTAGCGGGTTGTTAGGTTTAGGGATTAATAGGTTAATTTAGTTTGTGGGCGATGTGGGGGCTGGTGGTTTAGGGGTAAATACATTTTAGTTGCGGTGGGCTCCGGGAGCGGCGGGATAGGGGTTAATACTTTTATGTATGTGGCGGCGGTGTCGGGGCAGCAGATTAGGGGTTAATAAGCAAGATTTGGGGTGTTTAGACTCAGGGTACATGTTAAGGTGTTAGGTGTAAACATATCTTTCATTCTATCATAGGAATCAATGGGATATCGGACAGCAGCGAACATGAGCTTTCGATGCTTTCAGACTCCCATTGATTCCTATGGCATCCGCCGCCTCCAGGGCGGCCGACTGAAAACCAGGTACGCTGGGCCGGAATAGTGCAGAGCGTACCTGGTAAACATTTGTTAACTAGCAAAAGTATAATAAAACTCTCCAGACTAAAAATCCTCTCTTATACAAGTTGACTTTGTTCCGTAACCAAGACAGCGAAAAATAAATAATAACACTGTCACAAGCTCATGTGCTCATAATCAACTTGCACCTTATGTAGTATCCTGTGTAATATTTCACAAAAGCATTGCATACAGGCTTATGGCAAAGTCCCAAAGTCTACTCCCTGTTGTTTTCTAGCTGTTTAGCTGTAGTAGCCACATACCGGTCAATATCACTTTTAAAGTTTGCATATAACTCACTTGTGACCACGGTCGGAGTACCGGGTAGTGTTTAAGTCTCAGCTAGTAAACGGTAAGTAGATGGGTATCCTCTTGCAACCTTCGTACGGCTTTAAGCAATCGCTGTCAGTGCTGTCTGCGTCCAGACACTTGCAGGGCTAATCCTCACAGGTGTTGAAAGGGCTTCCCCACTATGCCCTTGATAGATACGAAATAAAAGATACAAAAGGTACAACACCTCTCAGATTTTTATACCCAGATATGACCAAAGACAGGATATAAATATGCAATTAAAACATCCATTTTATTGGTTACTCAGATAATCAAGCTCGCCACAATTACGCTGCAGAATTCCAGCGTATTTGCGGTTGACGGCTTGATAAGTAGATGCCTATATTGCATATAGCAGGTTCAAAAGGACATGAAAATATAAAAAAAAATATTTTGTGATTAAGGTAGAGCACGCAGTTTTAAGCAACTTTCTAATTTACTCCTGTTATCAATATTTCTTTGTTCTTTTGGAATCTTTATTTTAAAAAGCAGGAATGTTTAGGAGGCAGACTATTTTTGGTTCAGCACAATGGGTAACGCTTGCTGATTGGTGGCTACATTAAGCAACCAATCAGCAAGCGTTACCCAGGTGTTGAACCAAAAATGGACCGGCTCCTAAGCTTACATCCCTGGTTTTCAAATAAAGATAGCAAGAGAATGAAAACAAATTGATAATAGAAGTACATTAGAAAAAGTTGCTTAAAATTGCCTGCTCTATCTTAATCGCAAAAGAAAAAATTTGGGCTTTAAAAGTCTACACTCCAACAGGTTTTAATTAAACAACAGGAAAAGCGGGCAAACAAATAATGAATGTACAATGCAATTTGTTTTTACCATAGATAATTAAACATTTTATATGGGATTGTATTTACAATAGTACCTTTAAGTTTCCATTCGCAGAAGGAATTTAAGGCTTTTGCAGCTATTAGCAGCCTCATACAGTATCTTAGTTTGTATTGAAGGAACAATATTTTAAACCATAATTCCCTGTTTTATCTATATACACTCACAGTATAACACTTCAAGATATATCACAAAATGGACCAGTGGCAGACATTACAGTTTTCTGGAGTGTGAAATGTTTATAGCCATGCATTTATGTTTGTTACTTTAGTCATTTTATTGAAATTAAATTTTGCTTAGCTGTATGTCTCCAAAAAACATTGAAACTAAATGCATTTTTGGATGCTAAATATAATTATTTTCAATTTGTTTCCTCAGTGGTAAAAATAACTTTAAAGATACATTATCTATAGAACATTTTTATATATTATTTCTTTTATTATTATTTTTTTGTTTCAAAAGAGCTTTATTATACCAAGTTCAAACATACAGTTCACGTTATCAGAGCACTGACAGATACATTGAGTATAACCAAAATATACTTCGCCAGAGAGCAAGTAATTGTGGGCATAGTCAATGAATTAGTTATATTGCTTCCCATAGTCCATAAGATGTGAAAGATGCTCCTTGGCGGTTAATAATAGTAATTCCAATCTAGGAGTTGTCCTGCAGGTCTTATACAGGTTAGCATAAACTTATAAACAATTAAACAGATTACAAATTCAAAACCATTTATGCAGCTGTAAAGTGCAGCAAATTGTCAGAAATTAATTAGTCTAAATTACAATGTGCAAGTTATAGAAAAAAGGGTAAGAAAGTTTTACTAAGTGAAAATTTGCAAAAAAGTCTAGGATACTATATGTACCTCTATAATGTTATCACTGGGGGGGATCTTGCTGATTAAACAGTCACATCAGTGGAGGACTGCGAAGAATATACAGGGAGTGCAGAATTATTAGGCAAGTTGTATTTTTGAGGATTAATTTTATTATTGAACAACAACCATGTTCTCAATGAACCCAAAAAACTCATTAATATCAAAGCTTTTAGTTTGTTTTTAGTTATAGCTATTTTAGGGGGATATCTGTGTGTGCAGGTGACTATTACTGTTCATAATTATTAGGCAACTTAAAAAAAAACAAATATATACCCATTTCAATTATTTATTTTTACCAGTGAAACCAATATAACATCTCAACATTCACAAATATACATTTCTGACATTCAAAAACAAAACAAAAACAAATCAGTGACCAATATAGCCACCTTTCTTTGCAAGGACACTCAAAAGCCTGCCATCCATGGATTCTGTCAGTGTTTTGATCTGTTCACCATCAACATTGCATGCAGCAGCAACCACAGCCTCCCAGACACTGTTCAGAGAGGTGTACTGTTTTCCCTCCTTGTAAATCTCACATTTGATGATGGACCACAGGTTCTCAATGGGGTTCAGATCAGATGAACAAGGAGGCCATATCATTAGATTTTCTTCTTTTATACCCTTTCTTGCCAGCCACGCTGTGGAGTACTTGGACGCGTGTTATGGAGCATTGTCCTGCATGAAAATCATGTTTTTCTTGAAGGATGCAGACTTCTTCCTGTACCACTGCTTGAAGAAGGTGTCTTCCAGAAACTGGCAGTAGGACTGGGAGTTGAGCTTGACTCCATCCTCAACCCGAAAAGGCCCCACAAGCTCATCTTTGATGATACCAGCCCAAACCAGTACTCCACCTCCACCTTGCTGGCGTCTGAGTCGGACTGCAGCTCTCTGCCCTTTACCAATCCAGCCACGGGCCCATCCATCTGGCCCATCAAGACTCACTCTCATTTCATCAGTCCATAAAACCTTAGAAAAATCAGTCTTGAGATATTTCTTGGCCCAGTCTTGACGTTTCAGCTTGTGTGTCTTGTTCAGTGGTGGTCGTCTTTCAGCCTTTCTTACCTTGGCCATGTCTCTGAGTATTGCACACCTTGTGCTTTTGGGCACTCCAGTGATGTTGCAGCTCTGAAATATGGCCAAACTGGTGGCAAGTGGCATCTTGGCAGCTGCACGCTTGACTTTTCTCAGTTCATGGGCAGTTATTTTGCGCCTTGGTTTTTCCACACGCTTCTTGCGACCCTGTTGACTATTTTGAATGAAACGCTTGATTGTTCGATGATCACGCTTCAGAAGCTTTGCAATTTTAAGAGTGCTGAATCCCTCTGCAAGATATCTCACTATTTTTGACTTTTCTGAGCCTGTCAAGTCCTTCTTTTGACCCATTTTGCCAAAGGAAAGGAAGTTGCCTAATAATTATGCACACCTGATATAGGGTGTTGATGTCATTAGACCACACCCCTTCTCATTACAGAGATGCACATCACCTAATATGCTTAATTGGTAGTAGGCTTTCGAGTCTATACAGCTTAGAGTAAGACAACATGCATAAAGAGGATGATGTGGTCAAAATACTCATTTGCCTAATAATTCTGCACTCCCTGTATGTAATCGCCCCAAATAAGACGGATTGACAGGTAATCCTCTATTTTGTTTAGTTTTGAGTAATGGTAATGTTCTAGTTCTATGGCAGTGGTCACCCTGTCCCTCCAGAACTGTGTAGTTGGTAAGGTTGGTCGTTTCCAATAATATGAGATATATCTTTTGGCTGTATTGATCATAGTAAGGGGTTTAAGTCTTACTACACAGTTAAGCTGAGGAAAGTATTTAAAATGAAAAGTCCACGGGGTGTGTGTAAGGGAGGTACCTATCACTGACTCTATTTCACTTCAAATCTGTAACCAGAAGGTTTGTGCCACTGGGCATGACCACCATATATGGGTGAAAGTGCCTCTCTGTGTACAACCTCTCCAGCAGTCGGTGCAAGATCCTGGGAATAGTTTCCCTAATTTGTCAGGGGTGTAATGCCACCTAATAAGGAGTTTCATGTTCATTTCCGCTATATTTATAGAGGAGGTAGAGGAGCTCAGCTGTTTGTATATTATTTTCGACGTTTTGGGTGGCTGATGGTTGTTAAGTTCCATCTCCCAGCTAGCGCTGGAAGAAGGGAGGTGTGCTGAGCGGTGGGAGACCAATAGTTTATAGGATTTGGACAGGATACCTATTGTCGGGAATGGCAGGTAACATAGTGATTCAAACGGAGTTAAGGGTCATGATAAGTTATGTCTATCTGCATGTGTGGAGAGATAGAGTGAGAGTTGATGGTACGTAAGCCAATTGCTTAGGGCAGGACCCATAATCTCAAGTAGCTCCTCTTTGGGTTTAAGTTTGTAGGAGTAGATAATGGGGCATTGTCTGGGAAAGTGTATGGGTAGCGTAGTTGCGGGATGTGTTCTGGAGGGGAGCTGTAGTATTGTCTAATTAGGATGTTAAAAGGGAGTAAGGTGTAGAGATTGTCCTGTATCCTCTCAAAAATTGTTCCCACATGTGGAACGTCTCCTTAACTAAGAGGGGGAGTCTTAGGGAGTTCTTCTCGCATTTTATTTTAAGCCAGCATTGACCCCCAAGTTGGCTGCCCTGTGAAAGCATGTGCTCCAAAACCACCCATTCCTTGTGACTGGCATGTCTACACCAATCCACAATTCTGGACAGGGAAGTCGCTTATCGGTATAATAGCAGGTTTGGGACCCCACGTCCTCCCACTAGCTTAGTGCGTTATAAAGTTTGTGTGGTGACTCTTGGGCATTTATGATTCCATATATATGAATTGATAAGTTTCTGTAGATGGTGGATGGTAGAGTCCGGGATAGGGATGGCCAATGCTTGAAGGACATAAAGAATCTTGGGGAGTATTACCATTTTAATTGAGTTTACTCTGCCTAGCCATGAGATTGGTTTGTTAGACCAGGAATGTAAAGTAGAGGCTATATGGCTTTTTTGAGGTTCCAAATTTAAGGGAGCTAGTTTATTGAGATGGGGAGTAATCAGAATCCCCAAGTATTTGAGTGCTATCGGTTGGTGTTTAAATTGGTGTGAGAGAAGCATATGTAATTCTTCAGATGATGCCTCAAGACTTATAAACTCTGATTTGTCATTATTAATATGAAAATTGGACAGAGCCCCATATTCTGGAAAGAGTAGCATCAGGGTGGGAATAGAAGTAGGGATTGCTAAAATAAACAATGTTGGGGACACCGGGCACCCCTGCCTGGTCCCGTTATAAATTTGAAAGGAGGGTGATAGGAAATCATTCAATCTAATTCTAGCTGTGGGGGCATTATACAGGGCAAAAATGTTATGGATAAGTTGGTCATCAAACCCAAATCTTCACAAGGTGAGTGAAAGAAAGGGCCAGTCAAGGTGACTGAAAGCCTTATCGGCGTCTAGTGACAAAACTATAGAAGGGATATGATTGTTTGTGGCATATTCTATGATGTTCAGAATTTTGATGGTATTGACTCTGGCCTCCCTGCGGGGGAGTGAAGCCTACTTGGTTAGTGTGGATAATATTCGGGATAATCGTGTTCAATCGGGTGGTGAGAATTTTAGCATAAAGCTTGATGTCTATGTTTAACAGTGATATTGGGCAGAAGTTTGAGGGTATTGTGGGTGGTTTGCCCAGTTTTGGTATCACTACCACGTGTGCCTCCAGCATGGAAGGAGGGAACTGTGCCCCTCTGCTATTTTATTAAACATTTCCGTTAGGTGAGGTGTTAGGGTGTCCCGAAATGTTTGTAGTATCTCGCAGAGAAACCGTCGAGGCCTGGGCTTTTCCCTGATTTAAGCGCTTGTATTGCAAGTGTGACTTCTTGTACAGTGATGCATGAGTTAAGGTCTTGCAATTGTGTATTAATGATGGATGGAAGAGGGCAGTTCTCAAGGAACTGTTTGATGTCTTGTGTAATTTGGGATAAATGGATCGCCGGGGTTATATTATACAGTTCAGAGTAATAGGTGTGGAATGCCTGGAGAATATCAGGGGTGGTATTCTGAGGAGGTCTACCCGGTGGATAGATTTCGTAGATATGTCATTTAAGTTTTTTCTTTTTGAGGGTACTAGCTAGGTATTTACCTGCCCTATTACTTTCAAAATGGAATAGGCTATTCGTTTTCCTTTTTAAAGTGTGGTACTCTATCTGCAGAAAGTCATCTATTGCTTTTCATGTGTCCGCGATTTCAGAGAGGAGAGAAGAGTCTGTTGGTGACTGTTTATGTTGAAATTCTAATTGTGAGAGTGTGGAGGTTAGGTCATGGTATGTCTTCCGTTGTGCATTATTGACTTGGGACTTTAGTTTAATAAGCTCTCCCCGAAGGGAGCACTTATGTGCCTCCCAAACGGCAAATTGATTAGGTGTTGAAGGGGTGTTGAAAAGGAAGTATTCAGTAAGGATATCATTTAATTTAGTGACATGTTCCACATTGCCTAGTAGTGTGTCACCTAATGTCCAGAGAAAGGAGTTCGTTGTGCGTTCTGGCCAGTTAATAAATAGCATGACCGCAGAATGGTCAGACCATGAGGTGGCTGAGTGGACACACTTAGTGATCTGAGATAGGTCCAGTAGGTTAGTAAATATGTAATCTATGCGACTATAGGATTTATTGGGGTAGAGGTAAAATGTGTAGTCCTTCATGTTGGGGTGTAGGAAGCGCTAAGTATCATATCATTTATGGAGTCTGAGATTTTTCCAGAAATATGTGAGGAATTTAGTATTTCATTTTGTAAGGGGATTGGTACTATCTAGCTGTGGCTGAAGAGGGAAGTTAAAATCGCCCCCTAAGTATACAGGTCCCTTGGAGGTATCTAGCAATCGGTTGAACATGTTAATGAAGAATGGTTTTGGGGTGGTGTTAGGTGCATAAATGTTGACAAGGGTTATGGGTTGCCCAAAAGTCTCCCTCCGTGTCTAACATTTTATTCAGCAGTGTGAAGGGTAGTGTTTTCTTGAGCAATGCTTACCCCACATTTTTTAATGGGTCCTGAGTTGTGAAAGTGTTGAGTGTATGTTCGGCCGAGGTATTTTGGCCAGCAGTTTTTCTTATAATGGGTCTCTTGTAAATAAATTATGTCTGCTCCATGTTTTGCTAGATCAGAGAGTGCCCTAGAGAGCTTACAGGTGGAGTTTAATCCCTTAGCATTCTGTGACAAAATAACTAAAGGGTGGGGTTCTTTAGAATTCTGAGATGTCATAGTATAGGTGTGTGTAAGTAGCGAGCTAGAATGAATAGAGTATACACCTGACTAGAAATGTGATTGTAGAGTGTTAAAACCTCTTTTGCACCAAAAATAGAAAATGTTGCAAAGTGTGAGTACAGCATAAAAAAAACAGTAAACCGATAACTTAAAACAAACTTTGAAATTAAGAACATAAAAAAAAATTAACACTTCTCTAAGTCTAAAATTAGACATAAATTAGAGTAATGAGTCCTGAAAGGGGTGTAAAGAACAGGTCTCTCGTTTGTATATAATAATATATCTCCTCTTTTCCTCCGCTGCACTGGGCGTCGGGAGAGGATTATCATTTAAATCCTGGGGAGTGGCGGATAAAATGAGTACCATGGAGTGTTCCAAAAATAAGTAGGGCAAAGGCAAGGCGAAAGGGAAGGGGAAGGGAAGGGGGGGGGAATCGGTATCGATAACTTGTTAGAGGGAATAAGTCAATTAATGTTACCTGACCAGATGCTATACCCTCCAAGTAAAATATACCAAGTGGGGAACCCCACTTTGACTTCTAGGCAGAAGCAAGGTTTAGAGGGCACCATGTTCAGCCCTCATGGGGCTGGAGGAGTACTGAGATTTCTGCAGGGGAGTTCCTCTATTCTCTCTGGTTTGCCCTTGGTCCAGTTTTTTGTGTGGTAGTTTAGTTTGCCACCTCGCAGTGTTTGTTTTTGCTCTTTTGGGCAGAGACTGGAGGGAGGGGGTGCAGGGAGTTCGACTGTTGGTTGATTCAAACCCAGATTTTTGCAGAAAGAAGGAATGTCCTCCAGTGTGGCAGATGTATCTTTTGTCATTCTGTATGACCAGCAGTTGGACGGGAAATCCCCATCTATATGGGATCTTCTTATTTTGGAGCAGAGATGTAAGCAGGAGCAATTCTTTTCTGATTTGTAGGGTCCTTGTGGAAAGATCCTGGTAAAATTGTATAACGTTGCCCCGGAATTTAATGGGTTGATGTCTCCTTGACTGATTAAGCAACATCTCTTTCTCAAGGAAGTTTTTAAATCTGATAATGATGTCCCTAGGCGGAGCATTTTCAGGGGATTTAGGCCTAAGAGCTCTGTGGGCCCTGACACAGAGAATGTTGTTTGGGTAAGAGGATTCTTTAATGGAGGTGAATAGAGATTGCAGGTACTCAGGAAAGTCTCTTGGTAAAATAGATTCAGGGATTCCAAGCAGTCTCAGGTTTTTCCATCTGCTCCTATTTCAAGATCATTGATCTTATCCATGAGTGCTGTTATTGTTTCCTGGTGTGTTGAAGTCTTATCATCAGTTCTTTGAATGTCGTCTTTCACTTCTTCAGTTTCTGTATCTAGCATGTCCAATCTAGAGCCTAGGTTATGGAGATCTTGTTTCAGCTCTGTCAGTTCCTCTCAGAGACAAGTTCTAAAGATGTTAGAGATCTCTTGCTTTGACTCAAAGTGAGATAGTAGCGAGGCAGGGATGTTGTCATGTATGTTAGGTGACGATGAGGGCTCATTTTATTGGTTACTCAGATAATCAAGCTCGCCACAATTACGCTGCAGAATTCCAGCGTATTTGCGGTTGACGGCTTGATAAGTAGATGCCTATATTGCATATAGCAGGTTCAAAAGGACATGAAAATATAAAAAAAAATATTTTGTGATTAAGGTAGAGCACGCAGTTTCTTTGTTCTTTTGGTATTTTTTTTTTTAAAAGCAGGAATGTTTAGGAGGCAGACTATTTTTGGTTCAGCACAGGGTAGCGCTTGCTGATTGGTGGCTACATTAAGCAACCAATCAGCAAGCGTTACCCAGGTGTTGAACCAAAAATGGACCGGCTCCTAAGCTTACATCCCTGGTTTTCAAATAAAGATAGCAAGAGAATGAAAACAAATTGATAATAGAAGTACATTAGAAAAAGTTGCTTAAAATTGCCTGTTCTATCTTAATCGCAAAAGAAAAAATTTGGGCTTCAAAAGTCTACACTCCAACAGGTTTTAATTAAACAACAGGAAAAGCGGGCAAATAAATAATGAATGTACAATGCAATTTGTTTTTACCATAGATAATTAAACAGTTTATATGGGATTGTATTTACAATAGTACCTTTAAGTTTCTATTCGCAGAAGGAATTTAAGGCTTTTGCAGCTATTAGCAGCCTCATACAGTATCTTAGTTTGTATTGAAGGAACAATATTTTAAACCATAATTCCCTGTTTTATCTATATACACTCACAGTATAACACTTCAAGATATATCACAAAATGGACCAGTGGCAGACATTACAGTTTTCTGGAGTGTGAAATGTTTATAGCCATGCATTTATGTTTGTTACTTTAGTCATTTTATTGAAATTAAATTTTGCTTAGCTGTATGTCTCCAAAAAACATTGAAACTAAATGCATTTTTGGATGCTAAATATAATTATTTTCAATTTGTTTCCTCAGTGGTAAAAATAACTTTAAAGATACATTATCTATAGAACATTTTTATATATTATTTCTTTTATTATTATTTTTTTGTTTCAAAAGAGCTTTATTATACCAAGTTCAAACATACAGTTCACGTTATCAGAGCACTAATAGACAGATACATTGAGTATAACCAAAATATACTTCGCCAGAGAGCAAGTAATTGTGGGCATAGTCCATGAATTAGTTATATTGCTTCCCATAGTCCATAAGATGTGAAAGATGCTCCTTGGCGGTTAATAATAGTAATTCCAATCTAGGAGTTGTCCTGCAGGTCTTATACAGGTTAGCATAAACTTATAAACAATTAAACAGATTACAAATTCAAAACCATTTATGCAGCTGTAAAGTGCAGCAAATTGTCGGAAATTAATTAGTCTAAATTACAATGTGCGAGGGGGAGGAGCCAACTCTGAAGCTGAGCGGTCGCACATCATAGCAGCTCCAACTAATTATCATATAAAGATCGAATTTGGCGACCGTTCAGACTTCTTGCAATATCCTAATATACTGTTTTTGTGACTTTGGGGGTTCAGCTGCCCTGAGAGCTCTACACTTTCGGTGTTAGAACGTTATGTGACTGTTACTTTGATACTTCAATACCTAACCTACTGAACATCGAGCTTGGGAGCAGCCATGTTTTTTTTTCTGTCTCACACGTGGGGACCAAAATGAAGCAAGAATCTAACTACTTGGAGCCCTTTTGGCAGCAGGATCAGGCGTTACATCAAGATCTCAGCATGGATATGACTATAAATATTCTTGTGGAGATTGGCAACCTCCTAGATGGATACCGGACGAGTTTTGAAAATTTGTTCACGCATGCACCCCAGGCGACTGACGCAGCCACTAAAACGGATGGATCTGGTGTGGAAGCAGAGCAGCCTGAGATGCTACACTTTAATACTCAGCTTGCTACACCTAATGTAATAGCCCAAACAAATATGCATGACGTGGTGGAATCCCTAAGCACATCTCATCTGGCAGTCAATTTCCAGCTAGCCACGGAGCCTCCCACCCAGAGACATCAACTAACATTGCAGAGGCCTCAGGGTAGTACCGATCTCCAGAGCGGCATCATTCCCGAGCGGAGCATTGCAGCGTCCGTGGAGACAAAGGAGGCTCAACCCTTCAATGTGAGTACATTCTCCCCCGGCTGGGGCTACAGTGTAACGCTGTCGGACATTCTCAATGGGGCCATGAAGCTGATCCCGCGAGTACAATCACACGCAGCCATCACTCGCTCTGAGGAGCGGTTTCTATTACATGACATTGAGGTAACTGGAACCCCACATTGGCCGACTAGCACATTCTATGTACACTCTAATCAAAGTATGGGACACTATCAAACCTGGCGAGTAGGTGTAGGATGATACCGGTTAGCCGGTGAAATCTCATGCCGCTGCTACATTGACACCTCTCATTGTAAATTGGCTCCTTATAGTTATATATCACCGGTTTTTGCAACTTGCTTATATTAGGAGCTGGACGCTGTGTTCTACTGATATACCTTAGTTCAATGTACCATTTCATTTATTATCTCTATGTGTATTCAAATGCAGGAGGGTGAATTTTGAATAAAAAAGTATTGACCTAAATTCTAATGACGGCTACTGGCCTGATCTGTGTATTTAGAGCAAGCCCTTAATACAGCCATTCAATCTGAGTCTCCCTACAGGAGCGATAGGAATTGTAAGCACTGCACAGTTTGTTTGAGCCTTTCTCTTCAGGGATATGCGAGTGACTGTCCTGATAAACCTGTTATGTATGTGACTTGAGGTTACCATTATTCCTGTTAATGTGGCCTTAGATGCATTGATTATTTTGAACGACGACATTAGCTAAGCGTCTAGTTGGGTATACGCTAAACTGCCCATACTGAGGGATTTTTAACTAGCTGGCTATACGCTGGGGCATACTGGTATACTCATATTATATGTTAGCTATGTTACCAATTTTTGTCTCTTTTACCTCAAATGTGTTTATTAATATTATGTTAATCCTGCTTATGTTAATGCTCATGACATTTCGCACATGTATCAATGTTTATATATTCATACAGCTCATAGGTACGCCTTCTTTGATTGTCTTCTAGCCTAAATATTTTCCCTCAGATTCCCCCCCCCCCCCAGCACATTGGGCTTTAAAAATGTTACACAGTTAACTAAGGGAAGCTAAATGAACAACTATTTGAATTTAAATTATACACCTAAGCGTGTGGCCGTTCTCCCTGTTGTTTGGACATAGGGCCCGTGTCCGGACGGCGGGGTTTGGTAGATTCTGGTTTGTGGAGAAACCATTAATTGGTCCCTTAAGAGCCTAAAAGTAACATATTAGCATAGGTAGGTTGAGCGGCCCACACATTTATAGTAATTTTTGGCTCAAGGTGTACACATAACTTTAATATTGATAGTCTTTGGCATAGTTATTTTAGTGATAGGCTAAACATTATTCCACTACTCTTTGTTTTTGGGTACCCTGACCTATCACTACATGTTTGAATCCGTAGTGTTATTGCTTCAGGTAACATGACCCATCTCATGCACCTTCTATTATGAGTTACCGCCCCTACATTCAAAAGACAAACAGCAACTGGGAAGTTTATCTCTATTCTGACATACATGACTGTGATGTAGCTGCTATATTAAGATATAGTGGCAAAGCGACTAGAGTGTATGTACCTGTTGAGCTCTTTGCTTGTTATATGCAAAACTTATAAATGGATTTTCTGATCACTGCTTTGTGGGTTTGTACAGCTTTACCCCAAAGTCTAGAATATATGTGTAGGCTGGACCTGCATCACTGATGTATATGTGGCTTACCATATTTACATACTACCTCCTCCTCCCACCACCACCCCCCTATAATGTATCTCCTATCTTAGGAGTGCTAACTATGCGGCTTCTCTAACCTATGCCGCACCTTTATAATCTTTATTACTACCTTCAATTTGAGTTTTTAACCCAATCCTGCTACTCATTGCTACCATCTCTCTATAGACACCTATAGCATACTCTGTCCTTGCGTGACCCGCAGTAATCTAAGAGAGACTCATACTATATTGTGGTTTATTGTAATGCCTTAGTTGAAAAGAGGTTTCAGTTTTGATTGTTTGGTACTACAATTATTGTAATATCTGTTACTCTACAGGAAAATAGTTAATTGTTTGATTCTGCATATTATTCATGTACCCTCTCTTATTGTTTTAATTGTTTCAATTGCAGAGAGCGTGTTATTGAACAGTCATTTCACATGTTTATCTAATTTGTGTACTGTATAACAACCTCAATAAAAGAAAATAAAAAAAAAATAAAAAAAAAAAAAAATAAATAAATTACAATGTGCAAGTTGTAGAAAAAAGGGTAAGAAAGTTTTACTAAGTGAAAATTTGCAAAAAAGTCTAGGATACTATATGTACCTCTATACTGTAATCAGTGGGGGGGATCTTGCTGATTAAACATTCACATCAGTGGAGGACTGCGAAGAATATATGTATTCACCCCAAATAAGACGGATTGACAGGTAATCCTCTATTTTGTGTAGTTTTGAGTAATGGTAATGTTCTAGTTCTATAGCAGTGGTCACCCTGTCCCTCCAGAACTGTGTAGTTGGTAAGGTTGGTCGTTTCCAATAATATGAGATGTATCTTTTGGCTGTATTGATCATAGTAAGGGGTTTAAGTCTAAGTACACAGTTAAGCTGAGGAAAGTAGTTAAAAAGAAAAGTCCACGGGGTGTGTGTAAGGGAGGTACCTATCACTGACTCTATTTCACTTCAAATCTGTAACCAGAAGGTTTATGCCACTGGGCATGACCACCATATATGGGTGAAAGTGCCTCTCTGTGTACAACCTCTCCAGCAGTCGGTGCAAGATCCTGGGAATAGTTTCCCTAATTTGTCAGGGGTGTAATGCCACCTAATAAGGAGTTTCATGTTCATTTCCGCTATATTTATAGAGGAGGTAGAGGAGCTCAGCTGTTTGTATATTATTTTCCACGTTTTGGGTGGCTGTTGGTTGTTAAGTTCCATCTCCCAGCTAGCGCTGGAAGAAGGGAGGTGTGCTGAGCGGTGGGAGACCAATAGTTTATAGGATTTGGACAGGATACCTATTGTCGGGAATGGCAGGTAACATAGTGATTCAAACGGAGTTAAGGGTCATGATAAGTTATGTCTATCTGCATGTGTGGAGAGATAGAGTGAGAGTTGATGGTACGTAAGCCTATTGCTTAGGGCAGGACCCATAATCTCAAGTAGCTCCTCTTTGGGTTTAAGTTTGTAGGAGTAGATAATGGGGCATTGTCTGGGAAAGTGTATGGGTAGCGTAGTTGCGGGATGTGTTCTGGAGGGGAGCTGTAGTATTGTCTAATTAGGATGTTAAAAGGGAGTAAGGTGTAGAGATTGTCCTGTATCCTCTCAAAAAATGTTCCCACATGTGGAACGTCTCCTTAACTAAGAGGGGGAGTCTTAGGGAGTTCTTCTCACATTTTATTTTAAGCCAGCATTGACCCCCAAGTTGGCTGCCCTGTGAAAGCATGTGCTCCAAAACCACCCATTCCTTGTGACTGGCATGTCTACACCAATCCACAATTCTGGTCAGGGAAGTCGCTTATCGGTATAATAGCAGGTTTGGGACCCCACGTCCTCCCACTAGCTTAGTGCGGTATAAAGTTTGTGTGGTGACTCTTGGGCATTTATGATTCCATATATATGAATTGATAAGTTTCTGTAGATGGTGGATGGTAGAGTCCGGGATAGGGATGGCCAATGCTTGAAGGACATAAAGAATCTTGGGGAGTATTACCATTTTAATTGAGTTTACTCTGCCTAGCCATGAGATTGGTTTGTTAGACCAGGAATGCAAAGTAGAGGCTATATGGCTTTTTTGAGGTTCCAAATTTAAGGGAGCTAGTTTATTGAGATGGGGAGTAATCAGAATCCCCAAGTATTTGAGTGCTATCAGTTGGTGTTTAAATTGGTGTGAGAGAAGCATATGTAAGTCTTCAGATGATGCCTCAAGACTTATAAACTCTGATTTGTCATTATTAATATGAAAATTGGACAGAGCCCCATATTCTTGAAAGAGTAGCATCAGGGTGGGAATAGAAGTAGGGATTGCTAAGATAAACAATGTTGGGGACACCAGGCACCCCTGCCTGGTCCCGTTATTAATTTGAAAGGAGGGTGATAGGAAATCATTCAATCTAATTCTAGCTGTGGGGGCATTATACAGGGCAAAAATGTTATGGATAAGTTGGTCATCAAACCCAAATCTTTGCAAGGTGAGTGAAAGAAAGGGCCAGTCAAGGTGACTGAAAGCCTTATCGGCGTCTAGTGACAAAACTATAGAAGGGAAATGATTGTTTGTGGCATATTCTATGATGTTCAGTATTTTGATGGTATTGACTCTGGCCTCCCTGTGGGGGAGTGAAGCCTACTTGGTTAGCGTGGATAATATTCGGGATAATCGTGTTCAATCGGGTGGTGAGAATTTTAGCATACTGCTTGATGTCTATGTTTAACAGTGATATCGGGCAGAAGTTTGAGGGTATTGTGGGTTGTTTGCCCGGTTTTGGTATCACTACCACGTGTGCCTCCAGCATGGAAGGAGGGAACTGTGCCCCTCTGCTATTTTATTAAACATTTCCGTTAGGTGAGGTGTTAGGGTGTCCCGAAATGTTTGTAGTATCTCGCAGAGAAACCGTCGAGGCCTGGGCTTTTCCCTGATTTAAGCGCTTGTATTGCAAGTGTGACTTCTTGTACAGTGATGCATGAGTTAAGGTCTTGCAATTGTGTATTAATGATGGATGGAAGAGGGCAGTTCTCAAGGAACTGTTTGATGTCTTGTGTAATTTGGGATAAATGGATCTCCGGGGTTATATTATACAGGTCAGAGTAATAGGTGTGGAATGCCTGGAGAATATCAGGGGTGGTTTTCTGAGGAGGTCTACACGGTGGACAGATTTCGTAGATATGCAATTTAAGTTTTTTCTTTTTGAGGGTACTAGCTAGGTATTTACCTGCCCTATTACTTTCAAAATGGAATAGGCTATTCGTTTCATTTAATTTAGTGACATGTTCCACGTTGCCTAGTAGTGTGTCACCTAATGTCCAGAGAAAGGAGTTAGTCGTGCGTTCCAGCCAATTAATAAATAGCATGACAGCAGAATGGTCAGACCATGAGGTGGCTGAGTGGACACACTTAGTGATCTGAGATAGGTCCAGTAGGTTAGTAAATATGTAATCTATGCGACTATAGGATTTATTGGGGTAGAGGTAAAATGTGTAGTCCTTCATGTTGGGGTGTAGGAAGCGCTAAGTATCATATCATTTATGGAGTCTGAGATTTTTCCAGAAATATGTGAGGAATTTAGTATTTCATTTTGTAAGGGGATTGGTACTATCTAGCTGTGGCTAAAGAGGGAAGTTAAAATCGCCCCCTAAGTATACAGGTCCCTTGGAGGTATCTAGCAATCGGTTGAACATGTTAATGAAGAATGGTTTTGGGGTGGTGTTAGGTGCATAAATGTTGACAAGGGTTATGGGTTGCCCAAAAGTCTCCCTCCGTGTCTAACATTTTATTCAGCAGTGTGAAGGGTAGTGTTTTCTTGAGCAATGCTTACCCCACATTTTTTAATGGGTCCTGAGTTGTAAAAGTGTTGAGTGTATGTTCGGCCGAGGTATTTTGGCCAGCAGTTTTTCTTATAATGGGTCTCTTGTAAATAAACGATGTCTGCTCCATGTTTTGCTAGATCAGAGAGTGCCCTAGAGAGCTTACAGGTGGAGTTTAATCCCTTAGCATTCTGTGACAAAATAACTAAAGGGTGGGGTTCTTTAGAATTCTGAGATGTCATAGTATAGGTGTGTGTAAGTAGCGAGCTAGAATGAATAGAGTATACACCTGACTAGAAATGTGATTGTAGAGTGTTAAGAACTCTTTTGCACCAAAAATAGAAAATGTTGCAAAGTGTGAGTACAGCATAAAAAAAACAGTAAACCAATAACTTAAAACAAACTTTGAAATTAAGAACATAAAAAAAAATTAACCATTCTCTAAGTCTAAAATTAGACATAAATTAGAGTAATGCGTCCTGAAAGGGGTGTAAAGAACAGGTCTCTCATTTGTATATAATAATATATCTCCTCTTTTCCTCCGCCGCACTGGGCGTCGGGAGAGGATTATCATTTAAATCCTGGGGAGTGGCGGATAAAATGAGTACCATGGAGTGTTCCAAAAATAAGTAGGGCAAAGGCAAGGGGAAAGGGAAGGGGAAGGGAAGGGGGGGGAAATCGGTATCGATAACTTGTTAGAGGGAAAAAGTCAATTAATGTTACCCGACCAGATGCTATACACTCCAAGTAAAATATACCAAGTGGGGAACCCCACTTTGACTTCTAGGCAGAAGCAAGGTTTTGAGGGCACCATGTTCAGCCCTCATGGGGCTGGAGGAGTACGGAGATTTCTGCAGGGGAGTTCCTCTATTCTCTCTGGTTTGCCCTTGGTCCAGTTTTTTGTGTGGTAGTATAGTTTGCCACTTCGCAGTGTTTGTTTTTGCTCTTTTGGGCAGAGCCTGGAGGGAGGGGGTGCAGGGAGTTCGACTGTTGGTTGATTCAAACCCAGATTTTTGCAGAAAGAAGGAATGTCCTCCAGTGTGGCAGATGTATCTTTTGTCATTCTGTATGACCAGCAGTTGGACGGGAAATCCCCATCTATATGGGATCTTCTTATTTTGGAGCAGAGATGTAAGCAGGAGCAATTTGTAGGGTCCTTGTGGAAAGATCCTGGTAAAATTGTATAACGTTGCCCCGGAATTTAATGGGTTGATGTCTCCTTGACTGATTAAGCAACATCTCTTTCTCAAGGAAGTTTTTAAATCTGATAATGATGTCCCTAGGCGGAGCATTTTCAGGGGGTTTAGGCCTAAGAGCTCTGTGGGCCCTGACACAGAGAATGTCGTTTGGGTAAGAGGATTCTTTAATGGAGGTGAATAGAGATTGCAGGTACTCAGGAAAGTCTCTTGGTAAAATAGATTCAGGGATTCCAAGCAGTCTCAGGTTTTTCCGTCTGCTCCTATTTCAAGATCATTGATCTTATCCATGAGTGCTGTTATTGTTTCCTGGTGTGTTGAAGTCTTATCATCAATTCTTTGAATGTTGTCTTTCACTTCCTCAGTTTCTGTATCTAGCATGTCCACTCTAGAGCCTAGGTTATGGAGATCTTGTTTCAGCTCTGTCAGTTCCTCTCAGAGACAAGTTCTAAAGATGTTAGAGATCTCTTGCTTTGACTCAAAGTGAGATAGTAGCGAGGCAGGGATGTTGTCATGTACGTTAGGTGACGATGAGGGCTCAACTGTATGTCTCCCCGGGCTAGTCGAGTGTATGCTTATTTTGAGAACCAGCAGGAAGGGCCTGGTGTTCAGTGGTGAAGAATGACGGCATAGTATGTGATTTAGTTGCAGCTTGTTTCAGTATTCGCTCTGATTTTGTCTGCTTTTTGGCTTATATTGTAGTGAGGTGGGATGGCTGCTCATGTCAATATGAAAGATAAATCAAAGTCCCAACCAAACAGAGGGGGCAGGTTCACTCACTATCAGAGGTCAAATAGCAGGGAGGTCTTGTTCCCAGCACACCTTTTAGTTATCACTGTGCGTTATCAAAGTTGGACTACGTGCCCAGTGTGATATGCTTTTATTTAGAGGGCGTAATCTAAGTGTTTATGTCCTGATCACTTAGGGATATATCGAAACTGCAGTGTTTTAGGCTTACCAGGGCCGCTGTGTAGGGTATTTGTCAAAGTGGTAATGCCTCTCTTCTAAACTTATCAATTGGTGTGTATAACTGATATTATCCCCTTATTACTCCTGCTAATTTAGCAATATAGCTGCAGGTCTAAGTCTGAGTCTGTCAGTATTACCTGATTATATATTACGTAGCACATACAGTGCATGTTTCATCTGTCTTGGAAGTAATATGGCGCCCGGCTCAGCGTGGTTCTGCGAGTCGTGCGACAGTCGTCTCACTTGTTTCTTGAGGTCCCTTGAAGTAGGATGTGAGCTGCGGTTTAGCTATTTGTAAGCTGAATGTAGCGTGGTCTGAAACGGCAGCAGTGATGAAGCTGGTGCGTCTCTTTACCCCTTCTTCTTTCCTCAGACTGCAAGCTGTTGCCGTGTGCGGGGAGGTGAGGATCGAGATGTGGATTGCTAGATTCCTAGATCATAGGGCTGCTCCGGGGTACTTTTTTAGTTAGTACAATGTGATCTGGCTACCCAGGATTGATAGTTAGAGAGATCTCCTTCTTGGAGCTCCGGAGTTACGCAGCCATCTTAGCTGCGGCCAGGTTCCGCCCCCCAGAACATTTTTATATATTATTTCTATTTAATTATTTTTAATATTGACTGACTTTCTTCCTACTTCAGCTCAATAATATCATGAGTCTAGAATTAAATGTTTAATTATTAGTATCTTATCTTTTCTGTCATGATACTCAGCTGAAGGTAACATTAATCTTTAGATGGACTTTTACATATTTTGAAAGGTTATAGCTTTGGTTAGGCCCAGAGGGATGTACAACTGTGCCTATTTTAATTTTTTCACAACCATTCATCAAACCTCAAAGACATTTGGTTTATACAGTATTTTTGTGTGGTTGAGATGTGCTTGTACAGCATACACTTGAAGTGATTCATACACTTGACTCAAATGGGATCAGCTGCAGGCAAAACATGTTTAACATTCAGTATATTTTATTACATCATTTTTCTTGAAAATGTGAAAAATCTGACTTCAGAAATGTTTTTAGCTTATTCCTTCATTGTGATTGTCCAATACATCTACTTTTTTAATATGATGAAATAAAAGTGTGATCTTTCTAAAAACTAGAAGAGCTAACTTTCACATTCAAAATAAATTTAATTACTATAAATTTTATTCTGTTACCTTATGAATCTACAAATGTTAAATAAAAACCTGGTGATCATTGTTCATAACTCTTTTAGTAGAGATGCGCATTGGGGCTCCGGTCGATGCCAATTCATCCAAATCTTGCTGATTCATCAAGTCAAACATTTGAATATATCATTGGATGATTAAAAAAACTAATGAAAATCAATTTGTTCATTCATTGATGCTGTTTGGTGCAAAAAAATGTGCAGGAATGTTGGGGTTATATTATTTGGTTAATAAGCTTCTTTGTTTATAATGATGTACAGTGGTGTTACCACCCATTAATTTGTCCATCATCTCCTGTTTAATCATACCATAGTATTACTAATGACTGATGTTAGGGACAGCCGGTCAGGCACTAAATGCTGGATTTTAGTCATACAGGAGTTGTATGTTCTTTTAACATTAAAAAATAGCTACCTTTAATTGTTTGAATCCTATAATTTAAGATTTTTGTTTATATTAAAGGGATAGTAAAGTCCAAATTAAACTTTCATGATTCAGATAGGGCATGTCAATAAAAACAACTTTCTAATTTACTTTTATCATCAAATTTGCTTTGTTCTCTTGGTATGTTTAGTTGAAAGCTAAACCTAGGTGGGCTCATATGCTAATTTCTAAGCCCTTGAAGGCCACCTCTAATCTGAATGCAATTGACAGTTTTTGACAGCTAGAGGGTATTGGTTTATGTGTTTCATATAAATAATATTGTACTCATGCACATGAAGTTATTTAAGAGTCAGCACTAATTGCTTGTGATGCAAGTCTGTCAAAAGATCTGAGATAAGGAGGCAATCAGCAGAAGCTTAGATACAAGGTAATTAAAGAGGTAAAAAGTATATTTCTAAAACAGTGTTTTTTATGCAAAATGGGGGAATTGTAAATAAAGGAATTATCTATCTTTTTACAAAATAAATGCGATACAAATCCAAACAAAGGATATAAACGTGAATGAGTCTTTCTATTTCGAATGAGGTCCAAGTAGTGTGTCACATAAATCAGAAAGTCTACTATTTAATCCTGGGTTCCCAGTGGATCTTAAAGAAAAAAATCTGGCATAGTGTAATATCTCAATGGATCAGATGTATATATGTAAAAAGATGTGTACTCACACTTTTCAGAGCTACTTTAAGCTCATGTATATGGCAGTCCTGATTCACAACGCTGTCAGGATCATCGATACAGATAACTGGAAATCCGATGTATATCTTTATATAGGTGCTTATAAAAAAGAGGTACAAAAGTGCGATATCGTAAACACACAGCTCAGATGATTATACTACAGGTGTATACTCACACTTTGGGGAGCTGATACACAACTCTGGGTGAATCGCAGTCTCTGTATAAGCCACCGAGTCAGCTATACAACAATACAGGAACACTTGGTTAAATAGTAAAATTTAATAAAATCAAACATACAAATTATAAAATAAATATGTCAGTGCGCAGCCAATTCAGGGATAAAGTATAAATATACTAATCCGTTCAAAGGCATCTACTTATCAAGCCGTCAACCGCAAATACGCTGGAATTCCCTTAGTTATCAAACCCTACAGACCGGCAAAAGTAGAATTTTGTGATGTAACATATGATCCGCCGGGCAAAGTCCGACACAGATTGATGGTTACGTCATTACAGATGTTCCGAATGCAAATTCGGCACTATCTGACTACTTTTGCTAGTTAACAAATTCCTACCAGGTACGCTCGCCACTATTCTGGCCCAGCGTACCTGATTTTCAATCCGCCGCCCTGGAGGCAGCGGATACCATAGGAATCAATGGGAGTCTGAAAGCAGCGAAAGCCAATGTTCGCTGCTGCCCGATATCCCATTGATTCCTTTAGTAATGTTTACACCTAACACCCTAACATGTACCCCGAGTCTAAACACCCCTAATCTGCCGCCCCATTCACCGCCGCCACCTACATTATACTTATTAACCCCTAATCTGCTGCCCCGACACCGCCACCACCTACATTATACTTATTAACCCCTAATCTGCCGCCCCCTACACCGCCGCCACCTACATTATACTTATTAACCCCTAATCTGCCGCCCCCTACACTGCCGACACCTACATTAGATTTATTAACACCTAATCTGCCCCTCTACACCGCCGCCACTATATTAAATGTATTAACCCCTAAACCTAAGTCTAACCCTAACACCCCCTAACTTAAATATAATTTAAATAAATCTAAATAAATATTCCTATCATTAAATAAATTATTCCTATTTAAAACTAAATACTTACCTATAAAATAAACCCTAAGATAGCTACAATATAACTAATAGTTACATTGTAGCTAGCTTAGTCTTTATTTTTATTTTACAGGCAAGTTTCTATTTATTTTAACTAGATAGAATAGATATTAAATAGTTATTAACTATTTAATAACTTCCTAGTTAAAATAAATACAAATATACCTGTAAAATAAAACCTAACCTAAGTTACACTAACACCTAACACTACACTACAATTAAATTATTTCCCTACATTAAATACAATTAAATACAATTAAATAAAATTATCTAAAGTACAAAAAACCCCACTAAATTACAGAAAATAATAAACAAATTACAAGATTTTTAAACTAATTACACCTAATCTAATCCCCCTAACAAAATAAAAAAGCCCCCCAAAATAAAGAAAAGCCATACCCTACACTAAATTACAAATAGCTCATAAAAGGGACTTTTGCGGGGCATTGCCCCAAAGTAATCAGCTCTTTTACCTGTAAAAAAAATTACAAATCCCCACCAACATTAAAACCCACCACCCACACAACCAACCCTACTCTAAAACCCACCCAATACCCCCTTAAAAAAACCACTAACACTAACCCCTTGAAGATCACCTTAACGGGAGAAGAAGTCCTCAATGAATCCGGCAGAAGTGGTCCTCCAGACGGGCAGAAGTGGTCCTCCAGACGGGCAGAAGTCTTCATCCAGGTAACTTTGTATTTATTTTAGCTAGGTAGTTTATTAAATAGTTAATAACTATTTAGTAACTATTCTACCTAGTTAAAATAAATACAAACTTGCCTGTAAAATAAAAATAAAGCCTAAGCTAGCTACAATGTAACTTATGTAAGTTATATTGTAGCTAGCGTAGGGTTTATTTTATAGGTATTTAGTTTTAAATAGGAATAATTTATTTAATGATAGGAATATTTATTTAGATTTATTTAAATTATATTTAAGTTAGGGGGTGTTAGGGTTAGACTTAGGTTTAGGGGTTAATAAATTTAATATAGTGGCGGCAGTGTAGGGAGGGCAGATTAGGGGTTAATAAATATAATGTAGGTGGTGGCGGTGTAGGGGGCGGCAGATTAGGGGTTAATAAGTATAATGTAGGTGGTGGCGTTGTTGGGGGCGGCAGATTAGGGGTTAATAGGTATAATGTAGGTGGTGGTGGGCTCCGGAAGCGGTGGTTTAGGGGTTAAACACTTTATTTAGTTGCGGTGGGCTCCGGGAGCGGCAGTTTAGGGGTTAAACACTTTATTTAGTTGCGGTGGGCTCCGGGAGCAGCGGTATAGGGGGTAAACAGTATAGTATAGTGTGGGTGTTTAGTGACAGTATACCAATAAAGCTGGGAAAAAGCCGAATAGCAGCGAGATTGATGACTGTTAGTTAACAACAGTCCGCTGCTCATCACCCTGTACTTGGTGCGCAGCTTTTTGACAGCTTTTTTGGTAACTTTGGAGAGCGTATTCAGGTCCGCGGCCACAATGTTAGGCGATCTTAGGCAAGTGTATTGGTGCCGTTGAATGCAAGTAAGTTGACGGCTTGATAAGTAGATGCCAAAGTATCAAGTCCTTAGAAGCAGGATTGCTCCGGATTGAAACTCTCAGCAAACAATGGTCTATATTTATCAAAGTCTGGCGGACCTGATCCGACAGTGCGGATCAGGTCCGCCAGACCTCACTGAATATGGAGAGCAATACACTCTCCGTATTCAGCATTGCACCAGCAGCTCACAACGCCGCCCCCTGCAGACTCACGGCTGATCGGAACAGCCAATAGAATGCAAGCTCAATCTGATTGGCTGATCGGATCAGCCAATCGGATTGAACTTGATTCGGATTGGCTGATTCCATCAGCCAATCAGAATTTTCCTACCTTAATTCCGATTGGCTGATAGAATCCTATCAGCCAATCGGAATTCGAGGGACGCCATCTTAGATGACGTCCCTTAAAGGAACCGTCATTCTTCAGTTGGACGTCGTCGGAAGAAGATGGGTCCGCGCTGGAGGTCTTCACGATGGAGCCGGTCCTCATCGGATGAAGATAGAAGATGCCGCTTGGAAGAAGATGGTTGCCGTTCTGGATCGCCTCTTCTTCCCGGATAGGATGAAGATTTTGGAGCCTCTTCTGGACCTCTTCAGCCGCCGGATGATGGATGTCTAGCCCCCTCTTGGGTTGGATGAAGATTTTGGAGCAAGGATCGATCGGTGATACCCGGTGAGGTGAAGATAAGGTAGGAAGATCTTCAGGGGCTTAGTGTTAGGTTTACTTAAGGGGGGTTTGGGTTAGATTAGGGGTATGTGGGTGGTGGGTTGTAATGTTGGGGGGGTATTGTATGTGTTTTTTTACAGGCAAAAGAGCTGAATTTCTTGGGGCATGCCCCGCAAAGGGCCCTGTTCAGGGCTGGTAAGGTAAAAGAGCTTTGAACTTTTGTAATTTAGAATAGAGTAGGGCATTTTTTTATTTTGGGGGGCTTTGTTATTTTATTAGGGGGCTTAGAGTAGGTGTAATTAGTTTAAAATTGTTGTAATATTTTTCTAATGTTTGTAAATATTTTTTTATTTTTTTGTAACTTAGTTCTTTTTTATTTTTTGTACTTTAGTTAGTTTATTTAATTGTATTTATTTGTAGATATTGTATTTAATTCATTTATTGATAGTGTAGTGTTAGGTTTAATTGTAGATAATTGTAGGTAGTTTATTTAATTAATTTATTGATAGTGTAGTGTTAGGTTTAATTGTAACTTAGGTTAGGATTTATTTTACAGGTAAATTTGTAATTATTTTAACTATTTTAGCTATTAAATAGTTCTTAACTATTTAATAGCTATTGTACCTGGTTAAAATAAATACAAAGTTACCTGTAAAATAAATATAAATCCTAAAATAGCTATAATATAATTATAATTTATATTGTAGCTATATTAGGATTTATTTTACAGGTAAGTATTTAGCTTTAAATAGGAATAATTTATTTAATAAGAGTTAATTAATTTCGTTAGATTTAAATTATATTTAACTTAGGGGGGTGTTAGTGTTAGGGTAAGACTTAGCTTTAGGGGTTAATACATTTATTAGAATAGCAGTGAGCTCCAGTCGGCAGATTAGGGGTTAATGTTTGAAGTTAGGTGTCGGCGATGTTAGGGAGGGCAGATTAGGGGTTAATACTATTTATTATAGGGTTAGTAAGGCGGATTAGGGGTTAATAACTTTATTATAATAGCGGTGCGGTCTGCTCGGCAGATTAGGGGTTAATAAGTGTAGGCAGGTGAAGGCGACGTTGTGGGGGGCAGATTAGGGGTTAATAAATATAATATAGGGGTCGGCGGTGTTAGGGGCAGCAGATTAGGGGTACATAGGGATAATGTAAGTAGCGGCGGTTTACTGAGCGGCAGTTTAGGGGTTAATAATAATATGCAGGGGTCAGCGATAGCGGGGGCGGCAGATTAGGGGTTAATAAGTGTAAGGTTATGGGTGTTTAGACTCGGGTACATGTTAGAGTGTTAGGTGCAGACATTGGAAGTGTTTCCCCATAGCAAACAATGGGGCTGCGTTAGGAGCTGAAGGCGGCTTTTTTGCAGGTGTTTGGTTTTTTTTCAGCTCAAACAGCCCCATTGTTTTCTATGGGGGAATCGTGCACGAACACGTTTTTGAAGCTGGCCGCTTCCGTAAGCAACTCTGGTATCGAGAGTTGCAGTGGCGTTAAATATGCCTGTACGCTCCCTTTTTGGAGCCTAACGCAGCCATTTTGTGAATTCTCAATACCAGAGGTATTTAAAAGGTGCGGCCAGAAAAAAGCCAGCGTTAGCTACGCGGGTCGTTACCGACAAAACTTTAAATCTAGGCCACAGTCTTTTCCACGGACGATATGGTCCTTTCACAAGCAATTTTCATTGCGCAGATATTACAAGTTTTGAAAAATCGTAATTGCACACGCGCAATCGCCTTTTATGCAACAATCCTTTCCGCATTCGTTTTACCAACAAAAAAAGTGTCACGGAACACTTCAAAAATACATTACAAAGCACAGTTACACTCATATTAACACTGTCTAATAAAAATTATTTTAAAAATATATTGCACACAAAAGTTATAAGGGCTCAAAGATAGTAGATCTTGGGTGTTAAAAAAAAGGGATTTTATATTGACATACATGCACATACATACATAGAAAAACATGAATTTATATGTATAGAGATATGTTTAACTATGGTGATAATGAAAAGACTTCACATTACAATCTTAGGCATATTAAGCAATATCTCAGATGGATTTTCAAAGCGATATTCACATATTGAGATAGCTAGACATATATATAATCAAATACATATCTCGTTATAAATAGATATTTCAGTTAAAAAAATCATTACTTATATAGGCCTCTATTTAACAAGGTCTGGCGGACCTGATCCAACAATGCGGATCAGGTCCGCCAGACCTCGCTGAATACAGAGAGCAATACGCTCTCCATATTCAGTTATTGCACCAGCAGCTCACAAGAGCTGCTTGTGCAACGCCGCTCCCTGCAGACTCGCGGCCGCCAGCAGGGGGTGTCAATCAACCCGATCGTACTCAATCGGGTTGATTTCCGGCGATGTCTGTCCGCCTGCTCAGAGCAGGCGGACAGGTTATGGAGCATCGGTCTTTTTGACCACTGCTTCATAACTGCTGTTTCTGGCGAGTCTGAAGACTCGCCAGAAACACGGGCCGTCAAGCTCCTTTCGGAGCTTGATAGATAGGCCCCATAGAGAAATATTTATTTACAAAGAAATAGAACATATTCTGTTAACAAAACATTCTTGCAATATGAAATATTTTCATGTACACTTTTCAAGGGGACTACGTCATAGGCTTTGCACAACAGATTAGGGTGTTAGTTGTTTTTTCTGTCTATTTGTCTTCTCTATTTAGTTCTATGGGGGAATACGTGAACGTGCGCATTAGGGTTGCACCGATACCATTTTTTTTATGACTGAGTACAAGTACCGATACTTGTTTTCAAATACTCGCAGATACCAATTACCGATACTTTTTTTTTTTTAATGTCATGTGACAGTATACCAAGCACAATACAGACTAATTATTTAAGATTCCTTCTTTATAATTATAAAGGACTGTAATTCAAAAGACATTATTAAATAATAAAACAGTTTTGTCACAAAGTTCACTGAACATGTTTATAAATAAAAAATATTACAATAAAATATTAAATTTAAAGGGGTGATGCAATTGGGTTGTAGAGCTGTTATATAACATCAATCTGACATTTGTATTGAGGTTCGACTCTAAGTTGAACAGTCTTTCACTTTCCACACTACTGCATGCGGCAGAAAGATATTTTTGGCCCATTTTAGGCAGATCTGGAAATCTGTTTATTAACTGCCCAGTACTTCAGGGGTTTGTCTGAACGAGATACAGTGATCTCTCCCACAATAATACAAATAACAGCAATTTGTATTGGCAGAACAGAATAGTAGTAAACAATTTTTAGTTTAGTCTCCACTCCAGTTTAAAATTAAATGGGAACATGCAGTTTGAAAAAACGCCACAAGATAGCATATGTGTAGGAAGTGGAGGTATCGATTTAAGTATCGGTGCATTTGCACGAGTACAAGTACTCATGCAAATACTTGGTATCGGTACCGATACCGATACTAGTATCGGTATCGGTTCAACCCTAGTGCGCATGATATGCAACTTATAATACCTGCGCAACCCCAAATACGAAAAAAAAAAAAGATTTGCTGCACAACTTGTAATCTTGCCCTTTGTGTTTTATATTAAAATTTCATGTTTTGTTTGGCGCTCTTGAATTTACACGGTCAGTATTTTTTTTTTACAGTTTTCGCTCTCAAATGAAGTCTATGGGAGAAGAAGTTAACAGGGTTGCAATATTTTTTATGTTGGGTTTACCCTCGAGTGAAAACGTTTTACTTTCAACTTGTAATATGAGCGCAACCCGACGAAGGTAACGCATGAGCAGGAGAGCAAATTACTGCTCCACTGGTAATCTAGCCCTATGTTATTTGTTTAATTATTAGCACAAAGTCCTTTTTATATTCTTTATTACTCTTTACTCATGCAACTAATGAGGCCCTGATGTTTAAAACATTGACAGACTGACGAGGAACTGCCTTCTAAAAAAAAGTGGCATGGCCGAGTGTTGACACTGGTTGTCATTTTGCTGCAGCTTGGGGCATATTTTTAATAAATATACTTGACACAGAAAGTGCACTCACTGAATCTAAAAATAGTTTTTGTGTAGGCACACTCCAAATATTGACCTTAGTTGTACTATACCTACACTAACTACCTCAGGCGATGTAGTTTCGACAGCTGATGACTGATGAGACAAACATGGCCGCTATCCTCCTCGCAACCTGCACTTTGCTGATTTGAACATATCGCACTGGTGTCGATATGTCTAAATCAAAGTGCAGCTTACTCCCCCTGGCACACCCCACTACCTCCCCTGAATGCCTCTCCCATAGAAGTCAAAGAGAGCATGACATCACCACCAACATCGCTACTCGTCAGCATTATGCTGTGGGGGGGCCCTATTTGAAGTGAGCCTACACGGCCCAGACAGTGCGATCACTGAAACTAAAAATTGGTTTCCGTGTATGCAAACTTCAAATATTCCCATGGGGACCTAAATTTATAATAAACTATACTAAAATAGTTATCAATAACTGCTTAACACATCATTAGAACATTTTGTTAAGAAGTAGCAATGGCAGGATATAGAATTTCTTCGAGTGGTAATGGAGAAGCGGCAAAATAAGTATTTGGCTGTGTAGCCAAAAATTGTAGCACCTATCCTGTGTGGAAGAATTTAAAGGGCCATAATACCCAAATATTTAAACACTTGAAAGTGATGCAGTATAACTGTAAAAAGCTGACTAGAAATTATCACCTGAACATCTCTATGTAAAAAAGAAAGATATTTTACCTCAAAAGTTCCTCAGTAGCCACATCCCATTGTAAAGGATTTCTAAGCAACAAATCAGTATGTCTGTCCCGGGACAGCGGAAGGAACAAGCTTTCATGTGCACTCATGTTATTTCCCTATTCAGTGTAAGGAAGTTTATAATGAAATCTCATGAGAGTTAAAGGGACAGTCTAGTATAAATTAAACTTTCATTATTCAGATAGGACTTTTAATTTTAATCAACTTTCCAATTTACTTTTATCATCAAATTTGCTTTTTTCTCTTGGTATTCTTAGTTTAAACTAAACATAGGTAGGCTCATATGCTAATTTCTAAGCCTTTGAGGGCTGCCTATTATCACATGCTTTTTAAATCTCTTTTCAACACAAAGAGACAAAAAGTACACATGGGCCATATAGATAACACTGTGTTCAGGCACAGGGGGTTATTTAAGATTCAGCACAACACAATACTAAATGCAAGACAATAGATAATAAACAGTCATAGTCATGTCATCAGGGGGCTGGAAAAAGGTTCCTAGATACAAGGTAATCACAGAGGTAAAAAGTATATTAATATAACAGTGTTGGTTGTGCAAAACTGGGGAATGGGTAATAAAGGGATTATCTATCTTTTAAAACAATAACAATTCTATGGTAGACTGTACCTTTAAGTGAAATCTCATGAGATCACAGTAAAATAGTTCATGACCTCAGCACTGTTGATGCTGATTGGCTGCTGTTCATTTCTTCATTATTGTTTTTTTACCTGCAGCTGGGCAGTAACTGAGTATAACTTTTTACACAGAACTTACTCTGCTGAGCTGAGGAAATTGTGAGGTAAAATATCTTCCCTTTTTACATAGAGATGCTTAGGTGATATTTTCCTGTCAGCTTTTTACAGCTATACTGCATCAGTTTCAAGTGATTTAGCATATGAGTATTATGTCCCTTTAAAGAAAGGACCTTTGCCATCCAAAATATACTGTAACTGCTGTCCATCCTTTCTTTAATGGCTACTGAATCTTTTCAATCTATGTCCAGTACAGATGTGGGATTCAGCCACCCCTCTTATTCTGGCATATTTTACTGCAAAACTTCCTTACTGTACTTTTTGGGTGCCTTTCTAAACACACCTAAAAAATGACACACAAAAGTAAACTTCTATAAAGTTGCAGGAATTCCCATTGCTTTGGAGGGCTATTGACTACAAACATGTGGGAAGTAAAATCATCATTGCAGAGTAAGGAAATCTACCATAACTGCAAACTCTGGGATTCCCAAAACTTCCTTGTGACCTGTAATGATATCTACCTACAACAGCAGTTAGCATTCTACCAAAATTTGAGGAAGGTCAAATGCCTGATGGGTGGCTTTTAGGTAAGCTGTCATCAAACACTCGGCTAGATAACGAAAAAGCAGCGTTACGAGGTCAGAACGCTGATTTTTCACTATCGCTGCTATTACGAGTCTTGCAGGTTTAGGGGCACCGCACACACTTTTTTTGGCCATAACGCAAATCAATTTAAGCAAATTTCGTAAAGTCTTTTTTCAATGGGATTTTAATAGCGCTGGTATTACAAGCTTGTCCTGGGAGGCCAAAAAGTGAGCGGTACACCGTATACTGACAAAATCCGTAACGCATTCTAAAGTCAGTAGTTATGAGTTTTATGCTACAAAGCTAAAGTGCTAAAAAGTACACTAACACCCATAAACTACCTATTAACCCCTAAACCGAGGCCCTCCAGCATTGCAAACACTAAAATAAATTTATTAAAACCTAATCTGCCGCTTCTGACATAGCCGCCACTATAATAAACATATTAACCCCTAAACCGCCGTACTCCCGCATCGCAAACACTGGTTAAATATTATTAAACCCTAATCTGCCGACCTTAACATCGCCGCCACTATACTAAATTTATTAACTCCTAAACCTAAGTCTAACCCTAACACCCCCTAATGTAAATATAATTAAAATAAATCTAAATAAAACCTACTATTAATAACTAAATAATTCCTATTTAAAACTAAATACTTACCTGTAAAATAAACCCTAAGCTAGCTACAATATAACTAATAGTTACATTGTAGCTATCTTAGGGTTTATTTTTATTGTACATGCAAGTTTGTATTTATTTTAACTAGGTAGAATAGTTACTAAACAGTTATTAAATATTTAATAAGTACCTAGCTAAAATAAATACAAATTTACCTGTAAAATAAAACCTAACCTAAGTTACACTAACACCTAAAACTACACTACAATTAAATAAATTACGTAAATTAAATACAATTAACTAAATTAAATACAAATACCTAAATTACAAAAACAAACAAACAATAAAATTACACAAAATAAAAAACAAATTACAAGATATTTAAACTAATTACACCTAATCTAATAGCCCTATCAAAATAAAAAAGCCCCCACAAAATAAAAAAACCCTAGCCTAAACTAAACTACCAATAGCCCTTAAAATGGCCTTTTGCAGGGCATTGCCTCAAAGAAATCAGCTCTTTTACCTGTAAAAAAAAATACAAACAACCCACCCAACAGTAAAACCCACCACCCACACAACCAACCCCCCAAATAAAACACTAACTAAAACACCTAAGCTCCCCATTGCCCTGAAAGGGGCATTTGGATGGGCATTGCCCTTAAAAGGGCATTTAGCTCTATCACAGCCCAAATCCCTAACCTAAAAATAAAATGCACATAATAAAACCTTAAAAAAACCTAACACTAATCCCTGAAGATTCACCTACAGTTTTGAAGAGCCGACATTCTATCAGCCAATCAGAATTAAGGTTGAAAAAATCATATTGGCTGATGTAATCAGCCAATTGGATTGTAGGATTGAGCTTGCATTCTATTGGCTGATTGGAACACAGCTATTTTAGGAAGAAATCCCCCGCAAAATCCTAAATTTAAACCCCATTTTTTTTACTCACCAACTTGACTCCAACTGTATCCTCTTCTTTCTTCATGCTGGCAGTTCTCTGGGGCAATCCTCTTCATCTTCATGGCGGAGATTCTCTTCTTCAATCTTCTGTCTTCCATTTTGAGTCTCCCATCTTCTCCTCTTCTTTCTTCATCCTGGCGATCCTCTGGGGCAGTCCTCTTCATCAAATATGGCTGAAAACCTGTACCTAACCTGCACCGCAGCGCTTGGAATATATTTAATTACTGGTGATGTTTCCCCATTAAAATGGAAGTTACTCCCATGGAACGCCAAGCAAACTCTTACAGAATGCCTATATCAACGTCATAAGTCCCATTTATCAAACTCTGTATGGAGCTTGAAGGGCCTTGTTTCTGGTGAGTCTTCAGATTCGCCACAAACAGCAGTTAAGAAGCAGCGGTCTAAAGACCGCTGCTTCATAACCCTGTCCACCTGCTCTGAGCAGGCAGACAGGAATCGCCACAATTGAACCTTAAAAAAAACTAACACTAACCCCTGAAGATCCACTTACGGTTTTGAAGAGCCGACATCCATCCTCAACGAAGCCGGGAGAAGTCCTCAGGGAAGCGGCAAGAAGTCCTCAACAAAGCCGGGAGTAGTTTTCATCCAAGCCTGGGAGAAGTGGTCCTCCAGACGGGCAGAAGTAAGTGAGGTCATCCAAGATGGCGTCCCTTAGATTCCGATTGACTGATAGAATTCTATCAGCCAATTGGAATTAAGGTTGAAAAAATCCTATTGGCTGTTGCAATCAGCCAATAGGATTGAACTTCAATCCTATTGGCTGATCCAATCAGCCAAAAGGATTGAGCTTGCATTCTATTGACTGATTGGAATAGCCAATAGAATGCGAGCTCAATCCTATTGGCTGATTGCAACAGCCAATAGGATTTTTACTACCTTAATTCTGATCAGCCAATCGGAATCTAAGGGACGCCATCTTGGATGACGTCATTTAAAGGAACCTTCATTCGTCGTTAGTCCGTCGGAAGAGGATGCTCTGCGTTGGATGTCTTGAAGATGGACCCGAACCTCGCCGGATGGATGAAGATAGAAGATGCCATCTGGGTGAAGACTTCTGCAGGCTTGGATGAAGACTTCGGCCGGCTTCTTGGAGGACTTCTTGCCGCTTCGATAAAGACTTCTCCCAGCTTCTTGCAGGATGGATGTCGGATCTTCAAAACTGTAAGTCGATCTTCAGGGGTTAGTGTTTCGGATTTTTAAAGGGTTTATTGGGTGGGTTTTATTTTTAAATTAGGGTTTTTGGGCTGCAAAAGAGCTTAATGCTCTTTTAAGGGTAATGCCCATCCAATTGACCTTTTCAGGGCAATGGGGAGCTTAGGTTTTTTTAGATAGTATTTTATTTGGGGGGTTGGTTGTGTGGGTCGTGGGTTTTACTGTTGGGGGTATTTGTATTTTTTTTTTACAGGTAAAAGAGCTGATTACTTTGGGACAATGCACAGCAAAAGGCCCTTTTAAGGGCTTTTTGTAGCTTATTGCATGCTAGGTTTTTTTTTATTTTGGGGGGGCTTTTTTTATTTTCATAGGGCCCTTAGATTAGGTGTAATTAGTTTAAAGCTTTGATAATGTTTTTTTTTTATTTTTTGTAATTTAGTGTTTATTTTTTTGTGTAACTTAGTGTTTGTTATTTTTTGTAACTTAGCAACTGCTAGATTACGAGCCTTGTGTTAGGGTTAAAAAGCAGCATTGAGAGGTCCCAACGCTGCTTGTTAACGCCCACTGGTATTACGAGTCTTGCAGCTACAGGTGTACCGCTCATTTTTTTGGCTCGACTCTAAAATACCGCAAATCCACTTACGTCAATTGCGTGTCCTATATTTGCAATGGGATTTTCCTAACACTGGTATTACGAATCTTCCTAAAAGTGAGCGGCACAGTCTCTCCTGTCAAGACTGGTACCGCATTTAAAAGTCAGTAGTTAAGAGTTTTATGGGCTAACGCCGTAACATAAAACTCTTAACTAAAGTGCTAAAAAGTACACTAACACCCATAAACTACCTATTAACCCGTAAACTGAGGCCCCCCAACTCGCGTCGCAAACACTATAATACATTTTTTAACCCCTAATCTGCCGAACCGGAAATCGCCACCACTATAATAAATATATTAACCTCTAAACCGTCGTACTCCCGCATCGCAAACACTAGTTACATTTTTTTAACCCATAATCTGCTGTCCCTAACATCGCCGCAACCTACCTACATTTATTAATCCCTAATCTGCCGCCACCAACGTCGCTGCCACTATATTAAAGTTATTAACCCCTAAACCTAAGTCTAACCCTAACCACCACTAACTTAAATATAATTTAAATAAATCTAAATAAAATTACTATAATTTACTAAATTAATCCTATTTAAAACTAAATACTTACCTATAAAATAAACCCTAAGATAGCTACAATATAACTAATAGTTACATTGTATCTAGTTTAGGGTTTATTTTTATTTTACAGGCAACTTTGTATTTATTTTAACTAGGTAGAATAGTTATTAAATAGTTATTAACTATTTAATAGCTACCTAGTTAAAATAAAGTCACATTTAACTGTAAATTAAAACCTAACCTACGTTACAATTACACCTAACACTACACTACAATTAAATTAATTCACTAAATTAACTACAATTAAATGCAATTAAATACAATTATCTAAAGTACGGAAAAAAACAAACACTAAATTACAGAAAATAATAAAATAATTACAAGTTTTGTTTTTTAAACTCATTATACCTAATCTAACCCCCTAATAAAATAAAAAAGCCCCCCCAAAATAATAAAAAGCCCTACCCTATACTAAATTACAAATAGCCCTTAAAAGGGCCTTTTGCGGGGCATTGCCCCAAAGTAATCAGCTCTTTTACCTGTAATAAAAATACAATACCCCTCCAACATTAAAACCCACCACCCACACACCAAAGCCTACTCTAAAACCCACCCAATACCACCTTAATAAAACCTAACACTAAGCTTTTGAAGATCACCCTACCTTGAGAAGTCTTCACCCAACCAGGCCGAAGTCCTCAACTAAGCCGGGCGAAGTGGTCCTCCAGACGGGCAGAAGTCTTCATCGAAGCCGGGAAGAAGAGGTCCTCCAGATGGGCAGAAGTCTTCATCCAGGCGGCATCTTCAATCTTCATCCATCCGGCGCGGAGTGGCTCCAACTTCAAGACATCCGACGCGGAGCATCCTCTTCAAACGAAGTCCAACTGAAGAATGAGGTTCCTTTAAAGGACGTCATCCAAGATGGCGTCCCTTGAATTCCGATTGGCTGATAGAATTCTATCAGCCAATCGGAATTAAGGTAGAAAAAACCCTATTGGCTGGTTTAAAAAAAAAAACGTAATACCAGCGCTGTCTGTAAGTGAGCGGTGAGGGAAAACTGCTCGTTAGCACCGCACAGCATTACCGACAAAAACTCGTAATCTAGCAGTTAATTTTTTGTAACTTTGTAATTTTGTAGTGTAGATTTAAATTATTTGAGTAGGGTTAGGTGTTTAAATATATAATATATTTAATTTAATTTGTAGTTTTATGTAATTTTAGTAAAAAGTTAGGTTAGATTAATTTTTATTTTAATATAGTTTAATGTAATTTTAGTTTAAAAGATAGGTTGGATTAATCATTAATTTAATATAGTTTAATAATGTATTTTTATTATAATAGGGTAGGTTAATTAATAGTTTAATGTAATTTTATTATAATAGTTAGGGTAGATTAATTAATAGTTTAATATAGTTTAATGCAATTTTAAAGGTAAGTTTAAATTTATTATAAGATAGGGATAATATTTAATAAAAAGTTAGTGAGTTGTTAGGTTTAGGGGTTAATAGGTTAATTTAGTTTATGGCGATGTGGGGGGCTGGCGGTTTATGGGTTAATACATTTATTTAGATGCGGTGGGCTCCAGGTGTGGCAGGATAGGGGTTAATAACTTTATGTAGGTGGCGGCGGTGTAGGGGGTGGCAGATTAGGGGTTAATAAGTATAATGTAGGTGGCAATGGGCTCTGGGAGCCGAGGAATAGGGGTTAATACGTTTATTAGAGTGGCTGTGGGCTCCAGGAGTGGCGGTTTATGGGTTAATAGGTTTATTTAGTTGTGGCGGGGTCCGGGAGCGGCGGTATAGGGGTTAAACATTTTAGTATAGTGTGTGTGTTTAGTGACAGTATACAAATAAAGCTGGGGAAAAGCCGAAGAGCAGCGAGATCGATGACTGTTAGTTAACAACAGTCCATTGCTCATCGCCCCGTACTTGCAGCTTTTTTGTTAAATATGGAGAACGTATTCAGATCCGTGGCAGCAATGTTAGGCGATGTCAGGCGAGCGTATTGGTGCCGGCGAATGCAGCACAGTTGATGGCTTGATAAATAGGCCCCACAGTGTCAGTTTACGCTTTGTTACTTTGGAGCAGGTTTTCTTTTTTAAAGGGAAACTAACTTTAATATAGGTATTATTGTGTTTCTTTATTTTTGGTAGTGTTTTTTTTTTCTGTAATGTTAGGTTTTGTTATTCTTTGTAAATAATTTATTTTTTATTTTTTGTAATTTAAGCAGTTTAAGCTTAGAGGTTGGGTGTCCTGTGTTAGATAATTAAGTAGTGTAGAGGTAGCTTACATTGGGGGGTTGTGCTGATATAGGTATTAATAGGTTTGGGGTCCTATTGCATTGGGGGGTTGTGGCAATATAGGGGTTAATAAGTAAGGGGGTGGTTAGGTCTTTAGGTTATGGCAGATTAGGGGGCATATCTATCAAGCTCTATGGAGCCTGGTGCCCCTCAGCAGTCTAAAGACCGCTGCTCTATAACCTGTCCACCTGCTCTGATGAGGCAGACAGACATTGTCACAATTCAAGCCGATCGAATACGATCGGGTTGATTGACACCCCCTGCTAGCGGACGATTAGCCGTGAATCTGAAGGGGCGGCGTTGCTCTCTGCATTCAGCGAGGTCTGTCGGACATGATCCGCTGATCGGATCATGTCGGACAGGCCGTTCAGAAATAGGCCCCTAAGGGTTAATTGTGTTGGTTGCACTGGGGGTAAGGGCGCATAAGGGGTTAATCATTTATTTTAGTATTGAATTTATATACAATATGAAAATGATATGCATTGCCATGCTTGTTCATTCTATTATTTTAAATAAAAATATATTTTTTAAATTATAACTTTATGTTTAAAATAACAAATGGAACAAGAAAAAATAACTACATTTTAAATCAAATACAAAACTTAAAATAATATACATTATACATGACAATGCATATCATTTTAACATTGTATAAAAATGTAGTTACATAGCACCTATAGTTATAAAAGGGAGTTTTTTGTATACTTTAGGTAAATGGCAGACATTACATAGGAGAGTGTAGCTAAGACATGACGTAGGTGTAGGTGGCATTATGGAGTAAGCTGGGTGTTTGTCAGTGACAAGACTTTATAGTATGAGGCAGGTAGTGTAGGTGTAATTAGAGTTAGGTCCTACAGGCATTGTTTGAAGTGTTCTGAGTAGATACACTGTCTGCGCTCTGTAGGAACAATTCAAATATGGCCCCACCCGCAGAAAGTGCCGACAAGTGGCAATGTCAGTGATGTTTACCTGATGTACCGCTCCCCATTATATCCTATGGGAGACACATCACTACCTGTCGGCAATTCGCTGGCCCGCCCCTTTTTTAGAAATGTTGATGATTTGAATATTGGAGCCTTTCTCTCTCTCTCTCTTTCTCCCTTTCTATGATTATTGTATTTGGTATTGGACTACATTTGACAGTAATGCTCATTTGGATGTTGATCCGCATTAAGCTCCTACAGCACAAACTGCTTTCTGGATTTTAAAACAAGGGAAAATAAATGTGGCATAAAATATAACTATTCCTATTGTATAGCTGTGGACATAATACAGAACAATTTTATTCTGAAACTTAAAAAGATGCTCTAGTTTGAGTGCTTGCTACACTGGACGTCTTAATTTTGCTGTCTACACAGATATATTGGTGAATGAGAGAGGCCCAAAGAGAGAGCCCTGAACAGGCCTGAGCAGGGCAAGAGAGGAACCCACCCAGGGCCCAGGTAAATGAGGTTATGAGAATGTGCAATGTACATTCTGTATTTAGTATATGAAAAAGTGTTAAAGGGACATGAAACCCAAATTTTTTTCTTTCATGATTTAGAAAGAGCATGCATTTTTAAACAACTTTCTAATTTACTTCTATTATCTAATTTGTTTTATTCTCTTGATATTATTTTCTGAAAAGCATATCTAGATAGGCTCAGTAGCTGCTGATTGGTTCCTGCACATAGAGGCCTGGGGTGATTGGCTCACCCATGTGCATTGCTTTTTCTTCAACTAAGAATATCTAAAAAATGAAGCAAAATAAATAATAGAAGTAAATTGTAATGTTGTTTAAATTTGTATTCTCTATCTTAATAATGAAAGAAAACTTTAGGGTTTAGTGTCCCTTTAATAGTATCAGTAGGTGTAATATATAGTTTTATTCTTTATAGAGGTAACTCTAAATGTTGGAACAGGGGTGGGCCATATAGGGTGCAGGGCATACGGGGGGATAAGGGTGCTAGGGGGAGGGGCCCAACAAATGTATCTTGCCCTGAAACATCTAAAAAGATAAAGTTCTTTATGAAAACCTTTCGCTATCTGCTCCAGTATTTTCAAAACTACTGTAAAGCCAGAGAAAATAGGAACATTTTGGGTCATCTAAATAAAGCCAAAAAAATAGCAGGTGTGTCTGTATTGCAGGAAAACAGATATTGCGAAAGAATTCAAAGCAAAACCTTAGTTTGCAAAGAAATTTGCCTTCCCTTCTACTTTCTACCAAAGAAGGATCTCATTATATTTAACTTCACTGTCCTTTCTCCCTTACATTAGTACTGTCATGATTCCCATATAGGGCTACATTACGAGTGGAGCACAATTTATCACCCCCACTCGCATGTTAAATTCGTTAGACTGAGGCTTTTCGTGTGCATCGGGTAGAAAACGTATTAGAAGTTGAAGGTAAAAACTTTTTGCACGAGCGGTAAACTGACACATGCAAAAAGCTGAAGTTTGAATATTGGGAACGTTTTAATGTATTTCCCCATACTTCAATGGAGCACAAAAAGTGAAAAAAAATATATACTTGCGCGCAAATCCGATTGCACACTAACCTGACATGAAATCTGAATGCTCCACATTCCAATGTTCTTCAAATAGCTGAATATGTTCTATTTATTCTTAAATAAATATTTCTATAAATATCTGATGCACTCCAATGCATATGTACACACATATAAATATATATATGTATATCTTTGAGCCCTTATATCTTTTTTATGCAATTTTTTTTTTTATAATTTTCATCAGTGTAATTATGAGTGTAACTGTACTTTTTAATGTGTTTTGTGCAACTTTTTAGTCAAGCATAACAGTTAACCAGAGTTCGGTAATCATGCTAACCCAACATTTATTAAATTCAATTGTTTCTAAATAAAAGTATTTACTTTCAACTTATAATGCACGCTCTACTTCCGATGTGCTCAAAGAGCCACGATAAACACCTTATAGCTTGCGAGCAACAGTTAGCATGCTACTCGTAAGCTCTTAGACAGGTATGAAAACTTTCAGAAAGTTACAAATTTAAGGCAATGAAATTTTGCTGGCCAACTAAAAACTATGATGCAACCACTTATTTGAAAATCTGTACCACATACTGTATGTAAGATGCAAGAATTCCTGTATCTTCCTTCATGTTCAGTCCTTTTCAAACCTAAATATTTCAATACATTTCATTTTAAACATTTCCTAAACTCAAGGTGTTACAGGCATCAGGGTTGTTAATAATTATTTCCCAAAATTATTAATCTCAATGTTTCTAAGTGTCTGAGTGGTTTATATTGCCTTTTCAAGTGAAACTAGCAAAAACTGCTGTGAGCTATGTTGACATTTTTAAGGGTAGATAATTATAGTGCATTGCACTCAAGCTTTCTATGGAGACATTTAGGCAAATATTAAAGACACCTTGTTTAATAAAAAAAATGTATATCATATTAAAACATTAAAAACTGCATTGTAAATTGCATAGGAATTCTGATAGATTGGAATCCAGGTCAAAATGGGAGAAATAGAATTTAAAAATACATAACATTCTAAGGGGCCTATCTATCCGAAAACGGAGCTTGACGGCCGCTGCTCCATAACCGCTGCTCTATAACCCTGCTCAGAGCAGGTGGACAGGAAACGCCGGAATTCAACCCGATCGAGTACGATCGGGTTGATTGACACCCCCTGCTGGTGGCCGATTAACACCCCCTGCTGGTGCAATGCTGAATACGGAGAGCGTATTGCTCTCTGCATTCAGCGATGGCTTGCGGACCTGATCCACACTGTCGGATCAGGTCCGCAAGACATTTGATAAATAGGCCCCAATATGTACTATTCTTTTATAAGTGTAACAGTTAAAGTAGCAAAATCAAAATTCTGTTGTGAATATTCAGGGAACATTTGTATCCCATTTTTTTTTTTTTTTTTTTTATAAACATTTTTTATTGAAGTTTCAAAACATCAAAAAAACAGATACAATAGATATAGATCGCCCATCAGCAATAGATATTATAGAGCACAACATACAATATTGTGACATGATGAACTACCTAAGAAGGAGAACTAAGAAAAGAAAACAACTTCACCTCGCCTGTGTGTGCTAAAGCTATAGAGAGGTAGGGCTTGCCCACCTGAATATCAATCAGCATATTTAAGGTATAGTGTGACTGTATCAAGATATGGGTAGCTGTGTGAGGCGAGCTCATATAAATGGCATCTCGAACTATGCTCTGGTAATGAGGAGAAGACACTATGGGCAATGTAAAATGAAACTTCTTTTTTATAATGTTAACTAAAGGAGGGTCCCCATGACTATGTTGAGAGTATGCTATATACTATTCTAGTGTATGAATATTTAGAAGTGGGGAACTAGCATCTGTGGTAGTCATACTTAGGACATAGGGGATAGAGAAGAGAGAGAGAAAAAACAGCGGGCCAGAGCCGCTCATAATATAGAGAAAAGCAGGGGAATAGAGATGGTATCCTCTACCAAAGAGCAGTAGAGTAACCAGATGGGAGGGTAGATAGCGGGGGTGGAGAAGTAATTATTTCTATTGGGGGGTGTCTAGGGTCAGGGGCAAAGACCAAACAATGTAGAAAACCAAAACTATACCACCATTTAATCAGGGTCGAAACTAGGATGTCATCTGACTTATGCATGTGAGTGTAGGTATATAGCAGAGTATGCGAGCATTGATACATCAAATTTTAACCTGCTTAGCTGCAATAATTCAAGTTATATACATTGAGAAAGTCACCTAGTACTAGGAACTATAGTGGAGTGTTCTCTTATATTAAAAAAAAAAAAAAAAAAAAAAGGAAAACACATAAGAAAAGTAAGTTTCCAAGTATCAGCATTCCCCTGGCTAATTGCCTTGTGGCATGAGTAGATGTACCCACAGCCCAGCATAGATAACTGAAACAAGTACATATAATATGTCCTGAGATGGGTAGAATATGGAGAGTAGTGCATGGTCATTGGGGGTGTGCCCTCATATACCACCATGTTTACAGTCAAAGGTCAGAAGGGCAAACAGAGGGATGTTAAATGCGGCCAGAAATTATTCTACATTTCCTTCCTTATGCCCCTATCAGGCTGTAAAACTATATGACGAGGAAGGACATGCATAAATAAGGAGAGAAGGAAAAGTTAACGTCTGTTAGCAATTTGGCCCATAATCAGCAGGCTATAGAAGCAAACCAGAACCTTCATCCTATACCAGATCTTGGGCTTAGGAGGCAATATAATAGGGATTCCTCTATATCTCCAGAATGTCCTATTAGGGAGATGTGAGAAGTCCAAATGCAGCAGTGTGACAGGCTGCGGTCCGTTGCAAGCAAAGTCAAAAGCTTTATAGGAATGTTCTTCAATTCCTGTCTGGGGAGCTCCTCTAGTAAAGCACTGTATATCTCACACTTAGCTGCTCCCACAAGTGACTTCAACTTAGGGTGGTAGTCAGAACGTGTGCCACCGGTCCAAATCCTGATGTGAGGTGACAAACTTGCAATCTGTGAGGCGTGTTGTGGGGTGCTGAAGGCTCTTACTCTTACGCGGTGTCTTTTAACTGGTTCTAGGCAGGCCACAGCGCGCCTCTGTTGCGAGATCTCCCTGGTAGCCTGAGGCAGATGTGCAGCCAGATCTCTGAGGGCTTGGAAGCTTTGCCGGAGGGCAATGTAATGGGCCGCCGATCTTTGCGGTGTCCTGTCCTCTTCTGTTCCCTCGTGCGCCATGTCTCCAGCGGAAGCAAGGGGAAAGTGTAAAGACAGCGTCTGTGCGGGGTGACAGTCTACTGGGGCTATCTCCTGTTGTCGCATTTTAGTAAGTCTCAGACCCCGACACCCGATGTAAAGTGAGGGAGGGAGAAAGTAGGGCAAAAGAGGGGGGGGTTCCACAGCTCTGAGCACAGGAGGCAGCAAAAGAGAGTAGTTATGCCAGGTAGGTGCGGTAGGAATTAGACCAAAGAAAGTCCGATTACCGGTTTAAATCCTGAGGCATTGATTTGTAGGTACAAGGCTTGCCACACGATCACAGCCTGGAGTAATTCGCCTTAGTAAGTGCGGAGACAGGATCCAAGATGGCGACTTGATTCCTCCATGGCCCAGAGCTGCTTCATACCGGAGCTCTATGCTGAAGCTTTCTCCTTCTAATCTCTGCCGTTCGAGCTGAATCCAATATTTCTCTGTAAAGTATGTATTTATAGGGATAAGAATTGAAGTTATGTTCTGGAAACTATGGCAGTTATTAGCTTAATATGATATAGGTTTGGAGAGCTCCATGTAGGTGCGTCTGCTCTGCTTAGCGGTTGGCTCCGCCCCCCCCATTTTTTTTTTAACATTTACTATACCTTATTTAGAAGCAGGTGAATGCTTAGTACCACACAAGTCGCAATGACAATTTCAAAATAGTAATTATATTAATAGGACTCACTTATTATTATTATTATTTTATTATTATTATTACCTATGTTTCATTAGAAAGCTTGTATAACATAATTAGACATGTGCATGGCTAAAAAATTCGGTTCAGTTCGGTTCGGATCGATTCTGATTTTTTTTAATTTCGGTTCGGAGCGATTCGAATTCGGAAAAATTTGAATCGATTCGGTTCGGATTTGTTTCGGATTAATTCGGATTCGAATAAATTCAGTTCGGTTTTGTTTCGGATTCATTCGGATTCGAATAAATTCGTCTGGATTCGATTCGGTTCGGAAATTCGGAATTTCGGTAAGTGTTAGGTGGGATTAGACTAGTATTATGTACTAAATTCGGCTGAATTTGGTTTGGTTCGGTTCGGAATTTCGTTAAGTGTTAGGTGGGATTAGACTTATACTGTACAATACTAGTGTAATCCATGGCCATCCGAATTTACCGAATAAATCCGAAGTAATTCGGATTTATTCGGTAATTCGGCAGTATTTTAATTCGGAAATTCGGTTCGATTCTAATCGCCGAATTTTCCGAATTTCCGAATTGATCCGAAACTAATCGCACATATCTAAACATAATGCAAGGCTTTTTCATTAGTTAGAGAGGAGACCATTATTATGATTTGACAAAGTGTAATAACAATTTTTAATGATTAAAATAACAAAAATATGCAATTCCAGTCTTCAACCGATTCCATAAAGATGATTTCCTTTGTAGTTTTGTTCTTCTGCCTATATTTATATACACTATGATAGCCATAAAATATATTTCTGTCTGATTATGTACAATTCAAATAAAGATGTTTTTCTATAATGTTACTGTGCTGAGATTGGTATTATCCTACTGTGCTCACAACATAGGTTGAATTATTATCATTATTAGACACATTATCTATTTGGCAGCAATGATATTAGTTTTTTCATGCTGAGATATTCCATTTGCTTTTATCAAACGCTAATGGTTTTCATGCATTCTTTGCCTTGATTTTTGTGTACATTCAATGTTCTTATCATATTGCTAATTTTAATTTTAATGCAGATGTTACTTTTTGGTTTTTTTTATTTATTTTTTATTTTAAATCTAATTAGAATGTCTGTTACTATAAAACTGATTTTTCAAATGCTTCTGAATCAGGGCAATTCTGCAGAAATATACAGTTACTACAAAACATTTAAAAGTATAAAAGTAAATGTTTGCAGTACTTTTTGAGAAAACTGTGATTTTCTCTAATAGATATCAACATTGACCTATATAAAAAAAATCCTGATGACCAATGAACAAATGGCATTCACAGCTAAACACAAACCTGGTATGGCACATACCTCATTAGTAAAATTTCTATCTATCAGAAAATACTTTTCAAGCCATTTGTTTTATGAATGTTTGACCAGTTTGTATGGTACAGATTTGGCTTTTCATATGAACTTTAAAAATATTTGTTTTCAAACATACACAGTTCAAATTTAATTGGCTGTATATATTTTGCTACTATGGGCAAGAGTACATGTGGAGCACTAATTGAATGCATGTCCGCAAACGGGAAAATAGCGCGCAATAAATAACAAGCCATTAGAAGTGGTAGCAATTAGCACTCAGAAAATTAATCAGAGATCAGATCTCTGGTTAATTTTCTAAAAGTTCCCCAAATGCCCCCAAAATAAAGGGTCTTTTAGTTTTTTGTTGTTTTTTATTATATAATTTTATTACAACTTGCAGCATACATAAGTATACAGGGCATTAATAACATTCCGTTGATCAGTAATTACAATAACGGGTTGTAGCAAAACTTGAAGATGTCCGTTGATTTACATTGTAGCATGTCCGTTATAGTTGAGCAAGAGCTGCAAACCCAAAGGGACTCCAGAGAATGTAAAAGGCTATTGACAATTGCAAATCAAGTGAATTGCTTAAATCATATAATATTTAGTAAGCTGTTTACTATACTTTAACAAGTGAATCAATAAGGAATCTTGAGGGTAATTTTCCTATTAATATGGAGTACAACAGTGTAGTGACAATGGGTTGGAAAGGACCATTCGTTTCTGTCTAGGGGGCCGAATTATCAAGCTCCGAACGGAAATTGATGCCCTGTGTTTCTGGCGAGCCTTCAGATTATGGGGCCTCTCTATCAAGCTCCGCATGGAGCTTGACGCCCCATGTTTCTGGCGAGCCTGCAGGCTCCCCAGAAACACATGTTATGAAGCAGCGGTCTAAAGACCGCTGCTCCATCACCTGTCCGTCTGCTCAGAGGCGGCAGACAGACATCGCCGGAAATCAACCCGATCTAATATGATCGGGTTGATTGACACCCCCTGCTAGAGGCCGATTGGCCGCAAATCTGCAGGGGGCAGTATTGCACCAGCAGATCACAAGAACTGCTGGTGCAATGATAAATGCAGAGAGCGTATGCTGTCGGCATTTATCGATGTGCAGCGGACATGATCCGCAATATCGTATCATGTCCGCTCACATCATGATAAATAGACCCCTAGGAGTACTGTTGGGAAGAGTGGGAGTTATAAGCCAAATGCCTACTATTATGTATGTAAGGGAGGGAGGAAGGGAGCTAGAGAATTGATAATCTATTGATTCGTTCGTGATTCCCAGAGGAATATAATGTTGTAATACATTTCTAGTGTATTTGAGATTAGATAGTGATATTTTTCTAGCTTGAGGTTATTTTGGGTTTCTTAAATCCACATTTGTAGGGTAGATGGCCTGGCTTTTTTCCAAATATGTGGAATTATTTGGTTTGCACTATTTATTTAGTGCTGCAGAATCTGTTGGCGCTCTACAAAAAAACGAAAATAATGATTTATCATTATTGGGAAGAGATTTTTATTGTATGTATTGATTGGAGTTTGGGGTAATTATAAAATATAGGAAGGTCAATGGATATGAGGGTGGTCTTTTAGTTTTTTATAGAAAAAAAAATTGTAGCTTTTTTCCCCATAAAAAACTAGTGCACTAGGCAGTTTTTAGGAGTTAAAAGTGACGGGAGTGGGGTGTTAGAAAAAAACTGAAAAGTGCCTTCACATTGCACTCTATGAGATCTGTGTGTTCCCTGTAAATATATATGTATAAGACATACAGTATATATTTATGTGTTAATATGTGTATTCATATACATACAGGTACGTATATATTTACATTTTCTGCCCAACTCTGCGCGACTTACCCCCCTTTGCTGCGCTTAGGTTCTCATGCCGTGTAATGCTTCTGTGCAATGTGAATGTTTGCGTGCGCAGGTATTATTCAGTTGAGTGCAAATATCGCTTTCGCAGAAGCAATATTTTGCGCTCAACTTGTAATCTGGCCCTATATAGTTAGGAAAATAAAAAACATTATAAGACTGAGAAAAACCTGTTTCTTATAGTTTTCACATTTAACTTAGTGTGAATGTAGGACATGTAAATGTTCCAGATTGAGCACATACTCAATTTAGGTGACTGACATCCATACCAATGGTTCCAATTTTCACAGGACATTCAGTTGTTGTTTTTTGTTGTTGTTGTTTTTTTATTAAATGTCCCATGGTATAATTGTCTCATAAGTCGGTCCCACATTGTAAAAAATGTGCTCTGAGGTTTGGGCTTGGCATGGATGTCACTGGCTGGGGTAATCAGACGAGATCTTTATTGGTCATATGCAAATATTTGTTTATATATCAGTCTTTTGCAATTTACAGATTTGATCAAATAATATATGAATTAATATATTGTACATACTATGTGTAATTGACATTGGGTGTTTAGGGTAGAGTAGAGAAGGCAGAGCTATGGAAACAGTCAATAAACCTTGTCGATACTCCTGTAATCTTCTTATTTTATTGCTTTGCTGCAAAGTGTCTCTAGATTATTAATTGTTTCAAATATTAGTAACTATTAAAAATGTGGGTAGGGTGTGTCCAAGTCTTGGCCCTTTTTAGTCATGAATTTCAGGAGCTCCAACTATAACTTGATTTATATGACAAATATCTCTCTGCTAACATTTCATATTTCATCATAACCTATGGAATATGCTAAGAAGAAGATCCGGAGCCAGCGGATACCTTTTTTACTTGTGATCCAGGCCTTAGAAGATCAGAACCGACTGAGACTGTTGATGGCGGCCTATATCACATTATCACTACCCCCCCCCCCCCAGGTCAGACATCAGGCTGGGTAAGAGCGGCTCTAGCCTGCTGAGAGTAACACACTTCACAGCTCTAGCTATACTCCTATATAACAAACAACACTGTCAACAGAGGCCCAGAGATTAGATGGAATCTATATACTACTATAGAGTCAGACATAATAGCGCTACTGAAGGGGATGTCGTACAAGATGAAGAATCAGTTTACCTCCTGGGGAGTCTGAGAGTGGGAAGGGGCAACTCCTCAGTAGAGAACGGGACACACAGGTCATCACCGACTTTAGCAAAACTGCAGGACCCGAATGAAGTGGAGCACGATTGAGGTGCTGTTAATAACTCAGACGAACCCGCTAAAGCAGCTGCACGGACGATGACAGAAAGACACCACTAAACAATTCCCACCCAGATTCCCCACTAGGCACTTATCCTAGCTCCAACACTCCTACATGGATAAATTTAAGTCAACCTCCCCAGGCGATGCAGACGGTTGACGGGGGACTGAGATATGGTAAGGAGGCGCAGCATTTGGAGAAACTGTTGCCGGGATATCTATATCCTTTTTTCAAACACCCCATGGCTCTAATGATCCGAACTGTCAGAAAATCTGTGAGAGCTGCCAAGCTTACTAATTGCGATCAGCATCAACATCTAGTGAGGAGTCACTACTCTCTAACGAAGAAACATTTCCTTTCACATCATCAGGTTATTGCAGATGTCCGAAGCACATGGAAGGACTTTGACTCTCTGTTTTCAGAATGTGGCATAGGTTAGATATAAGGTAGCACCCTAGAATCTCTTACGCCTAAATTTAGAGTTCTGCATTAGCAGTCAAAATCAGCATTAAGGGGTCCTAACGCTGCTTTTGGCTGGCCGCTGGTATTTAGAGTCAGTCAGGAAAGGGTCTAACGCTCACTTTCCAGCCACGACTTTTCCATACCGCAGATCCCCTTATGTCAATTGCGTATCCTATCTTTTCAATGGGATCTTTCTAATGCTGGTATTTAGAGTCTTGGCTGAAGTGAGCGTTAGAACTCTAACGACAAAACTCCAGCCGCAGAAAAAAGTCAGGAGTTAAAAACTTTCTGGGCTAACGCCGGTTCATAAAGTTCTTAACTACTGTGCTCTAAAGTACACTAACACCCATAAACTACCTATGTACCCCTAAACCGAGGTCCCCCCAAATCGCCGCCACTCTAATAAATTTTTTTAACCCATAATCTGCTGACCGCACACCAGATTCCACCTACATTATGTACCCTTATTCTGCTGCCCCTAACATCGCTGACACCTACATAATATTTATTAACCCCTAATCTGCCCCCCCCAACGTCGCCGCTACCTTACCTACACTTATTAACCCCTAATCTGCCGACCGGACCTCGCTGCTACTCTAAAAAATGTATTAACCCCTAAAGCTAAGTCTAACCCTAACACTAACACCCCCCGAAGTTAAATATAATTTTTATCTAACAAAATAAATTAAATCTTATTAAATAAATTAGTCCTATTTAAAGCTAAATACTTAGATAGTAGTAGTAGATGGCGCTGGTCTATTGAGTGATTTTCTCTAGTAAGTGAAGAGAAAAAAGGCTTGATGCATATATTGAAGCCAATTAATATGGGTGCAGTATACTCACTCCATAAGATGAATCTTTACAGCTGAAAGGGAATGTAGCGTCAGATGGCAAGAGTCCACAGGTTCCTGGAGTCAAATACTGAATTTTCAGGTTTATCCAAAAGTGGACTATAAATGAATAGAGACCCAAATGACAAAAGTATCCAGTGTATAATTGAAAAAATGTAGTAACTTACTCCATAAATAAGGAGATTCCAGCTCAGCACAGCAAAACAAGATCTTGACAATCTTTCAACAAAGGATAAAAGGTTTTATTTGCTCAACGCGTTTCAACGTATTACACGTCTTTATCAAGAGCATACATTAAAACAAGTAAAACAGGTAAGTAAAACCAAGTATTATACTTACCTGTAAAATAAACACTAATATAGCTACAATATAACGAATAATTATATTGTAGCTATTTTAGAATTTATATTTATTTTACAGGCAACTTTGTATTTATTTTAACTTTTACAATAGCTATTAAATAGTTATTAACTATTTAATAGCTACCTAGTTAAAATAATTACAAAATTTCCTGTAAAATAAATCCTAACCTAAGTTACAATTAAACCTAACACTACACTATCAATAAATTAATTAACTAAACTACCTACAATTATCTACAATTAAATCAACTAAACTAAATTACAAAAAAAAACACTAAATTATAAAAAATAAAAAAAGATTACAAGAATTTTAAACTAATTACACCTACTCTAAGCCCCCTAAAAAAAATAACAAAGCCCCCCAAAATAAAAAACTTTGCCTACCCTATTCTTAATTAAAAAGTTAACAGCTCTTTTACCTTACCAGCCCTTAAAAGGGCCTTTTGCGGGGCATGCCCCAAAGTAAACAGCTCTTTTGCCTGTAAAAAAACATACAATACCCCCCCCCAACATTACAAACCACCACCCACATACCCCTACTCTAACTCACCCAAACCCCCCTTAAAAAACCTAACACTAAGCCCCTGAAGATCATCCTACCTTATCTTCACCCAGCCGGGTATCACCGATCCGTCCAGAAGAGGGTCCGAAGTCTTCATCCTATCCGAGCAGAAGAGCTCCTCCAGAGGGTCCGAAGTCTTCATCCTATCCGGGCAGAAGAGGACATCTGGACTGGCAGACATCTTCATCCAGGCGGCATATTCTATCTTCTTCAATCCGGAGAGGAGCGGGTCCATCTTGAAGCAGCCGACGTGGAGCCATCCTTCTTCACCGACGTCCTAAGTCCGAATGAAGGTTCCTTTAAATGATGTCATCCAAGATGGCGTCCCTCGAATGCCGATTGGCTGATAGGATTCTTTCAGCCAATCGGAATTAAGGTAGGAAAAATCTGATTGGCTGATTGAATCAGCCAATCAGATTCAAGTTCAATCCGATTGGCTGATTGGATCAGCCAATCAGATTGAGCTCACATTCTATTGGCTGATCAGAACATCTCATATGTATTACAATGTCCTCTCAGACATAAGCCCACATTTACATTATCAGCCACTAATCTGTATGTAAGCTATTGCTAATTGATGATTTTATGTGACCTATAAATTAGATGCTATCTTATACTATATCTTCACATATGGTAGGGCTAACAACTGTCTTTCATTGGTAATACTATGTCTTCAGTGTATAAGAGCTTTAGCCATATTATTTATGTTTCAGCATAGCATGTGTGTTACAGTACCCTCTCATACGAAAGCCCACATTTACATTTACAGTTGATAATTTGATTATTAACCTTTACTAATAGATAACTCTATGTGAACTATATATTAAATGTTGCCAGTGAGCACCCAGGGCTGAGAATGTTGCAGGGTTATGGGATGTGTACCCAGTCCAGTCTGAGAGTGCAGTCCCCTTCCGTGTTTTGTATATATTAAATGCTATTCCATTTTATATATCATCGTACTAGCTCAATTTGCTCTACCATTATTATTTTTGTATTTACTATTATATATTTATCAAATGGTCCAAGAGTGGCCATCACCTAACTACCAATTGCCATAATATCACTGACCTACCTGGTCCAAGAGAGGCCAGCGCGGTAGTTACATCAAACGCATCAAAAGTTGTGTTATTTCACCCTCTATAGTGCTGCCATTACAAGTTTTGAAACAGCCGTGTGTGCGATATGGTTGCTTTGCGCTCCATACCGCTCACAATACAAGCGCTGTTTTGACGTGCTCGTGTACGCTTTCCCCAAAGACATCAATGTGGAGAAGGTGTCAGAAAAAACCTAACACCTGCGATCGTGGAATGAAAAGCTCCGTAACGCAGCCTTATTGATGTCTATGGGGGAAAAAAAAGATACGTTTAAACCTTACACGCTGACATAAACCCCCACATCTAAACACCCCTAATCTGCTGCCCCCGACTTCACCGCCACCTACATAATGTTATTAACCCCTAATCTGCTGCTCCCAATATCGGCGCCACCTAAATAAATCTACTAACCCCTAATCTGACGCTCCCGATATCACCACCACTATACTATACATCGCCTACACTATAATAAAGATATTAACCCCATACCTCCACTCCCCGACATTGTCACAACTAAATAAAGTTATTAACCCCTAAACCTCTGGCCTCCAACATAACTACCACTAAATAAACCCATTAACCCCTAAACAGCCAGCCCCCCACATTGCAAAAACCTAAATTAAACTATATTAATCCCTAAACCTAACCCTAACGTAACCCTAACACCCCTTAACTTTAACATAATTAAAGTAGAGCTAAATTAAAGTTACAATTATTAACTAAATAATACCTATTTAAAACTAAAAACAAACTTATCTGTAAAATAAAACCTAAGCTAGCTACAATATAACTAATAATATTACACTAAAACCTAACATTACAAAAAATAAAAAACACTAAAATTACAAAAAATAAAACAACTACCATTACAAAAAATAACAAACGAAATTATCCAAAACAATAAAAATTATCCTTATTCTAATACCCTTTCTATAATAAACTACCAAGGGCCATGAAAGGGGCCTTTTGTAGGGCTTTGCCCTAAAATTAGCAGCTCTTTTGCTAAAAAAAGAAAATCAAACACCCCCTCCCCAACAGTATACAAACACCCACCCAGAAAACCCACAAAATAAAAATAAAGTAAAACCTAATCTATCCATTGCCCTGAAAAGGGCATTTGTATGGGGCATTCAGCTCTTTTGTTGCCCAATAAAAATAAAAAAATGTCTATTCTAAAAAGAAAAAACCCACCGTAAAACAAAAAAAAAAAATTACACAAAATAACAAACGAATTATCAAAAATAACAATAATTATTCCTATTCTAATTACTATTTAAAAAAAAACAGCCCCAAAAAAACAACCTAATCTATAATAAACTACCAATAGCCCTTAAAAGGGCCTTTTGTAGGGCATTGCACTAAGTTAAATAGTTCTTTTACCTGAAAAAAAATTACAAAGACTCACTAACATTACAAACCCCATCTCCCCAAACCCACAAAATAAAAAACTATATAAAAAACCTAATCTACCCATTGCCCTGAAAAGGGCATTTGTATGAAGATTGCCCTTAAAAGGGCATTTATCTCTTTTGTATTGCCCTGAAAGGGGCATTTAACATTTTTGCGAAAAGCCCAAACCCTAAACTAAAAAAAAAACACCCAAAAAAGTTTGAAAAATCCTTGCCAGGAGGCAAGCGACTCCATCTTCATCCAGTCAGCTCCATCTTCATTCAGGTGGCATGTTCTATCTTCATCCCGGCACGCGCACAGCGGGTCGATCCTGAAGACATCTAGCGCAGAGCATCCTCTTCATACGGTCGCCGCCATATACTGAATCTTCAATGCAAGGTACGCGATTCAAAATGGCGTCCCTTGCATTCCTATTGGCTGATTTGATTTTGAAAATTCTAATTATCCAATAGGATGAGAGCTACTGAAATCCTATTGGCTTTTCAAATCAGCCAATAGGATGAGAACTACTAAAATTCTATTGACTAATTTGAATAGCCAATATAATTTTAGTAGCTCTCAACCTATTGGCTGATTTGAACAGCCAATAGGATTTCAGAAGCTCTTATTGTATTGACTGATTCAAATTTCCAAAATCAAATTAGCCAATAGGAATGCAAGGGACACCATTTTGAATTGCGTACCTTGCATTGAAGGTTTAGTATACGGCGGCGACCGTATGAAGAGGATGCTCCGCGCCAGATGTCTTTAGGATGGACCCACTCCGCGCCGCCGGGATGAAGATAAAAAATGCCACCTGGATGAAGATTGAGCCACCTGGATGAAGATCCTTCAAGCGGGTCTTTGTATTTTTTTTTACAGGTAAAAGAGCTGTTTAACTTAGGGCAATGCCCTACAAAAGGCCCTTTTAAGGGCTATTGGTAGTTTATTTTAGGCTAGGGTTTTTTTTTTTCTATTTTGGGTGGACTTTTTTATTTTTATAGGGTTATTAGATTAGGTGTAATTTTTTTAATTTAATTTAAGATAGGGAAATTGTAATTTTAATATTAAGTTAGGGGGCTTTAGGTTTAGGGGTTACTAGTTTAAATTAGTTTATTGCAATGTGGGGGCTTTCGGTTTAGGGGTTAATAGTTTAATTTAGTATATTTCACTAAGGGGGGCTTGCAGTTTAGGGGTTAATAGGTTTATTATAGTGGCGGCGGTGAAGGACTTAATAACTTTAGTATAGTGGGGGCGATGTGGGTGGGCGGCAGATTAGGGGTTAATTATATTTAAATAGTGTTTGCGACATGGGAGGGCGGCGGTTTAGGGGTTAATAACTTTATTATAGTGATGGCAATGTCGGGGAGCGGCGGAATATGGATTAATAAATTGTATTAGTGGTGGCGATGTCGGGAGCGGCAGATTAGGGGTTAAAAAGTTTAATATAGTGTTTGCGATGTGGGAGGGTCTTGGTTTAGGGGTTAATAGGCAGTATATGTGTGTTAGTGTACTTTGTAACACTTTAGTTATGAGTTTTATGTAACAGTTTTGTTGCGTAAAACTCATAACTACTGCTCTCAGATTGCGAAACGGATCTTGTCGGTATAGGCTGGAACACAAGTTTTTTAGCCTCACCACAAAACTTGTAATATCGGCGCTATGTAGGTCCCATGAAAAAACGTAATTTTTACGTGTGCGGGACTGACGTTGTGTTACAGGCTAAAAGGCTTGCGGTACAGCTATAGAAAGAAAAAAAGAGAGGTTTCTGGCACTCCAGCAATACTTCTAAAAACCTTTTCATTGAATTCTCCAACATGGAGAGGATAAAAAACATGCATCTTACGCGTTTTGGATATACTCCTTAATCATAAATGCTCATAGACCATTATGAGCACAGGTGCATTTAAACAAATAACCTGAACATCATTTGTTAGACATAAGTCACATGACAGAATAATTAGCTACTTAACTCATAAGTGAATACAATATGCAGGATACATGTAATATTATGATGCAAAAAACATATACAATAATAGTTGTACTAATTCAAACGTATATATATACAGTATATATATATATATATATATATATATATATATATATATATATATATATATATATAGGAACAAAAAAGAACTTGCACTCACTGGACTTTTATCAAAATCTTTTTATATAGCAAAAATAATTAGTGACGTTTCGAGGACAGTGTGTCCCCTTCCTCAAAGTCTGAGGAAGGGGACACACTGTCCTCGAAACGTCACTAATTATTTTTGCTATATAAAAAGATTTTGATAAAAGTCCAGTGAGTGCAAGTTCTTTTTTGTTCCTGTATACCTAATTCCACTAGCACCCTGGCAGTTGCAAATAAGTGAGAGTGCACATCTCTGCTAACAAATACATATATATATATATATATATATATATATATATATATATATATATATAAAAGCACTAACATGACAAGTTTGATAACAAGAATCAATGATTTACTCCCTATATGCTATATCACTTTCTCTTCTATGCTTAAAGGGACAGTCTAGTATAAATTTTTCATTATTCAGATAGGACTTTTAATTTTAATCAACTTTCCAATTTACTTTTATCAACAAATCTGCTTTTTTCTCTTGGTATTCTTAGTTTGAACTAAGCATAGGTAGTCTCATATGCTAATTTCTAAGCATTTGAGGGCTGCCTCTCATCACATGCTTTTTAAATCTCTTTTCAACATGAAGAGACAGAAAGTACACTTGGGCCATATAGATAACACTGTGTTCAGGCACAGGGGGTTATTTAAAGGGACAGTCTACCATAGAATTGTTATTGTTTTAAAAGATATATAATTTATTTATTTATTTATTACCCATTCCCCAGTTTTGCATAACCAACACAGTTATATTTATATACTTTTTACCTCTGTGATTACCTTGTATCTAGGAACCTTCTTCCAGCCCCTGATCACATGACTGTGACTGTTTATTATCTATTGTCTTGCATGCCTGAACACAGTGTTATCTATATGGCCCACGTGTACTTTCTGTCTCTTTGTGTTGAAAATAGATTTAAAAAGCATGTGATTAGAGGCAGCCCTCAAAGGCTTAGAAATTAGCACATGAGCCTACCTATGCTTAGTTCAAACTAAGAAAACCAAGAGAAAAAAGCTAATTTGATGATAAAAGTAAATTGGAAAGTTGATTAAAATAAAAAGTCCTATCTGAATAATGAAAGTTTAATTTATACTAGACTGTCCCTTTAAGATTTAGCACAAAACAATGCTAAATTTAAGACAATAGATAATAATCAGTCACAGTCATGTGATCAGGGGGCTGGAAGAAGGTTCCTAGATACAAGGTAATCACAGAGGTAAAAAATATATTAATATAACTGTGTTGGTTATTCAAAACTGGGGAATGGGTAATAAAGGGATTATATATCTTTTAAACCAATAACAATTCTATGGTAGACTGTACCTTTAATTTCCAATCGTTAAAAATAGCCTAAAATATAGCTTTGTGTATATATATATATATATATATATATATATATATATATCCTGTCAAAAATATGTATAAACTAAAGCTGTGATACCTTCTGTATGGACCCTAACGAAAAACATTAAAGGGCTAACTCATGCTGAGTCCCACACTACACTGATATAACAGAACAGAGAATGCATTGGAAAAAAACTAATGCACCAAGATGCCCACTTGCTAACTTAACTTAACTCAAACTTATTACACATATATAATATATATATGTGGTGTGAATGTATGTAGATGTGTTTAACTGCAAAATTCCATCCAAGGACATAAGACATAAGACCTGCCGTCTGGAGAAGCATGTAAAGCTTATATAGAACACAAACAAAATGTTTTGTGTATATCACTATCAGTGTTTACCTGTGTATGGACGAATAGTTTTTGCATTTTGCTAAAGTACCCCTAGCATATATATCTCCCAAACAAACATTGGTAACTACTCCCAGTAATTGATCAGATCAAACTGGAAGTTAAATCCTTTTGGTGATCTAGTTACAAGAGTAAAGATCCAGAAGGTCTCCCTTTTGAGGAGAATTTTACTATGATCTCCACCTCGTTTTGGAATTTTAATCTTCTCAATTATTTTCCATTTCAGGGAGTTAACATCTCCATAGTGTACCTTCAAAAAATGTTTTAAAAAAAAGTAATGAAACTATTAAGTTTTTTATATCCAAGAGGTGTTTCCTAATTCTATCTTATGCTTCCCTGGTTGTACATTCAACATACTGTACTTTGCAGATGGAACACCAAATCATGTACACTACAAATTTGGAGCGACAATTCATACAAGCCTGCAATTGGAATGATTTACCATTTGCAAAGGACACAAAATCAGAACCTTGTTCAATATATGAGCAAGCTATACTTGCCCCAAAGTGACATTTATACGTGCCTTTGCGCATTAGCCATGAACTGGTCCTTGCTTTGGTACTCCTTAGTTTACTGGGTGAGAGTATGTTCCCTAAGGTAGCTCCTCTTTTGTAGGAGAACCTAGAGCCATCTTTTGCAAACATTTCAAGTCTTTCATCAGCTGATATTAAGGAGAAACGTTTCCTTATTATTCCACAGATTTTCTCATATGAATATTATGTGATAAAGGTAACTGCTTCATATCTGGTGGTTTTGTCCTTTCTTCATGGGGTTAGCAAAATAGTTTTTCTATACATTGAGTCTACTTCAGTTGTGGCTTTGTTTATATCTCTCTCTGTGTATCCCCTAGCCTTTAGTCTGTTTATGAGGTCATCACTTTGCCTGACATAATCTCTGTCACTAGAACAATTGTGTTTTACTCTGATGAGCTGTCCCTTTGTTATGGCATATGGGAAATGGCGAGGGTTGGCAACTCCTACCATGTAAAATCGTATTACCTGAGATTGCTTTGCGATAAAGTGTAGTATCCACTTTCGCATTATACATTGACGCTTTCAACGTAACAACAAGAAATTTAATCTCGGTAAGTTGGTGCTCCATAGTAAAAGAAATTCCAATTGTATTACCATTGATGTAGGACAAGAATTCCCCTACCAGGGCGACGTCTCCTCTCCAAATAAGGATGAGATTGTCGATTTACCTATTTGCCTATTAAAGGAAATATTGTCCTTGAAAGGGTTTCCCTCTCCAAAGATGTGGGATGCCTCCAATCAACCTAAAAACAGGTTGGCATATGTAGGGGCAAATTTAGCCCACATGGCCCACCCACACCTCTGGAGAAAGAAATCCCCCTTGAAACTAAAAAAATTATGTGTAAGTAGAAATTCAGCCACCCTTAGCATATGCATTCTAAATGCTGTCAGTCAAATTTGTCAGAAAATATGCTAGCCTCTAGTCCCTTTGTATGTTGGATACTAGAGAACAAGGAAGTCCCATCAACAGTTAGCCAGGAGTAACCCTCAATCCATTGTTCATCCTCCAATAATGATAATAGATGTTGTGTATCCCTGAGATTTTGAGTGACACCATCAATGGTTGTAGTATACTATCCAAACACTGAGACAAAGGTTCACAGAGGCAACCAATGCCTGAAACTATCGGTGTGCCCTTAACCTCTATTGTGGATTTATGCACCTTAGGTAACATATGAAAAATAGGAAGTACCAGTTTGTCTACATTCAAAAATTCAAAGGTTTTCATATTAAAATGGCCTGCATAGAGACCATCATCCAAAACAGATTTCAGTTCTAATTTGAATCTGTTCAATGGATTGAAGGTTAATTTTTGGTAATACATTGAGTCATCCAACTGTCTTGTGGCTTCCTTGATATATGATTGTTGATCCCATACAACCACACTGCCGCCCTTATCCGCCATCTTAATGACCAAATCATGGTTATCTTTCAGGTTGTTCAAAGCCCTCCTTTCATCTAGGGTAAGGTTATGTACTGAGCAGTGTGGCTGCTTTGAGAGGTTAATCAAATCTATTTTAACCTGTTTCTGGAAGGTTTCAAGAATCTCCCCCCTAGAATGGGTTGGATAGAAAACAGATTTAGGATGGAAGCCACTATGCTCTATTATACCTTCACTTTTGCTCCCTTGTTCAATTAGTAAGTCCTCTAGCATTTGTGTAGTACATTGATCCTCAAACTGAAACTCATTATCTATAATGGCATGCTGATTTTCAGGCCTAGGGGTACTGTGTTCTGTTTTATCTTTGTTTTCTGTGAAATAGAACTTTTTAAATGTCAATTGCATAATGAGTCTGTTGACATCTACCGGAGTCTGAAATATATTAAAGCTATGTGTTGGTACATAATTGAGCCCATAGCTCAAGACTCTGGTTTCTACATCGCTCAAAAGGTAATTGGTCAAATGTATTACACTTAATTGCGGTACTTGCTTCTCCTATTTCACCTTCTCAATTGATAATGTGGTTGTGGCACATTTCCCCCTCCCCCTTCTGGTTCGCTTGGGTTTACTTGAAAACCTGCCCGAACTCCTTATCTTGTATACCTGCCTCACTTTGGGCTACATTGGTAACTTGTTCTACTACTGAGGGGGGTATCTGTCTGATTGTATATTTTCCTGATCTTTTTTGTTTGAACTATCAGATTTCAAAATAGATTTAACTTGTATGTTTTCATCCTTATTAGTGTTAATCACCAATGTCTCTATTGAACCTGCTGAATCTTCTCCTGAATCTACATCTGTGTCTGAAAATACAACTTTTTTGTGCCTTTACCGCTACTTGATTTGGACTCTTTTCCACTAGAGAGTTGTTTATTTTTATTATTTATATTCCCAGATCTACCCAATTTTTCCTTCTCCACTTATATACCTGACCTGTGGTATAATCTGGCTGATCTCTGACAAACTTTGAATGTTTGATCTCTATGAGATCCTTCTTCATTTGTGTTAAAGTGTCTGTTTAACATTTTATCATATTTAGAATAATTTGCTTCTAGCTGACTGATATCCAAATCCTTTTTTAGAGAAAACATTTTTTCCCTTATAGCACACAATTGTTTATCCTTAAACTCTATTAACAAGTACATCAATTTCACAGAGCATTCAGATAAAGCATTATTCCATCTTTCAACAATCTTAGTATCATCAATGACAAATGTGGGAAATTTTCTAACACGTAAACCCCTAGGGACAATGCCTAAGCGAATGTAACGCTCCAATGTCCACTTGTCCCACTTTAATTTGGTTTCCTTAACCATTAGGTCTTCCATGGACTGGAACTTGTCCCCTAGTGGATTAGTTGGAGATATATCAGAGAAAATACTTTCAAAATCTTGTGTGAGTTCGTCCAATTGTTCAACATTATTTAATGGGTAAAAGTTCTGTTGGGTGGGCTCCATAATGGGAGTGTAACTAGGTAGGCAAGTTTTATCAAAATCAAGTCACAAATTGTTAATGATGATGACAATAATGATTATTATTGAACCAGGAGGTGATATATTTCAACAAAGATACTCATAGGAATTAAACCCACCGTTCATTGAGCATTAAAAGATCTGATTGCACTGCCACAATCAAATGTATGAAAATATATAAACAAAGAACCCTTGTCTATAGCTCAACGCTCTGAAAAAATGGGTGAAAGCAGGCAAGAAACAAACAATGTCTGTGTTAATAAGCTGTCCCAAAATGACTAAACAAACGTTGCTTTTATGTCAGCTGTAATTGGCAGTTCTCACACACACAGTGAAAAGTGTGACGCAACCTTGGACATAAAAGTCATACACTCTGGGTTTGTGATCCCCACAGGGAACCGGTGTATTTCCACTACCAGTGTGCGCTGTATGAGTATACAGAGCGGAGAGCAACTGTCAGTGTCCTTGCCAGGTATTGGGGGCTTATGAACTCATCATTCCATCCCACTCCTCGAGGAATGTGTTCGGCAACTCAGCCGGTCCTATCGGCATCTGTTTGTTAGCTCTCTTGCTCTGACCCAAATCACGCTGCCACTGCCAGGTATCACTCCTCCCACTCCTGACGTTATTCAATGCTACACTGTGTGTACAACCAATAGCTGACTCTTCTGCTATATGGAACAGCTGCTTGCTGCTTGCAAATCCTTTTCTCTACGTGAGCTTTGCCAATGGAGATGTCAAACCTCCAGTAAACTTGCCCGAATAAAGACGGGTGCCTTGAAACTGGGCAGGTAATGCAATAGAAAGAATAAAGAGAGGTTTCTGGCACTCCAGCAATACTTCTAAAACCCTTTTTATTGCATGAATTCTCCTACATGGAGAGGCTAAAAAACACGCATCTTACGCGTTTTGGATCTACTCCTTAATCATAGATGCTCATAGACCATTATGAGCACAGGTAACCTCAACATCATTGGTTAGACATAAGTCACATGACAGTATCGTAACTTCACAGAATAATTAGTTACTTAACCCATTAGTGAATACAATATACAGGATACATGGAATATTATGATGCAAAAGGTGCAAACGTGTATATATATATATATATATATATATATATATATATATAAGCACTAACATGACAAGTTTGGAACATATACTTTGAGCCTTAAACCATTTAATAACAAGAATCAATTATTTGCTCCCTATATGCTATAACACTTTCTCTTTCTGTACTTAATTTCCCAATCCATCAAAAATAGCCCTAAAATATAGCTTTGTGTATGTATATATATATATATATATCCTGTCAAAAATATGTATAAACTAAAGCTGTGATACCTTCTGTATGGACCCTGACTAAAAACATTGAAGGGCTAACTCATGCTGAGTCCCACACTACCCTGATATAACAGAATAGAGAATGCATTGGAAATCCAACCATTCACCAAGGTGCCCACTTGCTAACTTAAAGGGCAACTAAACCCCAAATCTTTCTTTCATGATTCAGATAGAGAATACAAATTTAAACAACATTACAATTTACTTCTATTATTTATTTTGGTTCATTTTTTAGATATCCTTAGTTGAACAAAAAGCAATGCACATGGGTGAGCCAATCACACAAGGCTTCTATGTGCAGCAACCAATCAGCAGCTACTGAGCATTTCTAGATATGCTTTTCAGCAAAGAATATCAAGAGAATAAAACAAATGAGATAATAGAAGTAAATTAGAAAGATGTTTAAAATTGCATTCTCTTTCTAAATCATAAATAAAAAATGTTGGTTTCATGTCCCTTTAACTCAAACTTATTACACATAATATATATATATATATATATATATATATATATATATATATATATATATGTGTGTGTGGTGTGAATGTATGTAGATGTGTTTAAACGGCAAATTTTCATCCAAGGACATAAGATATAAGACCTGCCGTATGGAGAAGCATGTAAAGCTTGATATAGAACACAATAAAAAATGTACAGCTATTACCGACAAGACTTGTAATGGCTGCGGTGCTGTTTTAACACTGAAATGACAATTTTTTCATTGTTAAAACCCCGAACGTAAAACTTGTAATCTAGGTGGTAGTTATTCCTGTAATAAGGCATTGTTTCTGTCTTAGCCTAATAATACTGTGTATGCTTATTTCTCTGTAAATTGTCATTCTATACCGTGTAATGTATAAAAACCTCATAAAAATGTATTAAAAAATAATGTGGGCAGACAAAATAAAAATCAGATTAATTGTTCAGCAATGAAAAAAAACTTAAACTTAAATTTAATTTAAGGTTGGTTCATGGGTTGTTCCGGGGTCCAGACAATTTTTGACAACATTATTCATTTCCAATAGAAATTTGTTAATCCCTGTTAACATCTGCACAGCAGCAGGGAAACAGCTGGACAGCAGCTTAAACTTAGAGTTAAAAGTAGTAGGTTATGCTAAAGCTACAAGCCAGCAGCAGCAGATTTTTAACAGATATATATATTTTCTAATGGGGTAAGGACTGCCAAGAACAAATGTGAAGCTTACATTCTTATTGCTGAAATAGGAATCAATCAACTGACAAGGATATTGCTGGATCACTACTGAAAAGTGTTAAGGGACATGAAACCCACATTTTGTCTCTTATATATAGAGAATGGAATTTTAAACATCTTTTTAATTTACTCCTATTATCTAATTTGTTTTTATTCTCTTGATATTCTTTGCTGAAAAGCATATCTAGATATGCTCAGTAGCTGCTGATTGGTTGCTGCACATAGAAGCCTCATGTGATTGGCTCACCCCATGTCGCATTGCTTTTTCTTCTAATAAGGATATCTAAACGAAGCAAAATAAATAATATAAGTAAATTGTAATGTTGTCTAAATGTGTATGTTCTATCGAATCATGAAGTAAAGGATTTTTGGGTTTATTGGCCCTTTAATCTATAAAGTTAAAAACCTTTCCTGCATGCAAAAAAAGTGCTTCTTCTTCTCCGCCTCCAAGAAAAACTTTTTATGCCTTTAGGAGTAACAATTATACACACATTGAACAAATCAACTAAATTTTGTTTGCTTGCCATTTATTCAATAGTTTATTTGTAAAAGGGGTTGATTGTTTAAAACAAATGCAAAGAATCAAAAAATGCAAAATCAGTGATATTTTTACATTTCGATAATAAGAGTAAATTAGAAAGTTGCTTAAAATTTCATGCCCTATCTGAATCATGGAAGAAAAAAAAAATTGGGTTCAGTGTCCCTTTAAAGGGACAGTAAACACCAGAATTGTTGTTTAAAAAGGTAGATAATCCCTCTATTCCCATTCCCCAATTTTGCATAGCCAACACAGTTATAATAATATACTTTTTACCTCTGTGAATTCACCTTGTATCTATGCCTCTGCAAACCTGCCCCCTTATTTCAGTTCTTTTGACAGACATTCATTTTTTAGCCAATCAGTGCTTGTTCTTAGGAGCTTTGTGTGGCCGGAGCTCAATTTTATATAGATGAAACTCATGAACTAAACGCCCTCTAGTGGTGAAAAACTGTCAAATGCTTTTCGATTAGAGGCAGTCTTCAAGGCTCTAAGAATTAGCACATGAACCTCCTAGATTATAGCTTTCAAATAAGAATACCAAGAGAACAAAGCAAAATAGGTAATAAAAGTAAATTGGAAAGGTTGTTTAAAATGACATGCCCTATTTAAAACATGAAAGATTTTTTTGACTTTACTGTCCTTTAAGTACTTTAAAATTATTAAAGACACATGAAACCCAATTTTTTCATGATTCAGACAAACATACAATTTAAAAAAAAAATCCAATTAACTTATGTTATCTAATTTGGTTTATCCTTGTGGTATTCTTTGTTGAAGAGTTACCTAGATAGGTGTCTGGAACACTACATGACATGAAATATTTACTGCCATCTATTGGTCTTGTAAATGGATAATATTCTAGCAAAACTGCTGCCATATAGTGCTTCAGACATGTGCACACCCCTAAGCTTATGCTCCTGCTTTTAAACAAAAGATACCAAGAGAACTAATACATTTATTTACAGAAGTAAAATTATCTGTATTTCTACTGGTGTTTTCTTAGGTGCTAGTTGTTTAAATGATTATTATTTATAGTTAGCTTGTTTTTTTTATTGATCATGTAATGAATTATATCATTAAGCATTTAACCAATGAATATAAAAAAGCAGATTGAGTCCTGGTAGCGACTTCACCCTTCTCGTGCCTATCTCAGTTAATTCTTTAATAAAAAATCCTATAGAATGGTTGGGAAACCAGGCCCAGACTATAGCAAAGAAGGGGATTGCACAGGGTCTTTTTTAGAGATAATGCAAAGCAGGTAGTCTAGTACACGGTTTAGAATCTAGGCTAAGAAATATATTGATATTTTAATAGTGGATATAACCAGTATTATGGGCTGTATGAGGTAAATTATTGTATATTAAATACAATATGGTACGTAGGCAGGATTATATACAGGTAGTCAGGCAAGAAGAAGTTACAGTTGTAATAGATTACAAGTAGTACCGATACCAGTCTGGTAATTCATGCATGAATATTCAGACAGCATGCAAGGGTAAAGCAGAAGTCAGACAAAATGGCTTAAAGTGATGGTAAACGTTAAATAATCAAAATGCATACATGTAATCTTTGCCATTCAAAAAGTATGTGTGTACCTTTTTTTAAAAAAAAAAATCCATCTGTGAAAGGGGTTAAATTAGAGCATTACAGTAATTAATTCTATTACATTGTTATGCCGGGGCCCACATGGGATGAACTCTTTTTTTATGACAATTCCAGTGACCAATCCAATCAACATGGTGTGTCAGTTGACAATCCAGCCGATAGAAAGCCTATGTAGAGGGTGGATGTGACTGCTCTCTAACATCACACGCCCAGCCAATAGAGGAAATGAAGGGTGGGCAGAGGAGACAGTCAATACCAATTCGGATTATAAACCTTTTATTATAAAATATATATACACTTTAAAAAAATATATATATATGCGGTTTAACTTGACAACTAATAATGTTTTCTTGCAACATTCTTACAGTCTGAATTTACCATCACTTTAACATTCCCTGCTTTTTTCAAAAAAAGATACAAGAGAATGAAGAAATTTGCTAATAAGGTGTTAAATTAGAAACATGCGTAAAATTGGCATGCTTTCTCTGAATCACAAAAGAAAAATTTTGGGTTTACTATCCCTGTTAAGTATAGAGCAAACAGGTGCAAGCAGAGTAGGAATCTGAAAGCAGGGCAAAAGGCCGCAGGGGCCTAGTACAAAGAAATACATTTTTAATGACAATGACAAGCAACATCTATGATCAACATGAAATAAATTAACAAGACAACAGCCCAAGATAACAGCATTTGACATTTAGGACAGGTGATTAATATTACTATGATGATCACCTGCAAGCCAAACTTATTTCCCAATATTTAACATCAGAAAGTGAGCTAGGGGTTCTTTAACAATCCTCATCTCCTACATAGTAAATTAACTAATGCCAGTGGGCAGTTGATCACCATTCCACCCCAAGGAGAAAAGAAAGAGGGGCCTCTCCTTTCAAATTAGGGACACTTGTTCCTCTAGGTGGAAAAAGGTGGAGATGAGAAGTTTAAAACAAATCTTTAAAGCCAAAAAATCATTGACACTTAAAAATATGCAATTTTAATATGAATAGTGAAAGTCACAATAGATATATCATAGGGAACAAATTTAAATAAATATTATCATGAATGAATTAACATACAAAAGAGATGGAACCAAGAGATGTCATCCTGATACATTTTAGAGTGCTACCTAAATGCTACATGGTCTAAAAGATAAAACGTACCAGGGAGAGGCTCTATGACCCAAATATTTATAGCTTAGAGGAGAGAATGGAAAGAGGTGATATGATAGCAACTTTCAAGTATATTAAAGGGCTTAGTAAAAATGAGGCTGTGAGTATTTTACATAAAAAGAAAACGAGGGTCAAGCTCTCAAGCTGAGGGTAATATATTCAGCTGAGTATTTTACGGAAGCACTTCTGACTTCAAAATCAAAATCTATGTTACAAATATAAGTAAAGAATTCTCCTGAAACCTGAGATCTAGATAGTGTAGCAAGATGCAGGACCTAAAATTAGTTTGGTGTTTTCCACAAGCTGCTTTTACATAAATTAATGAAGTAAATGAAGGTAATAATAGAGGGCATTTGTTGAATGGTGAATTTGAGTCAAATAGGAATTATTTAGTATAGTGAGTGGCATTGCTTGTTTAAAGCATTACAGGAATGTGCCAGTTTTAAAAACAGAGATTGGAGAGATGAGTTAGCATTGTAGATTATGTAGAAGAAAAAGATGGGATGAGTTGTAAATAGATTATTTATGAGGTTGTAGGACAGTGATGGTGATCTTTGGCACTCCAGATGTTTCAGAGCTACATTTCCCATGATGCTTTGGCACCCTCTGAAGTCCTCTCGAGCATCTTGGGGAAATGTAGCTATGAAACATCTGGAGTGCCAAGGTTTGCCATTACTGTAATAGGATGATAGAGGTGAGGTTACTTAATCCTCAGTTTGCTAGGGCAAAGCAGCAGACTGTGGCTTGAGAGTTGATAGCAAAACTGATTGCTTATTTGTGCTTGTGAGATTTTGCATCTAATGATTTCATGTGTAAAGAGGATGGGAGTTGAAAAGTAGAGAAAAAACATTTTCATTGTATAAGAATGAATATTAAAAGATGAAAATAAGTTGTATGGCCAATGTATAGTGGAACAGCTTAAATTTATAATCGATAAAGGTTTGCAGGAGTATGCTTATAAATGTTCATAGGTTTTTAACACAATAATACAATATATTGTCAGTTCTATCATAAACCCCCACCTCAGTTTTGAAGCAAATGAGATTCAATTGTTGTTATCTGTTAAAAATTTGACCCAAATATTAATATATGCTTAATGATTAAGGAATAATTGCTGTATCTTGCTTACAGGATAATCTACTGTACTGATCTCTCCTTATTTGGTCTGAAGATATAGGCTAGAATACTTAATTCAAGCGTTAGTGTATAAAAGGGGCAGTAGCTGAGGATATTTGCTTCAAAGTAACCTAAATAAAATATTCTTGCTTTAACCCTTTTGTGCTGTTATTTCTTTGGTACAATCTTAAATTAATTAGGTACACTGGAAAATAATTAGAGATGTAATAATATAAGAATAAAAAAAAAATGTTTAGCCCCATAACACATTTTAAATATCCTTATTAATCAAATAACTATAATACTTTAATGTCTTTTATTAACATACACTTTTATATATAAAAAAAAATGTGCTACATAGCATGTCGTTAAAATTTACAGATTGCACTTGTTAATTCTTTTGGCAAAGAAAGCATAACCAGCAAATGCATTGTGATATAATTCACAGTGAGGCAGAGAGATCAACTTTAGAAAGACAAAAAAAGTATTTAAAAATTTGACCAGTAGATGTCATATTAGAGCCACAATTCACCATACAGAATTTGCAGATGTTGAGGGGATGAGTAATTTGCTATTCCACCCTTTAATGAAAGGTGATCACTTTTATTTAAATGTCTATTTTACAATAAAACTTTAATTCTATTAGTATTTTACATTAGTAAAGGTCAGTAAAAAAAAAAGTGCTACTGAACTAGGTTATAATTTTTGCACAATAAAGGGCAGAGAACAATCTGACTGTATTAATGAATGCATTAGCAATATTTATTTTTTGGTTTTATTTAGATCCTCTTAGCCTATGGGAGAACTGCTTAAAGCTTCAAACTATTGTAGAAAAAACAATAAAATACACTTTAAAATATTTATGTATGTATTAAATTTTAAGTGCTAGATTACGAGTGGAACACAAGAATGCGCTGATGTGGAGTACAATATTTGCGCTCACCACTCAGTAATAACCATCGCATGTAAATTTAATTAATTAATATTTAATTAATTAATAGTAATTTAAGCATATACATATATACTTATTGAGAAAAACCCCCATTCACCTCCATGTAAAGGAACTTTAGGTGTTGTTTTTTTTCTTTTTTTCCAACACCCCACATCCCCTCACTTTAACCCCTTATAAATGCTTTGTGCAGGGTTTTTGTTTTTGTTTTTTTTAATTGCTCATGTTTATATTTTATTTTTGGGGGGGGGCAATTGGGGAAACTTTTATTTTTAACCCGAGATCTGACCTCTGGTTAATTGCGCTTAGTGGCAAAGTGAAACAGCAAGATAATGGTCACATTAACCAGGTCACTTTAAAGGCTGTTATTTAACCTGTGCCCATAAACAAGCAAATTTAGCCCCTTTACGGGTGGCATGTTAAGATAGCGATCTACTTGTAGTCTAGCACTATAATAAATATCAAGGCTACAAAAATAACGTACTATAGATTTTCTGCAGAATGTTTTGACTTTCATTTTATGAGACAATAATTTGATATGTTAGAAATTACAGATCTGGAGGCAATTAGGTTTAGAAATCTTGTTCTTTCAATCCTAAAAATAGTTTATGTCATGACAAAGTTGGTGATATATTTTTTTTTTTAAATCAAAGTTTTTTATTGAGGTATTTGATAATAACATACATTTTGTGCTATAGTACTTATACAAATGCTAATAAGAGATGTTCAAAACTATCATGTCAAACAAATGACACATTTCCATTAACAAAAAAAAAAAGAAAATTACCCTGTTTGACAGAACTGGAGACAAAATATAAGATACTTATAAAAATATAGTGAACCACGTTGTCTCTAATAACAATGCAAAACTTAGAGTGCAAACATAATAAGATGTATACCACTTTTTAATTTATAGGGATAGCTTAATACTAGTACCTACTGTAATGTGAATTGCTGCCTAATAGAGTGATACTTCTTAATGGCCCTTTGTAAGCTATGAAATACTCTTTTTTATGGGAGTGTAACACATTTTTAAACAGTCTTGTATGTGTAGGTGCAAGGTAGTGGATGAATACAGCTGAGAAATTCACCAGATTGGGTGAATGATAATAAAATATATAAATGTAGTTATTAATGAAATAGTATAAACCATGAGTCTGGAGTCCCCCACCTCAAGCTCTAACATTGTGCTACTAGGGAGTATTTTGAAGAGGATGGACTCAAGAAGATATATAGACTATACCTGAAAAATATAGGGCGCAGTTTTTAAAATACAATATCCATAATGGAGGTATAGTGGTTTCTGACGCTGCCCTGACATCATATACTGCTCCTTATGGGGGCTATGTATTGGGGTAATATATAGACGAGTTTACAAATAAACTGGTGAGTTCTCAAGGCATATTTTGAATAAAACGCTTGCAGCTTTATTAAAAACAAGGTTCGTTTTCTCTTCACAAACAAGTAGATAAATTCTTCTTAAAAAAAACAGTATATTTTCATAAGATCAGCTGGAGCAGTACTGTCTTACGCGTTTCGGCTTGGTATCAGCCTTACTCATAGACATACTGAAATGGGGTGTGCACCTGCTTAAATAGCCCAGTGTCTTCCAGTATCAGCTGCTCCAGCTGAATGTATTTTAATTTCATGGTAACACTACAAGACAATGTAAACAGAGTATCAACTGTCAACCGATAAGCTCTTTTCTCATAAGGATGATATATACATATAGGTGGCACAACTCGACCAATTACATTTGTTTGTAAAATACAACTTAATCAGATATGAATGAGCATTACTCTTTTGTAAAGAAAGAATTACGAATACAGAACATTAGCTTAAAATCCTTTTGACCAAAACATGGTTCTAAATAGGATAAAATAATACTAACGTGACTCGTGCTCACTCTTTTTCTTCACCTCGTGCTCAATCTATTTACTAACAAATAACAAATTGAATTCAAATCATTTCTTCCAATATGATATGATATGTTAGCCTCCTGATTATTTATGTTTGACTTTTACATAATGTGAATATTTGGGCAATAAAGGCATACTTGGGAGTTATTTGTTTAATAGAGAAGGCAAGTTACAATATCAGGATTTTCTTCCTGTTATCTTGTTATTTCAAATATATGTCTAGATTACTACATATAAAAGTGTTATTAGCTTTGAACTCAATACCCTTCAGATTTTACCTACAATCTGTAGGGTTAGCAAAAAACTGGATGCCAGAATGATTCCCTATAGTTAGGTATGGATATCAGAAAAACCTCTGATTATCCTTTTTCCAGAAGTTGATTATATCACCTTCTAATATTGAAACCCTCTAGGTCTGGGCGTGTTCTTAGCTGAAAGATCCAATAAGCTTCTTGATAGAGTAATTTTTTGGCAATATCTCCCCCTCTTTCTGGGGTTTTGACCTGTTCTATTAGTCTGCCACGCTGAAAAGTCTGAACATTTTTATCATGTACTTGGATAAAGAGTCTCACTAGATCAGAACATTCAATTTGTTATCTATGTTATTTAGATGTTCACGGATACGTGTCCGTGCCTCCCTGGTAGGAGCAACCTACACACTGGCTTCCTACATGAGATGCAACTTACCAGAGTAGATAATATTGTGGGGTGCGACAATTGGTGCAATTCTTTAAAAGGTAAACCTTCTGTGTAACCAATAGATTGAAAATTTCTGGCTGGTTCTAGTGCAGCCACAGGCTACGCACTGATTAAAGTGACATTTATAATGTCCCTTTGTCCTGTAACCAACTACTGGTGCTCCGGAGGCTTCCTAGCATGCTTGGTGACAATATATTACCAAGCGTGCAACCTTACCTTGCCACAAATTGCAACCAGACCGCACCAAATCCTTCAAACTGTCCTCTGCAGTTAAAATAGGTAAATGTTTATCTATAATACTACAAATTTGCCTATATTGATGACTATAAGTGGTAACAAATATATGTTTTGGTCAGTAAGACCATAATCTCTCTGGTCCTTCGTCAATAGCATCTCATCCCTATCCATGCGTCTAACTTCCAGTAACGCTCTGTTTATTGTTTTCTTGGAATATCCCCCTTTCTAGAAGTTGTGTCTTTAAAGGTCTCACTGTTGACCTCAAAATCTGCTTTGTTAGTGCAGTTGCGCTTTGTACTTAGAAACTGCCCTTTGGCTATACCAAACCCTGTAGTGGCTAGGGTGGTTGCAATTAGCATCAAGATTGAAATAGAATGAGATAGGTTACAGTAGAGACTAGTGATGATCTTTCCCATGTCTCCTATGTCACCCTTTTTAGATTTAAGTCTAGATAGGGAAATCTGTATTCTGTCAGTCTTCAAATGTGAACTTGAGTCCAACATCATTAGCAATTTAGCGTGGCCAAAAATTCAGAGTCGTGTCCTCTCTCATTGCCTGTCCAGATGATCAGAAGATCATCTATAAACCCTCTTGTAAGCTTTTATGTGGCCCTTATAAGGATTCCTCTCTCCATAGACAGTGGGACCCGCTCCCACCAAGCATGTATATATTTGCATACAAGGGCGCAAATTTGGCACCCATGGGCGGTCCCACGTCTCTGGAGAAAGTACTCACCCTCGAATTTAAAATAGTTGTGGTTTAAAAGGAAAGTCTAAGACTCTTACCACAAAGTCCTTAAGGGGCTCCATCATAAGTTACTTAGGTTATCTAAAAGAGGCACTTTACTGATTGTAAGCCTAGATGGTGCGGTCTTGCTGAATAGAGTCCTACCACATCAATGGTTACCCATGAGCAATCCTTACTCCATTCCTACCTAGTTTAAACATTTGAGGACATGTTTGTGTAATCCCTCATATATGAGGGAATTATGTAGTGACAATGGGCTGGAGGAGGGACTCAACCCAACCTACTTAATGCACAAAACGTGAGCCTATGCCTGAGACTTATAGGCCTAACCATGCACCACCTCAATGATTTGGTGTAACTTGGGAGGTGGTGATAGAGTAGTACCACAGGTCTAGCTACAATATAGAAAAAAATCCAAATAGTGTTCTTGTCCTAGAATTTCCCTTCTCCCAAGCCATCGCTCCAAAAGACTGCCACAATTAGTCTTGAAATCTCGTGTGGATCAAATTTTCAGTATTTTATATACCGTTCATCATCATAAAGCTGTCTGTGGCTTTCAGCTATATAGTATAGTCCAATCTAGTATAACAATACTGGACCCCCTTATCAGAGGTCCTTGATAGTAATGTTATTTCTAGACTTCTATTTTGGTACAAGCCTTCATTCTGTGCAATAGTGAGGTTAGGGATATGTTCTCTTTGGATTTTTAAACAACTCTGTTAATCCTGCTCGACCCTTTTGTGAAAAGCCTCTAGAAATGGCCCCCGTTCTCGTGTCGGGTAAAAAACTGATTTGGGTCAGTAACCCCTATGAGAAGCCTTATAACCCCTGTGATGCTGTATGTGACTCATATTCTAAATCCTGTAAACTCACATATATCACATGCCTCCTGGAAGTCAATTATATCATGTGTCTGTAACTCCACTTGGGTTGTAGCTGGATCTGAGATTGGAATGCGCTGGTCTGTTGTATCTCTGTTCCAAAATAATTTCTTATTAGTTTGTTGACATCAACTATAGTATCAAAGAGATTAAATTTCTTGCTTGGTACATAGCCCAGACCTAGACTCAGCACTTCCATCTCAGACTCAGGACAAAACCGAATTTGACAGATTGATAATTTTATAGGGTGGTACTTCTGCCATCTCCCCCCTGCCTCTTCCCCTTCTGCCTCTTTCCTTCGGTGGCCCCTGATGGCATCCTGAAAACCCTGCGTGCCTATCGGGTTATGGGAAGGTGCTACAGGAACTTTGGGTCTAGTGTCCATCCATTGTCATTTAGGAAACTCATTATTAATTTGTTCACTAGTGGTTAAATTAGTGCTAGTGTTACCTTTTTTATATGAGTTTCTTGTGACAACGGGATCTGTCCTAATATTCTTATAATTGGTCTAGGTAGTTGTGCTTCTTCATCAGACAGACACTCGAATCAAATCTAGTGGTCATTGTCAGAACGATGCCTCATCTGAGGTCTCGTTATCTGAAAAGTAACCCTTTTCTCTAACTTCCCTTGTTTGGATGGTTGGTTAGAGGCCAGATTTAGACCTCCCTTTCTTATATCTTTGGCCTGGAATTTGATAGCGTAGATGCCATGTATAAATTCTATTGTTTGTGTGATCTGCATAATCTCTGTTGTATTTCCTCAGTTTTAATTATCAAGTTTGATTCTAAATTTCTTTATTGTGTCTTGCAGTATCTTATCAAACTCAGTCTATTTAGAGTGATCTGTGAAATTGCATAGGCTCACTTTTTGAGCATTTATCTAGTTGGGGTTGAGTCCCTCCTCCAGCCCATTGTACTATTAATTCCCTCATATTTGAGGGATACAAAACATCTCCTCAATTGTTTAACTCAGGTAGAATGGAGTAAGGATTGCTCATGGGTAACCATTGATGTGGTTAGGACTCTATTCATCAATACCGCACCATCTAGGCTTACAAGCAGTAAGGTGCCTTTTAGATACCTAAGTGACTATGATGAGCCCCTTAAGGACTTTGTGGTAAGAGTCTTAAACTTTCTTTAAACCACAACTATTTTTAAATTCGAGGGTGAGTACTTTCTCCAGAGACGTGGGACCGCCATGGGGTGCTAAATTTTGCGCCCTCGTATGCAAATATATACATGGCTTGGTGGGAGCGGGTCCCACGTCTATGGAGAGAGGATCCTTATAAGGGCCACATAAAAGCTTACAAGAGGTTTATAGACGATCTTCTGATCGTCTGGACAGGCATGAGAGAGACACGACTGAATTTTTGGGCCACGCTAAATTGTAATGATGTTGGACTCAAGTTCACATTTGAAACTGACAGAATACAGATTCCCTATCTAGACTTAAATCTAAAGGTGACATAGAGACAGGAAAGATCATCACTAGTCCTCTACCGTAAACCTATCTCATCTAATTCAATCTTGCATGCTAATAGCAACCACCCTAGACATACAGGGTTTGGTATAGCCAAAGGGCAGTTTATACGCATAAAGCGTAACTGCACTAACGAAGCAGATTTTGAGGGTCAACAGTGAGACTTTAAAGACACAACTTCTAGAAAGGGGTTATTCCAAGAAACAATAAACAGAGCGTTACTGGAGCATGGATAGGGATGAGATGCTATTGACGAAGGACCAGAGAGATTATGTGTCTTACTGACCAAAAACCTATATTTGTAACCACTTATAGTCTCTATATAGGCAAATTTGTAGTACTATAGATAAACATTTACCTATTTTAACTGCAGAGGACAGTTTGAAGGATTTGGTGCGGTCTGGTTGCAAATTGTGGTAAGGAAAGGTTGCACGCTTGGTAATATATTGTCACCAAGAAATGCTTAGGAAGCCTCCGAGCACCAGTAGTTGGTTACAGGCAAAGGGACATTATAAATGTCCACTTTAATAAGTGCATAGCCTGTGGCTGCACTAGAACAGCCAGAAATTTTCAATCTATGGTTACACAGAAGGTTTACCTTTTAAAGAATTGCACCAATTGTCGCACCCACAATATTATCTATCTGGTAAGTTGCATCTCATGTAGGAAGCAGTATGTAGGGTTGCTCTACCAGGGTGGGCATGGACACGTATCCGTGAACATCTAAATAACATGGATAACAATATTGAATGTTCTGATCTAGCGAGACACTTTATCCAAGTACATGATAAAAATGTTCAGACTTTTCAGTGGCAGATAATAGAACAGGTCAAAACCCCAGAAAGAGGGGGAGATATTGCCAAAAAATTACTCTATCAAGAAGCTTATGGATCTTTCAGCTAAGAACATGCAGACCTGAGGGTTTCAATATAGAAGGTGATATAATCAACTTCTGGAAAAATGATTTAAATCAGAGGTTTTTCTGATATCCATACCTAACTATAGGGAATCATTCTGGCATCCAGTTTTTTGCTAACTCTACAGATTGTAGGGTAAAATATGAAGGGTATTGATTCAAAGCTAATAACACTTATATATGTAGTATTAGACATATATTTGAAATAACAAGATAACAGGAAGAAAATCCTGATATTGTAACTTGCCTTCTCTATTCAAACACATAACTCCCAAGTATGCCTTTATTGCCAACATATTCACATTATGTAAAAGTCAACATAAATAATCAGGAGGCTAACATATATAATATGGAAGAGTCACGTTAGTATTAACGAGTGAGCACGAGTCACGTTAGTATTATTTTATCCTATTTAGAACCATGTTTTGGTCAAAAGCATTTTAAGCTAATGTTCTGTATTCGTAATTTTTCTTTACAAAAGTAATGCTCATTCATATCTGATTAAGTTGTATTTTACAAATGTAATTGGTCGAGTTGTGCCACTATATGTATATATCATCCTTATGAGAAAAGAGCTTATGGTTGACAGTTGATACTCTGATTACATTGTCTTGTAGTGTTAGCATGACATTCAAATACATTCAGCTGGAGCAGCTGATAATGGAAGACACTGGGCTATTTAAGCACGGTGCACACCCATTTCAGTATGTCTATGAGTAAGGCTGATACCAAGCCGAAACACGTAAGAAAGTACTGCTCAGCTGATCTTATGAAAATATACTGTTTTTTTAAAGAAGAATTTATCTACTGGTTTGTGAAGAGAAAAAGAAAAAGAACCTTGTTTATAATAAAGCTGCAAGAGTTTTATTCAAAATATGCCTTGAGACTCACAGGTTTATTTGCAAACTACTCTGATTATACTTACCGGGTTGGATTTCGGCAATACCATACGTCATCATGTGCTAGGGGCTACGGCAACGTAGTAGGGGATTCCATTGGTCGTGCGGCACGATACGGACCGTAAGTGCATGGATCTAGGCCAATTACAGCGGAGTTAATCGCAACATTGTAAAAGGACGCCGAAGACGCTGAAGACAGCACAGGGTGGCAGAGTTCCTACGGAGAAGCTGGACGGTAAGCAAACAGTCGGATGTAGAGGCAGTTGACCCCTGGTGAATTGTTGCCTTTTCTTTAATTTCCGATATTGCTACCATATAAGTATACCGCAGAACACAATTGATAAGGACTTTGAGATCCAATACTGGGACTCTGCACAATTATATTTGCACCTTTTTTCCAACCGAACACATTGCACATATAAACTTTGGGATCCCCTCCCCGCTTACATCTTGAGCCTCACAAGGGAGAAACTCCTACTATTGCTAATTAATATATAACGTGCTTATAGGTAGTAAGGATAGTTACATATATTCCCCGTCTATATAAGTAAAGGACCACCTCATCTATGAGAGAGGGCAGTGAAACATGGCTAATTCCTTTAATGCGTGCCTTGATACCTATACTGAGGCATATGGTGATCTAATTCCGCTTACTTCACCTCCCCCCTGCCCTTACTTAGGCCACTTCTCCAAATACTTGTCTTGGTATCTAATGCAAACCTAAATGATGGGTTTATGTAAACACATAAATGCAGAGTATTCCGCTGCTGTCATCTGTAAACTGACATATACGTAATTATCTAATAAGTTAATACTAGAGCCGCCCAGAGGACAAAAGGGGAGAGAAGGAAGGTATCATATAAACAGTTACCAAGTGTCTTGGGAAATAAATATAAACTTAACCCCTTCCAACTGCAAGAAGTAGAACAATCCACTACCTTATGTAATACAATTAAAGGCTCTGTCTCAGACTGCTAGCAGTCGTCATCTAATCAGTGTGATTTAACCTTTGTCCCCATACAGGTGTCCAAAATCCCTTTGCATCACTATCCTATCCCTCTTGCAGGTATGGGAGAGTTCATGTTCCTTTGACATTCTGAGCCTTCATTGATGGATACTCCCGGTGCGAGCAGAGCAATGCATGCCTTAGACAAGGCTTCCACAGTATAGTCCGGTGCTGTCAGTATAGGGTCAGTGTATTGGGCTGAAGAGTCTTAGCATATCTGTTACAGGCTCGCGACAGATCTCTGTATCTGACCCTCCATGCTCTTCAGTTTGCGGCCTGCTCCAGACTCCCCTTTGACCGCCGCATTTCTAGGGAGCCCAGTACTAGCCTCTTTTCTTCTAGTAGAGAACCCGTGGTAGTGCACTTACCCGGGGCTGTTGTCTTAGGGGGCAACATTTGAAAGGGCCAATCCATCTATGTCTGGTAGTGCAATTGTGTCCGGCAGACTCTCCTAAGCATACGGGATCCCACTCCTGACTCCTCATCTAGTGTAGTCAGGTGATTTGTAGATTCCGTATATGGAATAGAAAGAGATGTGCTCATCCCTCCATACCGCTTTCAGATACAATGTGAGGGATGCGTGTTTGTTCTCCAGGCTTGTGAGTCAGCCGCTGCAGGAGGGCTATAACTTCAGCTTTCCATTTTATAGTCGTGTGGTAAAGGAACCAGTTTGCTTCCACTGAAACCCTCCTCTCCGTTCAGTCAAATGAGGGTCTCCAATATGGTTAAATACATTCTTGTTGCTTCAACCCGGGGCATCTACCAAGCCCGGGGGGGGGGGGAGGATGTCAATGAATCATAGGCCGCAGTCTGATTTGTAGCTTATTTTAGGTCACCTCGTTGCAAAAACGTAAAAGAGTTGAAATAATCTTGTTCCAGAACAGTTCAGTAGCTGACGTTTAGCAGTATAAGTTGAGATGCAGTAATATAGTTGATATAATCCCGAGATTATTTAGAATGTAAGCAGGGCAACCAGTTTACACATCTAGTCATGGCTGCGGCTTAGACACGCCCCCCAGTTGGTGATATTTTAACACCCAGTAGAGTTCTGTGCTTCCCTACGCACTGTGAAATCTGCCTGCCCCATAAACCTCCAAAAATTTAGCTTGTATTATTTTGCCTTGTATATTTCAATTTACAATTGGTGGCCAGGGATGTATGGAGGGGATCATTGATATTTATAATACAATTCAAATATTTAGAATCAAAAGACAGACGGCTGGATTACGAGTTGTGCGTTAGGTCCTAACGCTTTTTTACGCCTGCTGCTATTACGAGTCTTGAAGGTTTAGGGGCACCGCACACTTTTTTGGCCTTACCCGCAAAATGACTTACGTAAACTTCGTAAAGTCTTTTTTCTATGGACTTCCATAGCGCTGGTATTACGAGTCTGTCCTGGGAGGCCAAAAAGTGAGCGGAACACCCTCTCCTGTCAAGAGTCCTAACGCATTTAAAAGTCAAGTAGTTAAGAGTTTTATGGTACAACGCCGTAGCAGTAAAACTCCATAACTAAAGTGCTAAAAAGTACACTAACCACCCATAAACTACCTATTAACCCCTAAACCGAGGCCCTCCCCCATCGCAAATACTAAAATAAAAATTTTAACACCGCCGCCACCTACATTATATTTATTAACCCCTAATCTGCCCACCCCAACATCGCCGACACCTACATTATATTGATTAACTCCTAATCTGCTGCCCCAATGTCGCCGCCACCTACCTACACTTATTAACTCCTAATCTGCCTCCCCAACGTCGCCACCACTATAATAAACATATTAACCCCTAAACCGCTGCACTCCCACCTCGCAAGCATTAGTTAAATATTATTAACCCCTAATCTGCCGTCCCTCAACATCACCGCCACCTACCTACATTTATTAACCCCTAATCTGCCGCCTCCAACATTAAAGTTACTAACCCCTAAACCTAGGTCTAACCTTAAACCTAACACCCACTAACTTAAATATAATTTAAATAAATCTAAATAAATATTCCTATCATTAACTAAATTTTTCCTATTTAAAACTAAACGCTTACCTATAAAATAAACCCTAAGCTAGCTACAATATAACTAATAGTTACATTGTAGCTAGCTTAGGGTTTAATTTTATTTTACAGGCAAGTTTGTATTTATTTAACTAGGTAGAATAGTTACTAAATAGTTATTAAGTATTTAATAACTACCTAGCTAAAATAAATACAAATTTACACTGTAAAATATAACCTAACCTAAGTTACAATAACACCTAACACTACACTATAATTAAATACAATTACCTAAATTTAATTAAATTAGCTAAAGTACAAAAAAAAAAACACTAAATTACTAAACATAATAAACAAATTACGGAAATTAAAACTAATTACACCTAATCTGATTGGAATCTGATTGGAACAGCCAGTAGAATGCGAGCTCAATCCTATTGGCTGATTGGATCAGCCAATAGGATTGAACTTCAATCCTATTGGCTGATTGCATCAGCCAATAGGATTTTTTTCTACCTTAATTCCGATTGGCGATAGAATTCTACCAGCCAATCGGAATCTAAGGGACACCATCTTGGATGACGTCACTTAAAGGTACCTTCATTTTGTTTTAGAAATAAATCCTAAGCTAGCTACAATGTAACTATTAGTTATATTGTAGCTAGCTTAGGTTTATTTTACAGGTAAGTATTTAGTTTTAAATAGGAATAATTTAGTTAATGATAGGAATATTTATTTAGATTTTTTTAAATTATATTTAAGTTAGTGGGTGTTAGGTTTAGGGTTAGACAGGTTTAGGGGTTAATAACTGTAATATAGTGGCTGCGATGTGGGGGCGCAGATTAGGAGTTAAATAAATGTACCGTAGGTGGCGGCGACATTGGGTGCAGTAGATTAGGGGGTTAATAAATATAATGTAGGTGGTGGCGATGTTGGGGGCAGCAGATTAGGGGTTCATAAGTATAATGTAGGTGGTGGCGGTGTCTGGAGCGGCAGATTAGGGGTTAATAAGTATAATATAGGTTTCAGCAATGTTGGGGGTGGCAGATTAGGGGTTAATAAGTGTAAGATTAGGGGTGTTTAGACTCGGGGTTCATGTTAGAGTGTTAGGTGTAGACATAAATTTTATTTCCCCATAGGAATCAATGGGGCTGCGTTAAGGAGTTTTATGCTGCTTTTTGGCAGGTGTTAGACTTTTTTTGGGAAAATCATGCACGAGCACGTTACACCAGCTCACCGCTGACTTAAGCAGCGCTGGTATTGGAGTGCGGGATATGAGCTGCATGTAAGTGAGCGGTGAGAGAAAACTGCTCGTTAGCACTGCACAGCCTCTAACTCAAAACTCATAATCTAGGTGAGAGTGCGCTCGGAGGAGGGGGGAAAGGGTTTTTTTTATTTTTTATTTAACATTTTGACAGTACAGGAATGAAAAAGCATCATGGCATGGATATACCCCTCAAAAATAGCTACCCCTCCTATAATTCTGCTTCTAGAAAACTGTATGGTGAAGTACTGAGTACAGATAAAGCTCACAAGATGTTTTATGCTTTCCAAATATTCTCACTGATCAGATAACATAATATTAATTGTACACACCACAGATACCAGATAATGGTGACTGCTATGCAAATAGGATAGTTGAGTTCAGTGGATGAGTATTGGGTTTTTTTTTGTTTTTAAATCAGACTTCTGATTTTTATATACGAGAGCAAATAAAGTGTCTTTGGGCCAGCTGATCCCAAGCTCTCTATTCTGGTAAGAAGAAGACGTCTCAACAGTGCATTGATATAAATTAGCGCTTAACTGGTATTCTAGCCCAATATGTGTTGTCTAGAAAATAATGCCTTAAACATTGGTAGATCGTAACAGTTGTATAGCATAAAAAGGAAGACATTTGTATCAAAAGCTCCTAAAATAATGGCAAAAGCTATGATAGTTTTCATAGGCCTAGATTTAGAGTTTGGCGGCCAAAGGGGTGCCTTAGCTACGCATGCTTTTTTCCCCCCGCACCTTTTAAATACCGCTGGTATTTAGAGTTCACAGAATGGCTGGGTTTTCAGTGCGTTAGGCTCCAAAAAGGGAGTGTAGAGCATAATTTAACGCCACTGCAACTCTAGATACCAGCGGTGGTTACGGACGCGGCCCAGCTTCAAAAACGTGCTCGTGCATGATTCCCCCATAGAAAACAATGGGGCCATTTGAGCTAAAAAAAAAACCCTAACACCTGCAAAATTGTTTACTATGGGGAAACACTTCCTACGTCTGCACCTAACACCCTAACATGTACCCCGAGTCTAAACACCCCTAACCTTACATTATTAACCCCTAATCTGCCGCCCCCGCTATCGCTGACACCTGCATATTTTTTTAACCCCTAATCTGCCGCTCCGTAAACAGCCGCTACCTACATTATCCCTATGTACCCCTAATCTGCTGCCCCTAACACCGCCGACCCCTATATTATATTTATTAACCCCTAATCTGCTACCCTCAACGTCGCCTCCACCTGCCTACACTTATTAACCCCTAATCTGCCGACTGGACCTCACCGCTACTATAATAAAGTTATTAACCCCTAATCCGCCTCACTCCCGGCCTCAATAACCCTATAATAAATAGTATTAACCCCTAATCTGCCCTCCCTAACATCGCCAACACCTAACTTCAATTATTAAGCCGCTAATCTGCCGTCCGAATCTCGCCGCTACCTGTAATTAAATGGATTAAACCCCTAAAGCTAAGTCCTAACCCTAACCTAACACCCCCCTAAGTTAAATATAATTTAAATCTAATGAAATAATTAACTCTTATTAAATAAATTATTCCTAATTAAAGCTAAAATACTTACCTGTAAAATAAACCCTAATATAGCTACAATATAAATTATAATTATATTATAGCTATTTTAGGATTTATATTTATTTTACAGGTAACTTTGTATTTATTTAACCAGGTACAATAGCTATTAAATAGTTAATAACTATTTAATAGTTACCTAGTTAAAATAATTACAAAATACCTGTAAAAATTTACCTATTGGCTGTTCCGATCAGCCAATAGAATGAAAGCTCAATCTGATTGGCTGATCGGATCAGCCAATCGGATTGAACTTGATTCTTGATTGGCTGATTCCATCAGCCAATCAGAATTTTCCTACCTTAATTCCGATTGGCTGATAGAATCCTATCAGCCAATCGGAATTCGAGGGACGCCATCTTGGATGACGTCCTTAAAGGAACCGTCATTCGTCGGGAAAGTCTCGGAAGAAGAAGATGGTCCGCGGTGGAGGTCTTCAAGATGGAGCCGGTCCTCATCGAATGAAGATAGAAGATTCCCGCTTGGAAGAAGATGGTTGCCGGTCTGGATCTACTCTGCAACCGGATCTACTCTTCTTCCCGGATAGGATGAAGACTTTGGACCCTCTTCTGACTTCTTCAGCCGTCGTATGATGAATGTCTAGCCCCCGCTTGGGCTTGGATGAAGATTTTGGAGCCTGGAACGATCGGTGATACCTGGCATGGTGAAGACAAGTAGGAAGATCTTCAGGGGCTTAGTGTTAGGTTTATTTAAGGGGGGTTTGGGTTAGATTAGGGTATGTGGGTGGTGGGTTGTAATGTTGGGGGGGGTTATTGTATGTTTTTTTTACAGGCAAAAGAGCTGAATTCTTTGGGGCATGCCCCGCAAATGGCCCTTTTCAGGGCTGGTAAGGTAAAAGAGCTATGAACTTTTGTAATTTAGAATAGGGTAGGGCATTTTTTTTATTTTGGGGGTCTTTGTTATTTTATTAGGGGGCTTAGAGTAGGTGTAATTAGTTTAAAATTGTTGTAATTTTTTTCTAATGTTTTTGTAACTTAGTTCTTTTTATTTTTTGTACTTTAGTTAGTTTATTTAATTGTATTTATTTGTAGGAATTGTATTTAATTTATTTATTGATATTGTAGTGTTAGGTTTAATTGTAGATAATTGTAGGTATTTTATTTAATTAATTTAATTGATAGTGTAGTGTTAGGTTTAATTGTAACTTAGGTTAGGATTTATTTTACAGGTAATTTTGTAATTATTTTAACTAGGTAGCTATTAAATAGTTCTTAACTATTTAATAGCTATTGTACCTGGTTAAAATAATTACAAAGTTGCCTGTAAAATAAATATTAATCCTAAAATAGCTAAGATATAATTATAATTTATATTGTAGCTATATTAGGATTTATTTTACAGGTAAGTATTTAGATTTAAATAGGAATAATTTATTTAATAAGACTTAATTTATTTCGTTAGATAAAAAATTATATTTAACTTAGGGGGGTGTTAGTGTTAGGGTTAGAATTAGCTTAAGGGGTTAAACAATTTATTAGAGTAGCGGTGAGCTTCCGATCGGCAGGATTAGGGTTAATACTTGAAGTTAGCTGTCGGCGATGTTAGGGACGGCGGATTAGGGGTTAATACTATTTATTATAGGGTTATTGAGGCGGGAGTGAGGCGGATTAAGGGTTAATACATTTATTATACTAGCAGTGAGCTCCGATCGGCAGATTAGGGGTTATAATTGTATGTAGCTGGCGGCGACGTTGTGGGGGGCAGATTAGGGGTTAATAAATATAATATAGGGGTCGGCGGTGTTAGGGGCAGCAGATTAGGGGTACATAGGGATAACGTAGTTGGCGGCGGTATACGGAGCGGCAGATTAGGGGTTAAAAAATTTAAATATAGTGGCGGCGATGTGCGGGGACCTCGGTTTAGGGGTACATAGGTAGTTTATGGGTGTTAGTGTACTTTAGAGCACAGTAGTTAAGAGCTTTATGAACTGGCGTTAGCCCAGAAAGCTCTTAACTACTGACTTTTTTTCTGCGGCTGGAGTTTTGTCGTTAGAGTTCTAACGCTCACTTCAGCCACGACTCTAAATACCAGCATTAGAAAGATCCCATTGAAAAGATAGGATACGCAATTGACGTAAGGGGATCTGCGGTATGGAAAAAGTCACGGCTGGAAAGTGAGCGTTAGACCCTTTAATGACTGCTCCAAATACCAGAGGGCGGTAAAAACCAGCGTTAGGAGCCTCTAAATCTAGGCCATAGTGATCGTTTTTCAAGCAATAACCACAATTACTGTATTCTTATTGTCATATCTATTAACTGCATTCAGATCATGAATATAATTTATTACATCCTGACTTTTTCATCATCACTACTCCAATATCAAGATTTATTTTTATTTATATAAAAAGAAAATGCATACTTTTTTCAAATCTATACAAGAAACTGCATAATATGCTTTCAGGATATAACCTCTTTGATGTTTTTCAGTGAAAATGTTACTTTTCACAAGCACATTTTTCTAAGAAAAAATACAGCCAGTAAAGCTTGTAAATAGAAAACCTTTGACATGAAAATTAAGATTGCCCTTTCTATACTGTATATAAAGCTCCAACATTTGTAGAGTAGATAAGTGCCAAAGGTTTATGGTAATACAGAGTGAAATACAACTATTCAAAGGAATGTGTGAAAGAGAGGATTTAAAGTCAGTTTTCAATATTTGATTCAGAGAACACAGAAACTGTGTATTAGGTTAAAGTCCAGTACATCTGGGCAGTTTAGCGCCTCTATTGACAGCAACAGTGCTGCTCTAGTGTGTTAAACACACAGTAGAAGTGCTGCTTGGGACCCGCCTCTGCATTTCTTGTCCTGAGTGTTCATCCATACGGTAGTGCTAGTTGCAAATCTGAGTCATGTGACTAGCATTGCTGAGCATACAATTTTTTGTCTAATGTTGCCCTTTAATAGTGTTGTGGGTCAGCTATAATAATCAAGTACTCAAATGAATCTGCTGAACCTTGCAACAAACAGTTGGAAACAGATGTACACTATGGTCAGCTTGCTATTAGGCATACTTAGGGCTAGATTTATCAAGCCCCTGTGGCTGCAAGTTCTCACAAGAACTTGCTTGCCGTCATTTATCAAGCAGCGGTCACCAGACCGCCGCTTTCCCTAGCCTCTTCGCCAACCTCTAATGTGGCGAAATTCAATCTCCTCGATCTAGTCAGACCGAGGAGATTGACAGCTCCTGCCCGCGCGTGATTGGCTGTGCGTGGGCAGGGGGCGGGATTGCACACAAGCGCACAATTGCGCTCTGTGTGCAATGCCGAATACCTGCAAGTAATTTCGCCCTGCCACAGCGCAGCTGAGGCGTACAGGGGCGCATATACGTGCCCCTGTACGCCTCAGCTTTAATAAATCTAGCCCTTAAAGTAAGCATAGGTAGCAATGGAGGATTTGGAGGATTGTGTCAGCAAATAGGGGAATTGAAATAGGGGAATTTGTGAAAGTGGCAATAGGGGGGTATTGAGTCATCAATTAGGGGGTATTTGCAGTGGGGGAGGTTTGCAGTTAGTTTAGTAGCACTGGCGTGGAGGATCAAGACAGTTACATTTATTTGTAGAGGTCAAGGTTAGTCATAACTGTAATGGGGTTAATGTCATTGGGTAAGAAGCAGTAAGAGTTGTTAAACTATAACTCTGGTTCCTTTCTGAACTAGGTAGTAGTATTATTGCTGTTGTCAGAAACTCAAATGTTGTTGGCAATAGCGACCACTCAAATATGCCATAAATTATTTAACAAGTACATTATCACTTATTAATAGATGTGTGAATATTATTAGGTTGCTAAAATTGAGCCACAATCCGAAATCTACTGTCACTATTTTCTTTACATATTGAGGCCCATTAATCAAGCTCCATAAGGAGCTTGTGGGCCCGTGTTTCTGGCGAGCCTTCAGACTCGCCAGAAACAGCAGTTATGAAGCAGCGGTCTAAAGACAGGAATCACCACAATTCACCCCGATCGAGTACAATCGGGTTGATTGACAACTCCCTGATGGTGGCCCATTGGCCACGAGTCTGCAGGGGTGGCGTTGCACCAGCAGCTCTTGTGAGCTGCTGGTGCAATGCTGAATACGGAAAGACCTTTGATACATAGGTCTCATTGGCTCTATTATAGCATGCTGTATAGGAGCTAGTTTGTAGTGCCTGTCACTTTGTTAAAGTGATTGTAAAGTTAAATGAATTAGTGGCCGTATCTAAAAATAATCTTAAAACAGGGGCATTTTAATTTATTAAACTTTACAATGAAGCTTCTTTTTAAATACTTAACTTTGCTTAATGGAAAACAGACCAGCGATCCTCTGCCCGCATCTGCTGTAGTTAGCATATCAATGACGAATCAGGCTTCCTCCAATCGTTGCATGCCTCCTAAGACATCCAGCTCGTGGGCACACAAACTATTGGTGGAAGCCGGATTCGTCATCACTATGCTAACTACAGCAGGAGATGGAGGTGGAGGATCACTGGTCTGTTTTCCATAAACCAAAGGTATTTTAAAAAAGAATCTTTATTGTAACGTTTAATGAATTAAAATGCCCCTGTTTTTAAGATTTTTTTTAGATATGGGCACTTATTCATTAAAACTTTACAATCACTTTAACACAGTGGCAATTTATTACCTGTAACATGACAACATCTTTTAGACCCACAATGACCTAAACAGTGAGGATCAGAAGTATAACTAGAGGGGTTTAATTACCTCTCAATTAAGACTTGGGGGTCAATTTATTAAAGTCCTGGCGGACATGATACGCTGTAGCGTATCATGTCCGCCAGACATCGCTGAATGCGGACAGCAACCGCTGTCCATATTCAGCATTCCACAAGCAGTCTAGTGAACTGCTTGTGCAATACCGCCCCCTGCAGATTCGCAGCCAATTGGCCGCTAGCAGGGGGTGTCAATCAGTCCGATCATATAGGATCAGGCGGTTTGCAGTATGCAGCCTCAGAGGTATTCCCCATAGACTTCAATGGAGCATAAAAGGTGGGGGGGGGGACTAACACCCTTACTCGCTCGCAAACCCGATCGCATTTTTATCAAGTGTGCTAGACCGATTGAAAATATGAATATTTCACATTACAATGTTCTTCACATAGAAAATATGTTTTATTTATTTATAAATACATATTTATATCTATATACATACATATTTATATCTACGTTGATTGGAGTAGCCATGTTAGTCCAGAAATTAGATATCAAAATAACAGTAGTATTGCATTGAGCAATGATACTTTTTTTATTGGACTAACTATACATTTATAAGATGACAAGCTTTTGGAAGAATGTCTTCCATTTTCAAGTCTGAAGCAATACTGGCCAATTTGATGGAATTTACAGATTATATCTTAAAACATAGGATGGCTAAAAAGACAGAAAGTGTTACAGAGGTCTGAAAGCAGGGGGAGGAGGGGGTGTCGTAAAGTCATGATGAGGTAAGGAGACAGAGGTAGTCAGTGCCAGTAAAGGATAACAGACAGGGGAAATAGATGGTTATACATAAAGCATATACTGATATAAAGTTATATATCAATATAGAATCAATATGTATAAAGATGTGAAATTGGGTATACTGGGGAATATAAGATAGTCAAAAAAGGAGAAAGGAAAGAGAGAAATAAAAAAGGGGAATAATAATAATGACAAAAGTGTGGACATAGGCTTACCTGTGTACCTATGCATAGAGAGTGTGGAATATACCAATGTAAATGACTACAGTATATGAAAGTACATTACAAAAAAAATTGATAATGGGTTAAGAAACCAGAGTCCACATTTAGTCCAGAATTTAGCAAGTTGAATTGCATTATCATTTTAATTTCAAAGGTTTTTCTTTCCATGGTGTTTTTGAAGTTGCCTCTGAGAATCTTGATTTTGAGGTTTTGGATGGCGTGGTCAGGTTGGGTGAAATGGTGACCAACAGGGGTACAGTATTTTGTTTCACAGTTTTTTTATTGATTGTCTGTGTACGTTCATCCAAAGGTGCAGTTTTTGGCTTGTTTCTCCAATATACATCCGACTTCACATGCAGTACAATGTATCATGTATACCACATTTGCAGATATACATGAATATGCCCCTTTAATGTTATAGGATTTACTCTTGTGATTAGCTGTGTTGCTTTCACAAATGTGTTGACATAGTTTGCAGAGAGCTTTGTTGCAGCGCTTGGTTCCATTCTGAGTGTTCTTTTTATCAAGGGGTAGCTTTCTGTGGACCAGTTTCTGTTTTAGGTTGGGTGGTTGTTTAAGTGCCAGGATAGGGGGTTTTGGAAGATTTTTTTGAGTCTGGGATCCTCTAAGAGTAGTGGCTGTAAGTCTTTTATGATTTTCCGTATTCCTTCTACAGCTGGGTTATATTTGACTAATAGTGGGATACGCAATGTGTCTTTCATCTCCCTGTATTGTAGCAAGTGTTCACATGGGGGTATTGAGGGCAGAGTTATTTGTTTGTTTATAACTCTTGTTTTGTAACCTTTTTCTCTGAATGATTGGGACAGTGTGAGGAATTTTCAATTTGAAGAGAAGTCAGAGAGAGCGTTTGATAAGCAATCAATAATTATCCGATCAGAGGAGGCAGTGTTACCCGACATACCAGGGGATTTCAGACATGTGAATAGCCACCTCTGTAGGCCTCTATGTCCATTCTACAGTTCCAACCGCATGTAAACAGTACAAAATATAATTTGCAGAGCTTTACTGAGTGAAGCTTACATTAGGGTTCCATCATTCTAAGGTAGATGCTGTTGTGCAAGGCTAATAATCCTTGGAGAGCTTTTGAAGTAGTCCTCTCGGAATCGTTGCTTAGACACGCCCTCAAATAGGACACTTTTATTAACATTCTATGCTCTGAATCACAAAATAAATTGTTTAGGTTTCATATCCTTTTAAGGCAAAAAAACATCTGTTAATACTAGGGTAAAGAGGTGCAAAGGGGTAATAAAGTGACTGGAATCGGCATCCAATTTAAATCCAAAAAAAAAAATCTAAGAAATTCAATTTGTGTCAGAAATCTGTCATGGACTTTTTAAATTGATGATGAAACCAAGACATTCCAGGATGGAGCAGGTGGTGGCAAGGTGAAGAAGTAAAGCTTCCTTGCCCAGGGCACATAAGGAGAATATCATCTAGATATAAAATAAGAAAATTTCTAAGACTCACAGCCACTGTTACTGCTGGCTTGAGAAGCTTGGTGATACACTACCTGGCTGAATTAAAGGGGCATGAAACTCAAAACAATTATTTTGTGATTCAGAGTATATAATTTTAAACAACTTTCCAGTTTACTTTTATTATTAATTTATCTTGGTATTCATTGTTGAAAGAGCAGCCATGCACTTCTGGAAGCTATCTGAACACATTGGCCTCTAGTTATGAAGCTCCGTACGTACCTGCCTTCGCTGGCCCAAATATGCTCACCTAAGCTCGCCTCACATCGCCGCCGCGCACCTGAATACGCTCACCAAAGTTATCAATAAATCTGTCAAAAAGCCGTGCACCAAGTACGGGGCGATGAGCAGCGGACTGTGATAGTTATCAATCATCAATCTCGCTGCTCTTTGGGTTTTTTACAGCTTTATTGATACCCCTGTCACTAAGCACTCACATTATACTATACTGTTCTAACCCCTATACCGGTGCCCCTGGAGCCCCCCGCAACTAAATAAAAGTTATTACCCCCTAAAACCGCTGCTCCTAGACCTCGCCGCAACTATAATAAATATATTAACCTCTAAACCGCCGCTCCCGGACCCCGCCGCAACTATAATAAATATATTAACCCCTAAACTGCCACTCCCGGCCCCCACCGCAACTATAATAAATATGTTAACCCCTAAACCGCCGCTCCTAGACCCCGCCGCAACTATAATAAATATGTTAACCCCTAAACCGCTGCTCCTGGACCCCGCTGTCACCTACATAATACCTATTAACCCCTATCCTGCCCCCCCTATACCGCCGCCACCTATAATAAATTTATTAACCCCTATCCTGCCCCCCCTATACCCGCCGCCACCTATAATAAATTTATTAACCCTATCCTGCCCCCCCTACAACCGCCGCCACTATAATAAAATTATTAACCCCTAAACCTAAGTCTAACACTAACCCTAACACCCCCCTAACTTAAATATTAATTAAATAAATCTAAATAATATTACTCTTATTAACTAAATTAATCCTATTTAAAACTAAATACTTACCTATAAAATAAACCCTAATATAGCTACAATATAACTAATAATTACATTGTAACTATTTTAGGATTTATTTTTATTTTACAGGCAACTTTGTATATATTTTAACTAGGTACAATAGCTATTAAATAGTTATTAACTATTTAATAGCTACCTAGTTAAAATAATTACAAAATTACCTGTAAAATAAATCCTAACCTAAGTTACAATTAAACCTAACACTACACTATCATTAAATTAATTAAATAAATTAGCTACAAATACCTACAATTAAATACAATTAAACTAAACTAAATTACAAAAAAAACAAAACACTAAATTACAGAAAATAAAAAATATTACAAGAATTTTAAACTAATTACACCTAATCTAAGCCCCCTAATAAAATTAAAAAAAAAACAAAATAATAAAAGTCCCTACCCTATTCTACATTACAAGGTAATCAGCTCTTTTACCAGCCCTTAAAAGGACAGACGAGGACATCCGGACCGGCAGACTTCTTCATCCAAGCGGCATCTTCTATCTTCATCCATCCGACGAGGAGCGGCTCCATCTTCAAGACCTTGGCGCAGAACATCCTTCTTCACCGACAACTACCCGACGAATGAAGGTTCCTTTAAGTGACGTCATCCAAGATGGCATCCCTCGAATTCCGATTGGCTGATAGGATTCTATCAGCCAAATCGGAATTAAGGTAGAAAAAATCTGATTGGCTGATGCTATCAGCCAATCAGATTGAAGTTCAATCCGATTGGCTCATTGGATCAGCCAATCGGATTGAAATTCAATCTGATTGGCTGATAGCTGATAGGGTATGTGGGTGGTGGGTTTTAATGTTGGGAGGGGGTTGTATTTTTTTTTTACAGGCAAAAGAGCTGATTACTTTGGGGCATGCCCCGCAAAAATCCCTTTTAAGGGCAGGTAAAAGAGCTGATTACCTTGTAATGTAGAATAGGGTAGGGACTTTTATTATTTTTTTTTATTATTATTATTTTATTAGGGGGCTTAGATTAGTTGTAATTATTTTAAAATTCTTGTAATATTTTTTATTTTCTGTAATTTAGTGTTGTTTTTTTTTTTGTAATTTAGTTTAGTTTATTTAATTGTATTTAATTGTAGGTATTGGTAGCTAATTTATTTAATTAATTTAATGATAGTGTAGTGTTTAATTGTAACTTAGGTTAGGATTTATTTTACAGGTAATTTTGTATTTCTTTTAGCTAGGTAGCTGTTAAATAGTTATTAACTATTTAATAGCTATTGTACCTAGTTAAAATATATACAAAGTTGCCTGTAAAATAAAAATAAATCCTAAAATAGTTACAATATAATTATTAGTTATATTGTAGCTATATTAGGGTTTATTTTATAGGTAAGTATTTAGGGGGGGCAGGATAGGGGTTAATAGGTATTATGTAGGTGGCGGCGGGGTCCCGGTGCGGTGGTTTAGGGGTTCACATATTTATTATAGTTGCAGCGGGGTCTAGGAGCGGCGGTTTAGGGGCTCACATATTTATTATAGTTGCGGGCGGGGTCCGGGAGCGGCGGTTTAGGGGTTAACATATTTATTATAGTTGCAGTGGGCTCCGGGAGCGGCGATTTAGGTGTTAACATATTTATTATAGTTGCGGTTGGCTCTGGGAGTGGCGGTATAGGGGTTAACATATTTATTATAGTTACGGCGGGGTCCGGGAGCTGCAGTTTAGGGGGTAATTAATGTATTTAGTTGCGGCGGTGTAGGGGGGGGGACAGATTAGGGGTGTTTAGACTCGGGGTACATGTTAGGGTGTTAGGTGCAGACATCTCCCATAGGAATCAATGGGATATCGGGCAGCAGCGAACATGAGCTTTCGCTATGGTCAGACTCCCATTGATTCCTATGGGATCCACCGCCTCCAGGGCGGCAGATTGAAATCCAGGTACGCTGGCCCGGAATAGTAGCGAGCGTACCTGGTAGTAGTTTGATAACTAAAAAAAGTAGTCAGATTGTGCCGAACTTGCGTTCGGAACATCTGGAGTGACGTAAGCATCGATCTTACGTCACTATATTCTACTTTTGCCGGGCAGTAGGGGTTGATAACTAAGGCGAATCAGCCTCGCCACAAATACGCTGCGGAATTCCAGCGTATTTGCGGTTGACGGCTTGATAACTAGAGGCCAATGGGTAAGCCAATTACAAGAGGCATATATGAGCAGCCACCAATCACCAGCTAGCTCTCAATAGTGCATTGCAGCTCCTGAGTCTACCTAAGTATGATTTTCAACAAATTATACAAAGGGTGTGATGATCAAAAACTCGTTGGCATGGAGAGAAATTACACAAAATCCTTCAGATTTTTTTTTAGTCCTTATATTGTAGGAGTCTCTCCGTCAAATAAAGAACATGCCTCAATATCAAATATGTGTTTCTTAATTGTTTTGAGGGGTCTTGTCATACTGATAAGACTTCTTAGATCATGTTATCTGAAGGGAAATAATTAGATCATCGGGCCCTAAGAGAGCAAGGCAAATTAAATAATAGAACCGAAATAGAAAGTTGTTTAATATGTCATGCTATATCTGAATCATGAACGTTTAATTTTGACTCTTCTGTCTCTGTAAATCAAAAGAGAAGGCAATTCAAATTGAAGCATTGAATGAGATGGTTTCTCCTATCTTGAAATGTAAGAAAACCAAAACCTCATCATGGCTCTGGGGTTAATAATCACCTTTTTCTTATGTACTTGAGGATAACTGGACAGGAATAGTTTTATGGCACCATTTAGGCTTATTTTCTATAACTCTGATAAGGGGGAAAGGCAAATTTGTAAAACATCATAAGCCATCTGAAGGACCCAAGAGTTCAAGGCATTGAGGATCCAGGTATAAAAAATGGGCAAATCTGCTTACAAAGAAAGGGGAAAACGTTTGAGTGAAAGTTAGACTCACCTTGTTTTTGTTTAGCGGCGATAGTCACCAAAATAGAGGCTCTGGATCTTGTAGGAAACAACACTCTAAGGTTGGTTAATTCTAAACATTTAAGCCAAATATTGCAATAGGCATGTTGAGTTAGCTGTTTGGCCTGATCCTCCCAGTCACTGCAAAATATCTGGTGGGTTGGAAAAAAACATTTCATGGAGACCAGCTTTATACAAGGTTACACAGATAATGAATGAATCTCCAAAGAGGATGCTATTTACTTTTAAGCCTCTTAGTTAAAGCCAATTCTGCTAATTTGGGGTTAATGCATGAGTGACTCCCTTCTGTATTCAATTGATAGTGCCATCTTATCATTACCAAGAAAGCCTAATGCTCATAATGAAAAAGATCCAGGGGCTGGCTTGAAGTAAAATACTCATCAGCCAAATGAGCAATCTTAGTAAGATGCCAAGAAACTTCTAACAATTTGTCTAGAGAGACTTCTCCTGGCCCCTACAAGGATCCCAAACCACTATTGGACAAAAAGGTAGTTACCTTAGGGTTAAAAAACAAGGGTTTTGGAATCCAGACCATTTCCACCTCAGTGTTCATCCCTTCTATGGCAAGAGAAATTCAGCAGAGTACCTTGCATTCCAGCACTACCCGGCTGGTAGTGCCAAGCATCCCTCAGAGAACCACAGCAAGGAAGGTTAAATGACTCCAATTCCCCACAAAGGTATCATCCACACACTGGAAAAAGTGGGGAACAGACTAATACACCTTACACAGGACTTAAATAATATAATAATAATTATAATAATAATAATAATAATTTGCGATTTATATAGCGCTTTTCTACCTGTGAGACTCAAAGCACTTTACAAATATACTGTACCAACATAAGACATAAAAGTTAGGAGTTTCTGAAGGTCTGATAGGCAGACTAAATGCCTAATGGAAGAGGTGGGTCTTTAGCTTAGTCTTTAAGGACGGTGCCTCTCTGATTGCGCACGGTAAAGAGTTCCAGAAAGTAGGGGCAGCGTGGCAGAATGCTCTGGAGCCTGAGTTTGTCCTTATTCTTGGCACTGAGAGGAGGGATGTGTTGGCTGACCTAAGTGAACGGGATGGGATGTAGGGTGTCAGGAGCTCTTTCAGGTACTGTGGGGCCTTGGTTGTTTAAGGCTTTGAAGGTCAGCAGGCCAATTTTAAAATATGTTCGCCATTTAATTGGAAGCCAATGCAGGGAGTGGAGAACAGGTGTTATGTGGCAGGAGCGAGTTTGATTGGTCAATAGTCTTGCTGCTGCGTTTTGTACTGTCTGAAGGCGATGGAGTTCTTTTTTTTTGGGAGGCCCAAGTAAAGTGCATTGCAGTAATCTAGCCTAGAGGATACAAATGCATGGATTAATGTTGGCATATCATCCGGTGGAATTAAGTGTTCCATCCTGGCTATGTTTTTCAGATGAAAGTAGGCAGATTTTATTACGGAGGAAATCTGCTGTTTAAAGATAGTCCAGCGTCAATCAGCACTCCGAGGTTTCGTACCTTTGCTGAACTAACGAGTTCAGAGCCTCCAAGCTCCAGGCCAGTTGGGTGATCGTGGGATATTTTTGATGCCCGGGGTCCCCTCACCAAGAGTAACTCTGTTTTGTCCGGGTTCACTTTGAGACAGCTAGCATTCATCCATTCTATGAGGTCTGTTAAGCAACTGTTTATGCGGCATGCTGGGTCTGTAGTATCTGGAGCAAAGGAGAAGTAGAGTTGTGTGTCATCAGCGTAACAATGATACCATAGGCCATGTTGGTTAATGATGTCCCTCAGTGGTAGTAAGTAAATTGCGAATAGCATGGGAGACAGGATAGATCCTTGTGGAACTCCGCAGGCCAGTTCTGTTGGTGCTGATGAGCTTGATCCTCATATTACTCTCTGTGATCTATCAGCGAGGAAGGATTTAAAGCAGTTAAGAACTGTGCCTCCTAGACCACAGATGTACTGCAAGCGCTCTATTAGAATCCTATGGTCAATGGTGTCAAATGCAGCTGAGAGATCCAGGAGGATTAGAATGGAGTAATCACCTTTGTCTCTTGCCATGAGGAGATCATTTAGCACTCTGACTAGCGCTGTTTCAGTGCTGTGGCGGCATCTGAAGCCTGACTGGAAAGGATTGAATATGTTTAGGCGTGATAGATGGGCTTCCAGTTGAGTTGCCACTACTTTTTCAATTATTTTCCCCAGAAATGGGAGGTTGGATACTGGTCTGTTATTAGTCATGCGGTCTGGGTCTAATAAAGGTTTCTTTAGGGAGTGGTTTTACCACAGCTTCTTTTAGAGGATCTGGAAAGTCTCCTGTTTTTTAGTGAACACTGCACTATTTTTGTGAGGACTGGGGCGAGTGTTTCAATGCATCCAGATATGATACAGTACATTGTTTAAATAAGAGTGGGATAGAGTAACTCACGGACTTAATTACATCAGGCTAACATTCTGACTTAGTCAGTTTACACTAGACCAAAGGGCTAATGACATCAGATTAACATAGTGACATTACCAAAACACAGGAAGGAATAGCAAACCTCAACAATAGTTCTAAAACTAATTGCATTACTAAAGTCTACTCAGAAGCTACCTGAGTTAACTCCTGCAATTCCAGTGACTAGTCTGTACCATTAAATTGCAGTTTAAAACAGAGGGTATACAGCCCCAACAGGACTTGGGAAAGGAGAATTCCCTTGAAAGTAAAATAGTATCATGCAGTAAGTGGATACTGCATATCCTTGTAGCGGCATTACTGTTACAGCTATAAAATATGTATTGGAGAGAATATTAGAAAACCCAGAGCCTTACTCAACCAACCTAAATTTGGTATCATCAGGTTTGGAGATAAATTCCCACTGTATCATCCCATTTCATTGAAATATGACATAATGGGCTAGATTACTAGTAGTGCGCTAGCATTAGTGCACGCAATATTCAATTATTGTGCCTGCGCTAACTTGCGAAGTTGAAAATAAACGTGAACGTATGAGTGCAAGCTAAACTTGCGCTCATCAAGTTAGCGTTACTAAAGTCCTCACGTAAAGGGTGAGGGCTAAATAAAAAGTTGCACCAAACACAACATAACCACATTAAAATACAATTTACACTCATATATACATTATCTGAAAAAAAATATTCATATAAATATTAAAAAATAGTTATAAGGGTAAAAGGTATATGGTATATGACAAGGTATTTGACTGGAAAGGGCTATAATGTACACGCATATATAAATAAATATATTTATGCATTAGAGCCCTTTGCAGTCAAATACCTGAAAACATGAAAAACATTTGTATTCAATATTAATATTTAAAGGGACAGGAAACCACAACATTTTATTTCATGATTTGGATAGAACATACCATTTAAAGCAACTTTCTAATTTACTTCTATTATCAAATTTGCTTTATTCTCTTGTTATCCTTTGCTGAAGGAACAGCATTGCACTACTGGCATCTAACTGAACACATCTAGTTAGCCAATCACAAGAGACAAACGTGTGCAGGCACCAATCAGCAGTTATCTCCTACTAGTGTAGGATATGTGCATATTTGTTTCCAACAATGAATAACAAGAAAACAAAGCCCTTTTGACAATAGAAGTAAATTTAAAAGTGGCTTAAAATGTCATGCACATTTAATTTTGACTTCCCTGTTCTTTTAATAATGGTTTTAACTATGTATTTACTGCAAATACTTCCCATTCCAATGTTCTTCATATAGGGAAACATGTTCTAAGTATTTTTAAATAGATATTCTTATATATATATTTGTGTAAATCTATATATATATATATATATATATATATATTAAATAGAACATATTCTTCCATGTGAAATATTCATATTTCATGTCTCTCTTGAATAAACGCAGTCGGGTTAGTGCGAGTATGGATGTTAATTTTTTTTGCAGATTGTGCACTCCGTTAACGCGGTCACGATATTCAAAGCTCAACTTTTTGAGCGCATCGGGTTTCTGCTCACTCGCTAACTTTTTACTTTCAACTTGTAATACGAGCGCAACCTGACGCACACAAAAAGCCTCCATCTAGCGAAGTTGACACATGAGCAGGAACGCAAAATTGCGCTCAACTCGTAATCAAGCCCATAACTGGGCAATTAATATATTGAAATATTTAAATTCCAGGACCAACTAAAAGAACTATAAGACAGATATCAATATAGCCTTAAATGAAACCCAAATTTTTTTTTCATAAGTCAGAAAGAACATACAATTTTAAATAGCTTTCCAATTTACTTCTATTATCTACTTTGTCTTGGTGTCCTTTTTTAAATAATACCAAGGTAGGCTCAAAAGCAGCAATGCACTACTGGAAGTTAGATGCTAATTTGTGGCTGCAGGGCCAGTGCTAAGATTTTTGGCTACACAGGCAAGGACATTTTTTTATGCTCTTCCAAATAAATTATATACCCTGCGATTACTGCTTCTTAACAAAATGTCCTAGTGATGTGTTGAGCAGCTATATATAGGTATTTTATTTATAATGATATAGAAAATAGATTTTCGTTATTACATCAAATTTTAATCTGATTTATTATAACTACAATAGCTCTAATGGTTAATTGTTGCATGACAGATCATACCAAAGTGGTGGCTCTGCACAACATAGCAAACCAGTGGTGGTTCAGCATAATAAATCAAATAGTGATGACAATATAAAAAAAACACATGAACCTGTAGGCAGGGTAACCTCTTTTCTTTTCCCCATTATACCTAGGTTGAAACTAGCATGTCTAACAGGAAAATGTATCAAGCTGCAGGTGGACAAGTTCTCAAGCAGAGAAGTCACTGTATAGTGAGGATAATGAACATTTATTCACTAATAAACACAACACTCTATATGATAATGCAAGGCATCTATTCACTAATAAACACAACACTCTATATGATAATGCAAGGCATCAATTCACTAATAAACACAACACTCTATATGATAATGCAAGGCATCTATTCACTAATAAACACAAAACTCTATATAATAATGCAAGGCATCTATTCACTAATAAACACAACACTCTATATGATAATGCAAGGCATCTATTCACTAATAAACACAACACTCTATATGATAATGCAAGGCATCTATTCACTAATAAACACAAAACTCTATATGATAATGCAAGGCATCTATTCACTAATAAACACAACACTCTATATGATAATGCAAGGCATCTATTCACTAATAAACACAACACTCTATATGATAATGCAAGGCATCTATTCACTAATAAACACAACACTCTAGAGTCTATATGATAATGAAAGGCATCTATTCACTAATAAACACAACACTCTAGAGTCTATATGATAATGAAAGGCATCTATTCACTAATAAACATGGTGCGCTGTATAATTAATACAGAGTATCTCTATACTGATAACAGCTGCACTGTATAATGATATTGAGGGTTAATACACTAAAAAAACAGAACAGGCTGCCTTGCATAATAATGTTGTGCATTTATACACTGAAAATGAACACACTGCACTGTATAATTATGCCACGTTTCTATACACTGAAATAAGACATGTGCTTATTATATGAATGGTTATGGACATCTATGCACTTTAATGTATATAAAGTAGACAGATAAGTTGACATGTACGACTGCACAATTATGATTTAGATCAGGAGTTTTCAAACCTATCCCTAGGCCTCCCTAACAGGTCAGATTTTCAGGATTATTTGGGGTAAAAGCAGGATAATAACCATGTTTACTAATCAGCTGATTATTTCACCTGTACTCCAGTTCAGATTTCATGAAAATGTGGCCTGTTCCACTATCACCTGCCATTAGGCCACCACATGTGGCCCCTACTGTGAAACCAAAGTTAGGCAGCAAAAAAATATACACATTTAAAAAAAAAATGATGTCAAGTATCAAATATGTGCCTCCATGCAGGGTCATAAGTCTATCTCTATTGTAGCACCGGAACGGGTGACTGCACTAATATTCCTCTTGTAAATGGCTCTCCCGACGTGTTCAGCTAGCTCCCACTAGTGCATACCTGCTCCTTCAACAAAGCATAATGAATGAGATAAATTGTAAAACAGAAGTACACTGAAAAGCTATTCTCTATCTGAATCATGAAATATTTGTTTGTGTTTCATGCCCTTTAATGAATCTAGACCATTGTATATTGAGAACATCTAAAATAGCCTCAATCTGTTTTGCTCATGTGCATATGTAATGTTCCGTTCTAAGACATCTAAAAGACTATGAAAAATAAAATAGGCCAGTTTTACCAGAGCAGTGATTAAGCATGAACTGGAAATATTAGTGCACGTTTCCACTTTCTGTGGATTATTTATCGATAGGTTTTGCAACTGTTCTTGTAATATTTTTTTAAAGTCTGACAAATTAAAACTGTAAAATTAGCTCTACCTTATGATATTGTTTGCATGAATCACAATATCAATAAAACTTCACTTGTTATCAAGACCAAAGGGTTTAAAAAAGGAACTATATTGTTCTATCTTTTCATAAAATACTTGCAATGTAGCAGTTTTCTTTCTTGTACATTTGAAACAATAATAATATTGAGTTTGTTTTTATAACATGGTAACTATAGGTACATAATTATCTTGTTTTAATTTTATGCATTTCTTATTTTTGCCACTAGGTGGTAACATTGGTGAATTTTAGAAATAATTATTTTGTGTGTATGTGAGTGTGCCCAAATAAGGGTATACAAGGTGTATTTGCAACCATGTGTAATATAAAATGAATAACAATACATCTGCCAGAAATTATTATTATATATTATTATTATCATTTATTTGTAGAGTGCCAACAGATCCTGCAGCGCTATAAACATACATAAACTATGCAAAAGTAACATGTTTAAGAAGCACGTGGGTAGAGGTCCCCGAAATTAGTTTCCAACTGTTGTAGATCACCTTACAGAAATGCTATCTGTTTTTACTACTCTTTAAAATAAACTATTTTTATTGAAGAATAGTGGACAGTTTGTTTTAGAGATTATTACCTAACATATCTATATTCTCATCCGCTCAGCTATTTCAGATGACAATATAAATGTAAAGGAGCTATTTATATATAATTGAATATACTCCAGCAGGTAAAATAGATTATTTGGAACAAATTAAAAGACAGAAAACTTTGAAGTAAACTGTCCGTTTTGAATCAATGTCAACTGCCATTTTAATGACCTGTAAAACAATTAGTGACTTCAATATAAAAAGATCATTTTGACATCTCAAATTTATGTGAAAGAGACTTTTGACCAGCCTGAGATGGATACGTTTTTGTAACATTGTGAGATCCCCCCTCCCCAGCATTATGATCATAAAGAACTTAATAAGTACCTCTCTCTCCGTAATTAATACTGCAATGTGAAAAGCCACATCAGAAATACCTACATATACATACACACATACAAGAAACTCATGAAAAAGTTGGCAAACACTTTTGAGTTAACTGTGCTTGATTATTGAGCAGGGCAAGCAATAGTACATTGTGTCAAGACAACCACAACCACTTAGTGATAAACAGTAAAATCAAAGGTATTTGTTGCCTAGTCTAACTAGGTATGTGCCTAGGGCAGCAGGGTTTAGGAAGTGAACATTACATTTTGAGGAATAGTTTTATGGTATGATACCTTCCCACTCATATGTATTAAAATCAATAACTGGTTGGCATAACCCTTCCATGCAACTTTGTCCCCTGCTTGTGAGAAATATGGGGAAAGTGGAGCGCAAATTAATGCTTCAGCTCCAGTGTTAATTTTGCTAGAAGTAAGTTTTTTGCTCTTGTCGGGTTGTGCTCATATTATGATTTGAAAGTAAACTGCTTTCGCTCTTGCGCTAACTCGACAGGCGCAAAAAGCAGAAGTTAGAATATCATGTGCGCGTTCAAGTATTTCCCCATAGAAGTAAACACCCCTTTTTCACGCAAACCTGATGGCATATTCTCATTTGCGCTAACCCAACATGAAAATATGAATATTTCACATTCCAATGTACTTCAAATAACAGAATATATTCTATTTATTCATAAATACATATTGCTACATATATCTGAAGGAATTTTGGTACAATATGAATATCTAAACCTATATATATATATATGAATAGCTATTTAGAAATACATAGAACATATTCTGCTATGTATATTGAAATATGAAATATTTACAATAGATACATAGTTAAAACCTTTATTAAATGGGAATAATGCATAAATATATATATATATATATATATATATATATATACATATTTAGACATGTATATTATGTATGTATCTCTATGTTAAAGCCCTTTACATGCCTTTTTTCTGACACCTCAGATCTTTGAGCCTTTATAACTTTTATGTGCAATTTTTTTAAAATCATTTTTATAAGATAATGTTAATATTATTATAACTGCTCTTTGTAGTGTATTTTTTATATGTTTTGTAAAACTTTTATGTTTGGCTAAACAGTTAACCAGAGCTATGAGGACGTGGTAATCATTCTAGTGTAAATTGTAATTGCACTCAAGTGAACGCTTTATTTTCAACTTGTAATACCCGCAGTAAGCCCAACTAGCACAAACCCCTATGATAAAACCCTTATAGGTTGCATGTAAAAGTTTGCACTCCACTAGTTATCTGGCCCTTTGTGAGGGAGGTTAGGTTACAGCAGATTTTCCACACAAAACTTCATATAACCCATGTGGAATTACTAGCATTTAAAGGGACATAATACTCATAATGTTACATGTACCTAAAAGTGTTGAGGTTAAATTTAAAACATATTTGTACATAAATAAAAGGTTAGGTAAAGACTGTCTAAATGATCATTTAAATGTACAGGAAATGAATGAGTGTGTATAACTGAATCCCAGTGTTCTATTGCTCACTAGCTGATAGGAAAATCTATTTACAAAAAAAAAAAACCTTTAAGAAGACATTTTAAAGCTTTCTAATCAGTAATTGTTAAAGAGCTGTCCAGTTTTTTTACTTGTTCACATTTTTGGACTTTAATACAATTGATGCTGTTGACTCTCAGATATGTATTCCTTTGTTTAAAAGATGCAATATAAACTTTAAAATCATAAAAGAATTGTAATTTGTAATTATATAAAATTACTAATTTAAGATGTGGTCTAGACCAATAGACATGCTTATCTAAAGGGGGCTAACTATATGAAAAAATGTCCATTAGAGGGCGCTGTGTTCCAAAAAAAAAAAAAACCTGTGAAGAAACTGAAAAGTGGTTACTTATTCTATCCTTAAAATTATTTTAACTATGCTTAAAAAAATCCAAATTGATTTAAAAAAAAAAAAAGAATTATAAGTGATAAATATGTATTCATTTAACACACTTAATACATTATCTTATCAAATGTTTGCTAGAAATTGTATATAAACATGAAACTTATAGATGTAGTTTTTCGCTTGAAAGAATGTCTCTAAAAAAGCAACACTGCAGGCTGTTTACTCAAGAGAAAGAGAAATGGTTTGGTTTTTTCATCCCAAAGGGCACTGCATTGCTTCTCTAGTTAATTACACCCAATAATTGCAATATCTAGTTTAAGAACATAAAATAGTATTTGTTTACATATTTAATCTTTGCTTTAAGCCCCCAGCTGCTAATTAGAGTTGAGACAAGCAAAGAATATAACACATTTTGTATATTAAGGAACAGAGAAATCAGTGGTTAATGTGTTTTTTAATAAATGCAACCTTGTGATAAATTGCCTCGCAGTACACCTGCAACATTTACTATTATAACCACACATTCTCTGTACACTATAAGTTGATGTTACAGGTTGTACTGTTGTAATTATTTTCAGGGTGAGGTTTTTTTCCTTTCTTATATCACCTGGAAGTAAACACAGTACTCGCATGTCCGCTAAATCACAACTTCCACCTCTAATAACAGTGCTTGACTGCAAAGCCAGTTAGAAACTATGAATTCCCAAGGGACATTATCTCATTCCAGAACACTGGAGCCACAAATGTTTAGAAGAAAGGGATGTCAGATGCCTTTAATTTGAGTACTAGCTGACCTTTGTACTTTTCCTTAAACCCTGCTCATATTTTTTCAGATTTCTATGTAGACATTTGTGTTTTACAATGTTATCCAACTTAAGTCAGAGCAGAGGCCATAAATACCACACAGGGCACAAGATATGTGTGAAAGGACCACAAATACCTCACTTACAAAAATATACAGATAAAGCAATTACTGAAATGTGTCCACATTTACACGTCTCTTTTTATTTTACTTGTTCCCTTAGTCACAATTTAAAGTGACACTATTGTAATCTTTGTTTAATCTAAAAAGGGGCATGTCAACATTTTGGGCTAGATTTATCAAAGCCATTCTCCTCTAATATCGTCCAAAATAACGCATACAAACCGATCCTCATATTTATCAAAGCACTCTGCGCCTATAATTGCGCAAATCTGAAAGAAACTTCTTCGCACTTCACTTACATTCGCCTAGGCGCACAGGCGCGCTCCCGAGTGCATCAATATACATTAGTAATAGGCGTAATTTAATAGCCCGACCTACAAATACGCCCAGTTGCTTATTCATCATTGCTTTGCGCCAATAATTTCGGCTGTAATTGCGTGTTGTATATTTCGCCATACTGACTGAGTTGAACACCATTGTAATACATGCTTTTACATCTTGAGAGGCAGTACTTTACTCTTTCAACTAATTTTTCAAAAGTTCAGCGCAAAGAATATACTGTTATTCCCAGTAATTTGAGCTTCCACAGGCGCATATGGTACTAAAAGTTTTATATGTATATATCGATATATTGATATATTCATTTTTGTGTCAACTTATGGCACAAACAGCACAGAAACATTGTGTAATATAAATATTAGCTAATTAGTTACCTAAAAAGCGTTTTTTTAAGAATCAAAACATGGCGGCGCAAATATTTATAGGGAGTAAATAGGGAGTAAATGCTGTTCTCGACAGGCGCAATTTATCATTACTACGCCCCAGCTCGCCTGCGCAAAGTTACGTCTATTTTTTTTATAAATTTAGGCGCACATGTGCACCTCTCCGGAGGCGAGCTGGGGCGCAGTTACAAGCGAAGAACATACAGAGTTCGCCTAGCCTTTGATAAATCTAGCCCTTTATTTCAGTATTGTTTATTGTATTTTCACAAAAGAAATGTTCTTGTCCTGAGTTAATCAGTTTCTTCTAATGCTTGCATTATACAATGTCCCTTTAACTAGACCCTCCAAATGCACAAACATCCATACACCCATACTGTGTTTGTTTGTGTAAAAAAAAAAAAAAAATATATATATATATATATATATATATTATTTTTTTACATATATGTATAAACATATATAATGAAATATACACAGCTAGCCCTCATTTTACGTCAGTTCAAATTGCAGTTTCACAAAAGCTCCTGTTCCAATTGATCATTTGACCAGTGACTAAAAAAAAAAGATATGCACAATAGTTTTTGCCACATACATTTAAAACTGTGTATAGCATAAGGGAGTAGTTTGCCATTCATTTACTTTCTTAAAGGGCAGGTACACTGAACTGCTATCATGCATATAAAAGAGCAGTAACATATTTAAAATATATTTCCATGCTGACTGTTCACTGCTAATTTACATTACTAATGTCAATTATGAGAGGGGCCTGGAACCTAACTCAACTACTTCCTATTGACATACATTATATAAATGGGTTAACACCAATTTTCTTTTTTCAACTATTCCTTCAAAAACCGAACCCTTGCATAAATTGAGGGCTACCTGTGTGTATGTGAGTGTGTGTATATATATATATATATATATATATATATATATATATATATATATATATATATATATATATATATATATATATATAGTATATTATTCTATGTACAATATTTCAGTTGATATAATTGGTTTTTTAAATTAACTGTATCCATGGACAGTGCTGCGGAATATGTTGGTGCTTCATAAATAAAGTATAATAATAATAATTTTATATACCAGAAGTGTGTCCATAGAGAACTGCTTTGGGTAATGTTTATTCAACTAAACTTGCAAGTAGACAATCTGTATTTTTATAAGACTGTGTTCATCATCCTTTACAGATAATCCATCCCATGTCTGAACTCCCACCTTTCACAGATCTTTTCATTCATAACCTCCAGACATAACTCACCGAGACACCTGAGTAGCTGACACATTGGCTGAGAATCACAGCTCTATAAGCAGCAATGAAAGCTAATAGCCTGGGTGCATGTATAGAATGACACACAAGTTGCAAGTAAGATACACAATTATTGAAACATGCTACCTACAGAAGATTTACAAGTCAGAAAGTAGAATATGTAAAGGCTGATTTATTTAACCCAAGCCTTTTCATTAAAGTGCTTAAAACAATACAGTTAGGTTAAGGTCAGTAAGTGGAATTATTAATCAGTTAAAAATTTAGACAAGTGCAGTGCTAAAAAAACATATTTTTATTACAAGGAAGTAAATTTATTCTGAAATACTGTTTCTGCATGTTATTGATTCCATTTAGTTTTGCTGAGTATTTTAATAATATTCCCATTTTTACTTATCTTTGCTTTAGCGAAGTATAGAGTCTCAGGGTTTATATTGACACATCCCAGCACATTTCAAGTACTCTCTCCGGAATTTTGAAAAAGCAATCAATTCATTACAATTTTTAATAGACTACTACAGCTATTTTTTTTAGGTTTGCAAATAAAATAAACTAATATATCAAACGCAATTGTGTTCACTGTGTGATTTGTATTTCTGTTAAGTTCTTGCTTCATGCTTGTTACTAGAATCACAACGCCAAAGGTTACCAACTGTGTATTACAACATGCATATTTATAACTACTACTCTCATTGGTTTTTGATTAAAAAAAGAAATACTATTTTTAATGCAATTATTATGTTATATTGGAGATTCATTCACTAAGAGTAACAAGTAGAACCATATCATCTGAAATACAGGTGGCCCTCATTTTACAACGGTTCAATTTACACCATTTCAGAATAACAACCTTTTTTCCAGTCATGTGACTGCTATTGAAAAGTATTGAGAAGTAGTGCATTTATTAAAATAGCCAGTAAGTGGAGCTGTCCGCTTGTGTTGCAGCAAAGCCAAGCAATCTGAAATTAATCAGTTTAACTAGACCTGAGCTATCGAGCAGGTTTCAAAGGAACAAGATCTTCCTATCTATAAATCAGTCCAGATTGGAATGCATAGAAAGAACTGTTTGCAGAAAAATGCAAGGGAAGTCTGTGTTGTGTGACTATTTTATTAGGTTTATAATGCTGTTTAGCATTTAAAGTCTTCATTTCAAAGCTTTAAAAATAATGTATTAGGTGATACTTATGACAATTTTGAGAGGGGCCTGGAACCTAATCCCCTCACTTCCCATTGAATTACATTATAAACTGGGTTTCAATTTACAACGGTTTCGATTTACAACCATTCCTTCTGGAACCTAACCCCAGCGTAAACTGAGGGCTACCTGTATTGCCCTACCTGAGCTCAGTTTAGTCAGTCATGGTAATTTAGCCATTGCTGATACTTATAATCCCATGAGGGATACCTCAGGACTGGTGTTCACACATAATGCTTTAAGTGTATATAGTGTAGATGTTCCAAAGCAAAATCATAAAAGGAATATTATATCATGAGCCCATATGGATAGGGGTCCACAAGGGGGCCAAATGTCTGACTCTTAGTTTTTTTAACTACATATCGGAAGTCCTGAAAGCCCAACAGCTTGGCTAACCTTTTGACTGTACGCAGTTGGTATTAATTGGTCAAACTCAAGTACCTGAACTTGAATTAAATTCTGAAGGAAAAAAATAATAATGTCTGTTTATAAAAGTAAACCAACTTTGCTTGAGTTGTGAAAGTCAAGTTTGGCCTACTTACTAAGGAAGTTTTACAAACTGAAATGTGACTGTTTGTTTGTTTGTTAGAAAACGAACTTTATACTGGGTTTACACGCTGCTGAGACTGCTGTAAAAATCCAATGTCACTGGAAGCCAAATGGTTAGTTTTAAGACAGACCCACTACAATTGAACAACATTGTGTCTGCGTTAAAATGAACTTTTTGGTTTCCAGTGCCACTGCCAATGACTATACATGAAACTGTTTCTTTGATGTTTATTTTTCAAAAGTCAGGAATTCTTCTTTTGCTATAGCTAACATTTAAAGGGACATTCTAATACAGAAATAGTATATTCTAATGCATTGCTGTATGTTGTTTTTGTAACTATATATATATATAAATATATTGACCTCCACAAGGGGTTAAGCAATAAAAACATAGATCAAATCCCACTTGGGATTTTGTGTGTCTATACGTTTTACAATAACATTTTCAGTCCTTAAATCAATAAATGACCAGTATACAACCTGACTTTTGTGAGTTTGCTTTAAAGTGGGCGGAACTTGGCAAGCCACAAGTCAGCTTTTAAGAGAGACTTTACAAGAAACCTGATTTTGAAGAATAGTCTATTACCAGGATGTTAACCGTGTCAGCTATTTCACTTGAGTTTGCATACTCATATTGCTATATATAGGCCCCTAAGTCATGAGAAAAGGCAATACAAAGATTAGAACATTAGACCTCTTTCAACCAAGAGGCTACTAAGAGCCCTTATTGAAAACACGAGTGACCACTTGACCCCTGGTTATCACATGAACAATATGAAAATAGCAGTCTCCTAACTCATTAGAAAATCAGTTTAGAGTAATAAATGTTGAAAGGCTTTGAACCAATTACATTCTCTAAAGCAAAATTAAATCCATACAATTTTGAGAGACCCCTAGTTTAGCAGAGAGTACTACTTTAATTTGATGACATTTTCAGTAACCCTCTATATGTCGCTTGGACAGTGTAAACATATCAAATAATAGAATATATATTAGACCTTAAAGGGACAGTCAAGTCCAAAAAAAACTTTCATGATTCAAATAGGGCATGTAATTTTAAACAACTTTCCAATTTGCTTTTATTACCAATTTAGCTTTGTTCTCTTGGTATTCTTAGTTGAAAGCTAAACCTAGGAGGTTCATATGCTAATTTCTTAGACCTTGAAGGCCGCCTCTAATGTAAATGCATTTTGAACACTAGAGGGCTTTAGTTCATGTGTTTCATATAGATAACATTGAGATCATGCACTTGAATTTACAGAGGAGTGAGCAGTGATCGGCTAAAATGCAAGTCTGTCCAAAGAACTGAAATAAGGGGACACTCTGCAGAGGCTTAGGTACAAGGTAATTACAGAAGTAAAATGTGTATTAATATAACTGTGTTGGTTTTGAAAAACTGGGGAATGGGTAATAAAGGGATTATCTATCTTTTTAAACAAAAACACTTCTGGTGTTGACTGTCCCTTTATTATGCATAAATCAAAGCATTAGAACAGGTAGAGTGGGGAAACGGTGACTCTTTTCTGGCTAAAAATAAAACTGTACACCTCTGAGGCTGTTCATTTACAACTGAAGTGTTGCATCTTTCAATCGGAAGAAGAATAACCTTCTAAATTCCACAGAGTCAGTGAAAATGCTGAATTAATACTCTAGACACAAAGCTGAAAGAAATAGAATAAAGTGATTGAGGATCTGCACCAGCATGCCTGTACAGTATATACATATATGGATCTCCCTATACATATATAGAGTATGGGTCATCTACCTCTGTACATGCAAGCAATGGAAAACAGCAGTTATTTAAAGGGACATATAGTTGCCATAAGAAAATGCTCTAATTGACTATACTTAATTCCCACAAAAGGGCAGTGGCAGCATGTGTGTCATCAGCCATGTTTAGTTTAGGGTTAGTAAAATATTGCTGTTTCAGCACTGGCTTTAACTATGTGTTTAACCACTTTGTGCAGGGGAGGTAAACACATAGTTATATGCAAAATACTTATTTTCCTATTGTAGCTTTCTCTCCTTTTAACTTACTTCAAATGAGCAATTAACAATATATATGGCACAAATCTACTCATATTTGCAGTACTATAAATATATTCATAGGTTATAGTGAAGCAAAGCCATATATTTAAGACCTTTTATTATTCTCTGGCTGATATTAACAACTACTATAACCCTATTGGTGAAAAAAGACAAACCTCCATAAACTGTATTGGGTTTCTCATCTCTAAATAAATATTTGTATGTTGGCCATTCTAAACAACTTTCCAATGTAATTGTATTATGTATGTTGCTTCCTTCTCTTGGTATCATTTGTTAAAGAAACAGCAATGCACCTGGGTGAGCCAATAACTTGAGGCCTACATGTGCAGCCACCAATCAGCAGCTCCTGAGTCTATCTAGATATGTTTTTTAACAAAGTATATCAAGGGAACAAAACAAATTAGTTAATAGAAATAAATAGGAAAGTTGCTGTGTGCTTTCTTTGAGTCACAGAAGAGAAAAAAAAATGTGTTTCATGCCCCTTTAATATATAATTGCAGGATTTATCAATGGCCACCAATTTAACTGTGGGTTTATTCCTATCAGCCAATGGGAAGACAGTCCTCAGGAAAGAGCTGTGCAAAAAGAATGCACTTCCTGTTACTGAAAACATCAGTTAAATCACTAACTTTTTCATGCAGTAAAACAAAGTGACCACACAAAATATGTTCTTTCATATGTGTAATGGAATTTTTTTTCTTTAATGTCCCTTTAAGGGTTAACTTTGACAGATGTATGATTGCATGTAGTATACTTTTATCAATAGAAAATAGTAGTGGAACTGTGAAAACATAAATGCCTTTTTAGTTCCCATTTCCCTCCATTCTCAGTCCCTGACACACACATATGAGCAAGGATAACATTTTTCTATTGCACTTGCTTTGGTATTTAGCAGATTAAGAAGCTATGCTGCCTGACAGTAAAACTGTATCCCAACAAGTCCTAGCAGAACTGTTTGCGTTGCTCCTTTCATGTTACCATTCCAACACCTGTCGTACACAAGGCTGGGGTGGTCTTATTTAAGCCTGAATTCTGCTTTCAATGAATAGAATGATAACTGGAAGGTATTGAGAGACTGCAAGTGAACTTGAACTGCAAGCCAACTGTAGCTCAGTTTATCATGAATTTTAGAACAGACACATTGTACTGGATTGTAATGTTCTGAAATGGGAAGATTTTTGAAGATTAACCCATTAGATACAAATCAAGTCCACGAGTTTTTACATAGCACTAACATTTCTGGCAGGCAAACAGTTAAAGTGTTTGCCTAATATACATGAGCACGGAACAATTATGTGTTTAAAAGATTATTTATTTAAGACACATTAATTAGAGTGGGGTAAATAAACTTATTAAGAATTCATTTGTAATACTTTTAGTCAGTGGATAATTCAACATTTCCAAGTGGACCACTTTAACGTTTTAAATACTTTGTGCAGGTGTGCATTATGTATCAAAATCTGTCTATATCTATCTATCTATTGTTCTATCTATCTAGCTATCTATCTATCGTTCTATCTATCTATTTATCTGTCCGTCTGTCTATCTATCTATCTATCTATCTTTCTATCTGTCGGTCTGTCTTATCAGTCTGTCTATCATTGGATTTTTGATGACAGATGACCCTGTTGTCTGTCACTATTCCTGTTGAATGCTAAACTATTCCATCCAGGCTTGAATTCCCTTACAATATGAGTCCTTACCTCCTCTATTGCAAGTAAGTGCCATTCATCAACTACCCTTCCATGTACTTTAAAAAGTTTCTCATGAATCTTCTTCACTCCTGCTTGACACCACAACTAATTGTTCAGGCATTGCTGGTTTTGTGAGGAGAACAGACTGAACAAGTCATTTAAAATAAAAATGTCCATATTATATCAGTACTCTGGGGATAGGGAGGTTTTTTTGATGCTGTATACTTATGTGTTCTGTTAAAACTGTGGGTTGTCCTTTGTATTATTTTTTTTTTCTTTGCTAAACTATTTATGTTACATTCCCGTTTGTAGCTTTAGTTCCTTTGTCAGAGAGAGCTACAACTTAACTCAGGCAGACAACAAGTTTTAATTATTTAGCCCTCCACGGTTGTATTTTATAAAGTTTTGTCTCCTAGATTCACTGACAAAGAAAACAAAAAATCTCCATCCGTTTTATTATGTTGTGCAAATTCTCACCGGATCTTATTGAGTCACCTGTATGTGATATGAGGAATTTAGAGACTTTTTTTCACAAGAGGCTTCTTTGAATCTTTAGTGAATCTAGATATGTAACAGTCTCTCTGTCTTGCTGCGAATTCCAAGGCAATGCTCTAAGCTGCTTGCCCATAATCAGTCACTTTGACAGTGGTGGGCTCTTCCTCTATCCCTAACTGTCCCACTGGGAGGAACTGAAACTTGAGACCACTTCTAACCCTTAGCTAAATGATTGGATTCTTCACTCAAAAACCCTCCCAAGAAAGTGTGATCGCTGTGTGACTTCACTTGCAGCATTTAGGAAAGGGCTGGAGGAGGAGCCAAGATTCCCACCCCTCCTGCACCTGACTAGTAGCTATTTACTGAACTTTTCAAGAAGTCTGTGCACTGCCACTTGCACTCCAGTGAATGCACCCAGCGCTCAGACAATGCTGTGACGATCAGAGCTCGGCTAGGGAGGAATTACAGGCAATTCACAGGACCGTTACTTCTGCTGCAGTGTCACTTGGGGACAGGGGTTTTGTCTTCATTATTGAAAATGCCACGATCCTTCCTGGTCAAAAAACACTTCAACTTCTCTAAAAAGCCAAATTATGGGGAATTAGATAATCCTACAGGTAAGGGGTTAACAATATTAACCATGTCCGTGCCAGCACAGCAGCATATGCAGTTTTCTCATGAGAATGAGGGTCTTATGTATCTGCATTTAAAATAAAATGGCAATATTTTTATGCAATGTGTTTATTTAATATTATTCATGTATTTATCTATCTGAGCTTATCTAATCTATCTCATCTATCTATATACTATGTACACACACACATATAACTTGTATGCAGAGTACAGGCTCTTTGATTGCAACAGTGTATAACTGATGGATACAATTTAGCCGCAGTTATTACTTTGTTACTTACAACTTTCTTCTTGTGTTTTTTTTTTCCCTCCCCAGTGATTATTTCTCCTTTCCCTTATGAAAGATACCCAGTGTCTGTAATTTCACATCCAGAAATACTCACCTCAGTTGCCTACAGCCCGATTAGAGTTTGGACTGGGCTTCTGTCTTCACCTTTACCCAGTGATTTGTCACCTCTGTCACTCTACCAGCCATCATTAGGAAGAGAAAGTCCCCCTCCACAATCAGAAACCTCATCCAAAGACCACAGCGGCTCAGAAAGTCCAATCAGTGATGAAGAAGAGAGAATCCAGTCTAAACTTTCTGACCCACATGCAATAGAAGCTGAAAAGTTCCAGTGTAATTTATGCAATAAGACCTATTCTACTTTTTCTGGGCTGGCAAAACACAAGCAACTGCACTGCGATGCCCAATCTAGGAAATCTTTTAGCTGCAAATACTGTGAAAAGGAATATGTCAGCCTGGGAGCACTGAAAATGCACATTAGGACGCATACTTTACCTTGTGTCTGCAAAATCTGTGGGAAGGCTTTTTCCAGACCCTGGCTGTTGCAAGGACACATCAGAACACACACTGGTAAGGGGCAGCAGACATTTCACTGCATACTTCTCATGACTGTACTCCAAGGAATGCATATTTTATATATAGCTTCTAAACTACATCTGTATTCAAAGTTGTATTCTTCTGTTAGCATAGATGTTTCTGTACTATCTAAACATTATCCATAATTATTATGTTATCAGTACCCATGTGACATGAGCAGGCCATTTAAACTTGTCAAGTGCAGTTTGTAATGCTATCAGTAGCTCTTTATTTGTTCTCATATCAATTTAATACAAATAATGTGTTGAGTAAACAATGCAGATTAAGTGCATTGCCAATAACCCCCCCCCCCCAACACGCAAACGAATTTTAGATAAATATTTTCCCAATGATAAATGCTCTCAAGTATCCTGCAGCAGCAACTACATTTGGGTTTTTCTTTATTTAACGATGTAAACTGATACAAAACTTATTCTTCAGACAACTAAATGACACAGTTTACTGTATTACAATTTAACTTAAAGGGACATGAAACCCAAAAATTTCTTTCATGATTCAGATAGAGAATACAATTTTAAACAACTTTCTATTTTTTTTTTATATTATCTAATTTGTTTCATTTTCTTGGTATCATTTGTTGAAAGAGCAACAATGCACTACTGGTTTCTAACTGAATACATGGTTGAGCCAATGACAATCGCTATATATATGCAGCTACCAATCAACAGCTAGAACCTAGGTTCTTTGCTGCTCCTAAGCTTGCCAAGATAAACATTTCAGCAAAGGATAACAAGAGAAGGAAGCAAATTAAATAATAGAAGTAAATTGGAAAGTTGTTTAAAATGTTATTCTCTATCTGTTGGGATTTATGTCCCTTTAAGGAATCTAGCTGGAATTTTTTTTTTTTTTTTTACTGAATGATTTAGTGACAGAGGTACTGAAATGAGTAATATTATGTTACCAAGCTGCCAATTCAATTTGAAAACTTTTTCATGTTCTCAGATCATGAGTATTATCAAATCCATTGCAAACACATATTTTACAGATACAAATCCAACTCTGTATTAATTCATTGGTATTTTTTTCCCCCTTAGGAGAAAAGCCTTTTTCATGCCCACATTGCAACAGAGCATTTGCAGACAGGTCTAATTTAAGGGCTCACCTGCAAACCCATTCTGATGTGAAAAAATACCAGTGCAAAAACTGTTCGAAAACCTTCTCCAGAATGTCTCTCCTTCATAAGCATGAGGAATCTGGGTGCTGTGTAACACACTGAGAGTCAACAGTGAACAGATTTTTCCAGGAGTCAATCAAATGTACTTTGGGTTCTTCTTCCAATACACAACTCAAAAAGGATTTGTAACTTCTTAAAAGAAAGAAGATGTGCAGAATCAATGTTTAAGTTAACTGAATAATGTGAATGTTACATTTTCACCAAATATTTCTAAAAAAAATATGGACATCAGAAAGAAGACATTTTATTAAAAAAATAAAAATACATAAAGAAGCAGAGAACATTACAAGAAAAATTGTAAACAAAAAACAAAACAAAAAATAACTCAGGTGTCATCATAGCAGATACGTCAATTCAATATGTTGAATATCTTATGCAATATTAGACATTCCATATGCCTTAAAAAATGTAGTTAGATTTTTTTAATTTGTTTTCTCTGGGAACATGTGCAAGTAAGGCTTTTCAGGGAGAACTATCTGTAAATATTTACAAAATGCACAAAGAAAATGTAACACATTTTCAACCTTCTCCTTATACTTTAATGTGCCTTTTTAAAATAATTTTGTAAGTAATGTAAATATATTGTATATATTTATATTTTTATATGTTTAAATGTATGGTGTGAATGAGGCCACAGTTAGTGGTTTTCTGGTAAGCTTGAAAAAAGAGTGAATGTTTTTTTAAGACATTTTTTTAATAAACATTTAAAAAATCTATTTTCTTTATTACATGAATTTATTTAAGACTTAACAAATTTTAGTTTAATTAGTGAAAGGATTCTGTGAAACAGAGTTTATTAAGTACATTCTGTGTATACTATATAATCTGGCCCATTAGATCAGCTTAACCTTAAAGGGACATGACACCCACATTTTTTCTTTCATGATTTAGAAAGAGAATGCATTTTTAAACATTGTTCTAATTTACTTCTATTATCTAATTTGTGTTATTCTCTTGATATTCTTTGCTGAAAAGCATATCTAGACATGCTCAGTAGCTGCTGATTGGTTGCTGCACATAGAAGCTTCATGTGATTGGCTCACCCATATGCATTGCTTTTTCTTCAAATAAGGATATCTAAAAAATGAAGCAAAATAAATAATAGAAGTAAATTGTAATTTTGTTTAAATTTGTATGTTCTATCTGAATCATGAAAGAAAGATTTTGGGTTTAGTGGCCCTTTAATACATCATATCTTTATCAAACATGGCAGTTCCTATCAGGACAGTAGAATTGCATTTTACTTTAAGCAACTGTTTGATAGAAAGACAGACAGATTATTTGTATGCACAATTTAAATATTATTTTCAGGTTATTTTTTTTTCTCATTATATTTTAACCAAAGGGGTTTACTCAATGTGTATAAGACAGCATTTCATGTAAACATTTTCTTTCATTATTTATTGAATAAGATAAATGTGTGGATATGTTACAATCAATATTGTCTCATCTGTACATCTCTACCATTTAAGGATCCCAGTCTTTTCATGCACTAAGGGATGGTTCTGTTGTGTAAATACTTTATATACTTGTGGCCTAACTGGCTGTAAAACATATCCAGTGTGTGAAAATACCAAATACTGAAGCATGTACACAACAGACACATAAAGACTGTGGGTATGTTTTACATTCATAATGGACAACTCTTGTTTAAAGGGACAGTCAACACCAACATTGTTATTGTTTAGAAAGTTAGATAACGCCTTTACTACACATTCCCCAGCTTTGCACAATCAACATTGTTATATTAATGTACTTTATAACATTTAAAACTCTAAATATTTGCATGTTTCTAAGCCACTACAGACAGCCTCTTATCACATGCTTTTTTATTTGCTATTCACAACAGGAGACTGCTAGTTCATGTGGGCCATATAGAGTAACATTGTGCTCACGCTTTTGGGTTGTGCACAACACAGCACTAATACGCTAAAATGCAAGTCAATAGATAATAAATAAAAAGTCATGTGATCAGAGGACTGTCAGAAGATGCTTAGATACAAGATAATCACAGAGGTAAAACGTATATTAATATAACAATGGTGGCTGGGGAATGGGTAATAAAGGGATGATCTATCTTTTTAAACAATACACATTTTGGAGTTGACTGTCCCTTTAAAAGAGACATGATGAGCTTTGTGTGTGTTATAGAATGATAAATTATGCATAGTAAAGCAATAACTTTGCAATATGCTTTCAATATTTATTGTGCCCCATTAGGCTGTAATTGAATTCTGAAAATTGTGGACTTTCTTATATTGAGTTTTGGAAGTGAACATTAAAATTTTCACAAGTCTAACCCTGATAAACCATGATAAACCCTGTCCCTAAATGGACTCAGCATGTGGGGTTAGATAAGATAGTACAAAACATGGCAGTGCCTAGCTGTAGTTACTCCAGTACCAGTCTGGACTGGCCCCTTTAAGTATTGGTTGAGTTTGGTCATAGAAAAACATTAACACCAAAAAGTTCACCCTCATGTTGGCTTGTAAATTTACTGTAAGACTACCAAAAAGTCTTGCAATCACAAGATAATTAGTATCCCTTTACTTTTCCACCATTACCTCCCTTTTTGCTTTCCACTGAACAGGTGTTCCAAACTTTTTTTATAGACTATAGCAGGATTAGCTGCAGGCCATATTACATTATACTCACTCCTATAAGGTGACCCCTTTAAAATAGCATTAGATTATAATAACATATTTATTTATTAATTAAAGGGACAGTAAACAAAATTAAAAGTGTTATGATTCATTCAGAGTATGGAATTTTAAACAACATTCCAGTATACTTTTTTTTATTAACTTGCTTTATTCTCTTGGTAAACTTTGCTGAAAAGATACCTCAGGAGCATCAATACACTACTGAGAGCTAGCTCGTGATTGGTAGCTGAAAATATATATGCCCCTTATCATTGGCTCACCAGATGTGTTCAGTCCAGTAGTGCATTGCTGCTTTTGAGCTTAACCTTCAACAAAGAATATCAAGAGCACAAAGCACATTTGATCAAAGAAGTATTTTGGAAAGTAGTTTAAAATTGCATTCTCTGTCTGAATTATGAAATTTTGACTTTGCTGTCACCTTAAAGGGACAGTAAAGTCAAAATTAAACTTTCAGGATTTAGATAGAGCATGCAATTTTAACAACTTTCCAATTTACTTCTGTTATCAAATTTGCTACATTCTCTTAATATCTTTTATTAAACAGTAAAACTAGGTAGGCTCATAAGAGCTCAGGAGTGTACACATGTCTGGTACTCTGGCAGCAGTGAATAGCATTGTATAACACAGCTACAAATAATGTTGCAAAACACTGCTGCCATAGAGTACTAAAGACACGTGCACACTCCTGAGCTCTTATGAGCCTTCTTAGTTTTACTCTTTAATAAAAAATACTAATAGAACAAAGCAAATTTAATAACAGAAGTAAATGGTAACGTTGTTTAAAATAGCATGCTCTAGGCAAATCATGAAAGTTTAATTTTGCCTTTACTGTCCCTTTAAGTCACTATGAATTTGTTTAACTGTATAACATATTCAGATACTTGCATGCATAATTAACTAACTAATAAGAAGTGTAGAACCTCTCTTTTTATAACTATTGTAACCTCAGTTTTTGCTCAAGTGCTGAGGACCTGGCTAAAATCTTTGGTGGCCCATGGGCTGTAGTTTGTGTAGCCCTGGCATAGAGCAGTGGAGATGTAACAAATAAACTATCATGCAAATGCTGGGCGGCAAGAACTTTATAAGGTTTAGGTGCTACAGTAATGAACTGGTGAATAGGCTAACCCCATGCAGCATCCTTCTACAACTGCCACTGTGGACTTCAAAAAATTCTGTGTTTCACACAAAAGAGCAATGCCAGAAAAAGGGTAGTAAAAAGAGCAAGGACTTCTTCACATAAAGGGTCATGGATTCATGGAATAAACTTCCACTATAAGTGATAAAGACAAACACTGTGTGGGACTTTAAAGGGACAGTCTACACCAGAATTTTTATTGTTAAAAAGATATATAATCCCTTTATTACTCATTCCCCAGTTTTGCATAACCAACACAGTTATATTAATCTACATTTTACCTCTGTGATTACCTTGTAACTAAGCATCTTCTGACAGCCCCCTGATCACATGACTTTTTATTTATTATCTATTGACTTGTATTTTAGCCAATTAGTGCAGTGTCTGCCACAAGCCACGGGCGTGATCACAATGTTAAAGGGACAGTTTACTCAAAAAAATGTCTCTCCTTTAATTTGTTCCCAATTATACACTTTACCTGTTGGAGTGTAATAAATTGTTTACAAGTATTTCCATTACCCTTATATTGGCATTTGAAATGGTTTATTTAGCCTGTGGTATCTCCACCCATCCTGAAAGTTTTTGGCCTCAAGGCCAAGCTGTGTTAACACAGCCAGTAGAAGAAATTATACTCCCATTGGGTTATAGAAGAGATAAGGTAATAAAATTTTAATTTTACATTGTTCTCTCCAAGTATTGGTGATTGGTTTATGGACAGATATCAGATACAGAAGCAGGTATATGTACACAATGTGATAAAGTAATGAGATCTTATTATACCTACAAGCTCAACCCATTTTATTAGGTTCTGGCTTCAAAACACAACATCAGCTAATTCATATACACAAATAAGCCTTAAAAAAACAAACAAATCTCATACATTTTATACTCTGCAGCTGAAAAAAAATAACTGGAAACACATTAAGGGAAAAACAATTTTATAGTATACTGTCCCTTTAACTATATGGCTCATATGAACTAGCACTCCCATGTTGTGAAAAGCAAATACAAAAGCATGTGATAAGAGGCGGCCTTCAAGGACTTAGAAATTATCACATGAGCTTTTAGGAATTTTTGGGAAGGCTTGATGGGCCTATGGTTCTTATCTGCCATCAAAATCTATGTTTCTAATTACAGTATGATAATTCTTACTAAAAACAATTACTGGTAATATCAGAAAAAAACTGGTTATGTGCTCCTTGTAATACAAATATAAAATCACCTTTTATTACTGATTTACAACGGTTTATTTAAACTGCAAAGACCATTAATCCTGCTCATTCATTTTTAATATTATGTTAATTATAACCATGGGACAGATCATTCATGTGTTTAAAGGGACAGTATACTGTAAAATATATTTTTCCCTTAATGTGTTTACAGTTGCTTTTTTACCAAATGCAGAGTAAAAATGTATGAAAATTAGCTTTTTAAGGTTTATTTGTGTATATTAAAGCTCTTATTTTGTGTTTTGAAGCATTACTTTATCGCATTGTGTACATATACCTGCTTCTTTATCTTATATCTGTCCATAAACCAATCACCAGTACTTGGAGAGAACAATGGAAAATAAACATTTTATTACCTTATTTCTGCTATATCCCACTGGGAGTGTTAATTTATTCTGCTGGCTGTGTTTACACAGCTTATCTATAGCTTGGACCTGCGGCCACAAACTTTCAGAATAGGTGGGGATACCACTGGCTAAATCAACTATTTCAAATGACAATATAAGGGTAAAGGAGCTACTTGTAAACCATTTAATACACTCCAGCAGGTAAAGTAGATCATTGGGAACAAATTAAAGGGGAGAAAAAAATTGAGTAAACTGTCCCTTTAGCAAAGACTGTTAGTATATGGCTTTTGTATTTAGCAATTAGCTGTAAGGGGTTGAAGAATTTGAAGATACAACACAATGCTAGACTTACACCTCACTGCATTTCTATCTAATAATATAAAAACTTGCATGTGTATTAAAGGGAGTCAGAAATAAACGTTCATGTTTCAGATAGAGGAACCAATTTTAAGAGACTTTTCAGTTTGTTGAAAAGCACATCTACTTAAAGGGATATTAAACCCAAATGTTTTCTTTCATGATTCAGATAGAGCATGACATTTTAAGTAACTTTCTACTTTAATTCTATTATCAATTTTTCTTTGTTCTCTTGGTATGCTTTGTTGAATGAGCAGCAATGCACTACTGGTTGCTTACTGAACACATGGATGAGCCAATGACAATCAGTATATATATATGCAGCCACCAAACAGCAGCTAGAACCTAGGTTCTTTGCTGCTCATGAGCTTTCATAGATAAACCTTTTAGCAAAGGATAACAAGAGAATGAAGCAAATTAAATAATAAAAGTAAATTGGAAAGTTGTTTAAAATTGTATTCTCTATCTGAATCATGAAAGAAAAACATTGGGTTTCATGTCCCTTTAAGTTAAGAGTAGTACTGCACTACTGGGAGCTAGCTGCTGATTTGTGGCTATGTGCTACACTTCTTGTCATTGGCTAACAAGATTTGTTCATATAGATCCCAGTAGTGTATTGCTGTTCCAGAACTGACTTTAACTATGTGTTTTACCCTTTTGCAGGGGTTTATTCTATAGTTATATGCAAGCTATAGTATAATAATAAAAATAAAAAAAGTTGTTTCACTTTTTAATGTTTCTTTAACATTTACGGAAGATTGAAAATTCTGCCAACAAAGCTGACCACTTTCAGTCAACTTGTGTGTTGTAAAAATTGGTTTAAAGGGACAGTACTATAAAAATGTTTTTCCCTTAATGTGTTACCAATGACTTGGTTTATTTTTGTACATAAATAGCTGGTTTTTGTTCTTTGAAACCACAACCCAATAAAATGGGTTGAGCTTGCAGGAAATCGGATTTCCATATGTTATCACTTTCTGTGCAAACACATGCTTCTTTATATTATCTCTGCATACCAAAGCCAAATACTTAGAGAGAACAATTTAAAATTAACATTTTATTACTTATCTCTCCTACCTCCCACTTGGAGTCTAATTTTTTCTGCTGGCCATGTTTACACACATTTTCTATGGCAAATACTTAAAGGGACATGAAACCCAATTTTTTTCTTTCACAATTCAGATAGAGAATACAATTTTAAACAACATTCCAATTTACTTTTATTATCTAATTTGCTTTCTACTTTATGTTTCACTTGTTGAAGAAATAGCAATGTACATGGGTGAGCCAATCACACAAGGCATCTATGTGCAGCCACCAATCAGCAGCTACTGAGCATATTTAGATAAGGTTTCCAACAATGGATATCAAGAGAATAAAGCAAATTAGACAAAGTAAAATGTAAAGTTGTTTAAAATTGCATGCTCTTTCTAAATCATGAACAAAAAAATAGGTTTCATGTCCCTTTAAGTATATAGACTTCCAGTATAGGTAGGGATACCAGAGGCAAAACTGGCTATCCCATATGCCAATATAAAGAAAAAGGAACTATTTGTAAACAATTCACTCCAGCAGGTAAAATGGATAATTGTGAACACATTAAAGGGGAGACAAAATTATGGTAAACTGTCCGTTTAAGTCCATTAAACTCTCTTTTCACTTGCTTATACACTTTCCTGAGTGGCTGTGAAGCATTTGCAAAGTCCTTTAAACAGACGACTTGTAAAACAATTTAGTAGCCAGCATACAAGAAAAACGTGAATATACTTATTAAATAGTGATGTCGCGAACAGTTCGCCGGAGAACAGTTCCCGGCGAACATAGCTTGTTCACGTTCGCAACAGCGGGTGAACATATGCGATGTTCGATCCGCCCCCTATTCGTCATCATTGCCTAAACTTTAACCCTGTATCTCACAGTCAGCAGGCACATTCCAGTCAATTAGCAGCAGACCCTCCCTCCCAGACCCTTACACCTCATGGACAGCAGCCATTTTAGATTCATTCGGAAGCTGCATTGCTAGTGAGAGGAGGGACGGTGTAGCTGTTGCTAATTTAATAGGGAAATCGATAGCTAGGCTAGTGTATTCAGTGTCCACTACAGTCCTGAAGGACTCATCTGATCTCTGCTGTAAGGACAGCACCCCAAAAAGCCCTTTTTAGGGCTACATCAGTCGTTTTTGTTTTTGTTTGTAATCTAATAGCAGCTGCCTGCCTGCCTGCCACTGCCAGCCTGTGTGTCAGGCTTACAGCATATACTGTGCTTTCTTGCTCAGTGCCACCACTCATATCTGGTGTAACATTAGTGTACATTTAAAAAAAAAAAAAAAACTTTTACGTCAGTCTGCTAGTGAAATCTAATTTCAGTAGCCAGGCCAGCCTGCCACTGCCAGCCTGTGTGTCAGGCTCACAGCATATACTGTGCCTACTTGCTCAGTGCCACCACTCATATCTGGCTGGTGAAACAGTAGTGTAAATTTAAAAAAAAACTTTTACATCAGTCTGCTAGTGTAATCTAATAGCAGTTGCCTGCCTGCCTGCCTGCCACTGCCAGCCTGTGTGTCAGGCTCACAGCATATACTGTGCCTACTTGCTCAGTGCCACCACCAGTCATATCTGGTGTAACAGTAGTGTAAATTTAAAAAAAAAAAACTTTTTTGACTGTGAAACATCAGTCTGCTAGTGTAATCTAATTGCAGTTGCCTGCCAGCGTGTGTGCTAGACCCATTTGCCCAGTGCCACACCACTCATATCTGGTGTAACAGTAGTGTACATTTTAAAAAAAAACCTTTTACATCAGTCTGCTAGTGTAATCTAATAGCAGTTGCCTGCCTGCCACTGCCAGCCTGTGTGTCAGGCTCACAGCATATACTGTGCCTACTTGCTCAGTGCCACTACCAGTCATATCTGGTGTAACATTAGTGTAAATTTAAAAAAAAAAACTTTTACATTAGTCTGCTAGTGTAATCTAATTTCAGTTGCCAGGCCAGCCTGCCACTGCCAGCCTGCGTGTCAGGCTCACAGCATATACTGTGCCTATTTGCTTAGTGCCACCACTCATATCTGGTGTAACATTAGTGTAATTTTTTTTAAAAAACTTTTACATCAGTTTGTTAGTGTAATCTAATAGCAGTTGCCCGCCTGCCACTGCCAGCCTGTGTGTCAGACTCACAGCATATACTGTGCCTACTTGCTCAGTGCCACCACTCATATCGGGTGTAACATTAGTGTAAATTTAAAAAAAAAACTTTTACATCAGTCTGCTAGTGTAATCTAATTTCAGTAGCCAGGCCAGCCTGCCACTGCCAGCCTGTGTGTCAGGCTCACAGCATATACTGTGCCTACTTGCTCAGTGCCACCACTCATATCTGGTGTAACATTAGTGTAAATTAAAAAAAAAAAAAAAAATTCATCAGTCTGCTAGTGTAATCTAATTTCAGTTGCCAGGCCAGCCTGCCACTGCCAGCCTGTGTGTCAGGCTCACAGCATATACTGTGCCTACTTGCTCAGTGCCACCACCAGTAATATCTGGTGTCACAGTAGTGTACATTTATAAAAAAAAAACTTTTAGATCAGTCTGCTAGTGTAATCTAATTTCAGTTGCCAGGCCAGCCTGCCACTGCCAGCCTGTGTGTCAGGCTCACAGCATATACTGTGCCTTCTTTCTCAGTGCCACCACCAGTCATATCTGGTGTAACAGTAGTGTAATTTTTTTAAAAAAAAACTTTTATATCAGTCTGCTAGTGTAATCTAATTTCAGTTGCCAGGCCAGCCTGCCACTGCCAGCCTGTGTGTCAGGCTCACAGCATATACTGTGCCTTCTTTCTCAGTACCACCACCAGTCATATCTGGTGTAACAGTAGTGTAAATTTTTTAAAAAAAAACTTTTATATCAGTCTGCTAGTGTAATCTAATTGCAGTTGCCAGGCCAGCCTGCCACTGCCAGCGTGTGTGTCAGGCTCACAGCGTATACTGTGCCCACTTGCCCAGTGCCACCACTCATATTATATTGTTTAATAGTAGTGTAAGTGTACATTTAAAAATGAAAAACTATTTTGACTGTGAAACATCAGTCTGCTTTTTTGTTTCAGGCTCACAGCGTATACTGTGCCCACTGGTCCAGTGCCACCACTCATATTATCTTGTTTTATAGTAGTGTAAGTGTACATTTTAAAAATAAAAAAACTATTTTGACTCTGAAACATCAGTCTGCTTTTTTGTGTCAGGCTCACAGTGTATACTATGCCCACTTGCCCAGTGCCACCACTCATATTATCTTGTTTAATAGTAGTGTAAGTGTACATTTAAAAATAAAAAAACTATTTTGACTGTGAAACATCAGTCTGCTACAGCTTCTGCTTGTAACCTTGACGCACCATCCTCCTCCTCTAGCTTAGCTTCGGGCACCTCTCAACTTACCACTGGCCCGCCTGCTGCCACCACCGACACTAGCACCACAGCCGCCTCACTTGATCTGTCAGAGGAGTTATGTACACCTCAGTGTGAAGAAATGAGTGATGCGAAACCATCATTGACAGAGGATGTAGATAACTGTGATATGTCTCAGTCAGGCAGCATTACAGACATGGACAATGCACGGTGTGATGATGATGATGATGTTGTACCCACTGTTGCGTCCGTTGTTGAGTTGTCAGATACAAGTGAAGGGGTTGATGGTGACGATGCGTCCGTGGATGTCACGTGGGTGCCCGGAAGAAGAGAAGAAGAACAGGGGGAAAGTTCAGATGGGGAGACAGAGAGGAGCAGGAGGAGGAGACGAGTTGGAAGCAGGAGGAGGTCATCGCAAGGAGCTAGTGGCACAGTCAGACAGCATGCATCGGCACCCAGGGTCAGCCAGACAGCACGCCAATCAACGCATGCTGTTGCACCACCAGAATGCCATCATCGCAGAGCTCAGCAGTGTGGCATTTTTTTATGTGTCTGCCTCTGACAACAGCAATGCCATTTGCAACCTGTGCCAAAAGAAACTGAGTCGTGGGAAGTCGAACACCCACCTAGGTACAACTGCTTTGCAAATGGCACATGATCTCACATCATAAACGCCTATGGGATGAGGACAAGCAGCACACAAACTAAAAGCCGCCATCCTCCTCCTGGTCCAGCACCTTCAGCCACGTCAACCACTGCTGTGCTCCTTGCCCCCTCTCAACCATCCACCAATCCGTCTCTCTTCTGGAGCAGTTCCTGCTCATCTGCCCACAGTCAGGTGTCTGTCAAAGACATGTTTGAGCGTAAGAAGCCAATGTCACCGAGTCACCCCCTTGCCGGCGTCTGACTGCTGGCTTGTCTGAACTGTTAGCCCGCCAGCTTTTACCATACAAGCTGGTGGAGTCTGAGGCGTTCAAAAAATTTGTAGCTATTGGGACACCTCAGTGGAAGGCTACCCGGGCAAAATTTCTTTGCACAAAAGGCAATCCCCAACCTGTACTCGATTGTGCAAAAGGAAGTAATGGCATGTCTGGCACACAGTGTTGGGGCAAGGGTCCATCTGACAACTGATAGCTGGTCTGAAAAGCATGGTCATGGCAGGTATATCACCTACACTGCGCATTGGGTAAACCTGCTGAAAGCTGCCAAGCATGGAATACCTGGCTCTGCAGAGGAGTTGGTGACAACGCCATGACTTGCAGGCAGGCCTGCTGCCACCTCCTCTACTCCTCCTACTCCATCCTCTTCCATAACCTCCTCAGCTGAGTCCTCTTCTGCTGCTGCGTCTTGCTCCACATCAACGGCATCCCCCTAGCTCCCCAGGTACTATTCCACATCGCGGATACGGCAGTGTCACAGCGTCTTGGGGTTGACTTGCCTGAAAGCAGAGAGTCACACCTAAGCAGCACTCCTGTCTGCCCTGAATGCACAGGTGGATCAGTGGCTGACTCCGCACCAACTGGAGATCGGCAAAGTGGTTTCTGACAAAGGAAGTAATTTGGTGGCGGCATTGAAATTGGGCAAGTTGACACATGTGCCGTGCATGGCACATGTGTGTAATCTTATTGTACAACGCTTTGTGCATAAGTATCCAGGCTTACAGGACGTCCTGAAGCAGGCCAGGAAGGTGTGTGACCATTTCAGGCGTTCCTACGTGGCCATGGCGCACTTGTCAGATATCCAGCGGCGAAACAACCTGCCAGTGAGGCGCTTGATTTGCGACATCCCGACACGTTGGAATTCAACACTCCTAATGTTCGACCGCCTGCTCCAACAAGAAAAAGCTGTTAACGAGTATTTGTATGACCGGGGTGCTAGGACAGTCTCTGGGGAGCTGGGGATTTTTTTGCCAAATTACTGGACGCTCATGCGCAATGACTGTAGGCTCATGCATCCTTTTGAGGAGGTGACAAACCTAGTCAGTCGCACCGAAGGCACCATCAGCAACATCATACCATTTGTTTTCTTCCTGGAGCATGCCCTGCAAAGAGTGCTGGATCAGGCCGTAGATGAGCGTTAAGAGGAAGAGTTGTGGTCTCCATCACCACCAGAAACAGCCTTATCAGCATCGCTTGCTGGACCAGCAGCAATGCAGGAAGAGGATTGTGAGGGAGAGGAGTCAGAGGAGGAATGTGGCTTTAAGGAGGAGGAGGAAGACCAAGCACAACAGGCATCCCAGGGTGCTTGTTGTTGTCACCTATCTGGTACCCGTGGTGTTGTACGTGGCTGGGGGGAAGAAGATACCTTCAGTGAGATCAGTGAGGACGAGGAACGGGACATGAGTAGCTCTGCATCCAACCTTGTGCAAATGGGGTGTTTCATGCTGTTGTGCCTGTTGAGGGACACTCGTATAAAAAAGCTGAAGGAGAATGAACTGTACTGGGACCCCCGGTATAAGCATAAAGTGACTGAAATGTTACCGAATTCCCGCAAGTCAGAAAGGATGGAGCAGTTCAAAAATAAATTAAAAAGTATGCTTTACACAGCGTATAAGGGTGCACAACGGGAATCTAACAGGGGAAGAGATGAAAGTAATACTCCTCCTCCCACGACCACGCCGGCAAGGACAGGATGCTTTCCAGACATGTTGATGGAGGACATGTGGACCTTTTTAACTCCTATGCATAGCCACAGCCGTTCGGGATCCAGCCTCAGAGAATGACTCAACCGACAGGTATCAGACTACCTCGCATTAACTGCAGATCTCGACACTCTGAGGAGCGATGAACCCTTTGACAACTGGGTGTGCAGGCTTGACCTGTGGCCTGAGCTATCCCAATTTGCAATCAAACTTCTGGCCTGCCCCGCTTCAAGTGTCCTGTCAGAAAGGACCTTCATTGCAGCAGGAGGTATTGTCACTGAGAAGATAAGTTGCCTAGGTCAAAAAAGTCTTGATTATCTCACCTTTTTTAAAATGAATGAGGGATGGATCCCGAAGGGACTGAAATTGGGCGATACATTCGAGTAAAAAAGGCCTGATGAGATGAGCTGCCTTGGGCTAAAAATGGTCCACAAGCTGCTGTATTTTATCTTCGAATGCCGGATGACTTGCGTGACTTATCCGCCAACAACTAGGGTTCAAGCCGCAATGTTTTAGGGCACTTTCTAACTGTCAAACAAACATCAATTTTTCTGGCCGCTGCTACAGCAGCAGCTGCAACAATACCTAATTTTTCAGGCATGCGTACATGCCTAATTTTTCTGGCCTCTGGTGCTGCACTGTGGCTTCAAAACCCAAACAAAAAAAAAAGGCACATAACAGGGATTAAACTGATAAGAATAGTACTACTTAACACACCACTCATATCTGGTGGCACAGTAGATTGCACGCGCAGTGCCCCAAATTTGAAGTAGGACTGACCAAGCATCTTTTTTCATCTCCTGGTTCCTAAAATCCATGCCATATACACATGCCCTGATAGGGGACACCGCAGTGGAAGGTACACGGCCGAAATTTATTTGCACAAAAGGCAATCTCTAACCTGTACTCGATTGTGCAAAAGGAAGTAACCTTACCATGGGTCGCAGACCGCACGTCTTGTAAAATTCTCAGTCTGTGAAATTATCTATCTATCTATCAAATCTATATATTTATCTATCAAATCTATCTATCTATAGTATCTATCAAATGTATCTATTGCATCTATTGATCTATCTATCTAATCTATGTATCTATCTATCTCGTGGCCGGACCGACCAAGCATCTTTTTCCATCTCCTGGTTCCTAAAATCCATGCCATATACACGTACCCTGATAGGGGACGTAACAGGTATTAAACTGATAACAATAGTACTACTTGACAGACCACTCATATCTGTTGGCACAGTAGATTGCACGCAGTGCTCTGACAAAATGCAGAAGGACATTTGGCAGACGGACATTTGGCCGACAGACAGAAAGCTAAAGAATGTTCCAATTTCGTCCGAGGGCAGATACGTTCCAGAGTGCTCTGTTCTAATCAGAGCCTTGGGCACCGCAACTGCCTCTGGGAACCTTACCATGGGTCCCAGACGCACGTTTTGTAATTCTCTGTCTGGGAAATTATCTTTCTATCAAATCTATCTATTTATCTATCAAATCTATCTATCTATCCTATCTATCATCAAATGTATCTATTGCATCTATTGATCTATCTATATAATCTATTTATCTATCTATCTCGTGGCCGAGGTTCGCGACATCACTATTATTAAATAATAAAACCATAAGAATTCAAAATGCAATTATAATATTGTTTCAAATTTAACAACAGTATATCATCTATATACAATTGTATATCAAAATAATATAACATTAAAAATTTAATTTTAAATTTATTTAAACAGTAATATTATTAAATATTTAATATTGTTGCTGCATTGAAATCCACTATTATTGTATTTAATTGACAGACCATATTTACAACAATTTAAGTATCTTAAAATAACTGGGACTTTCCATATTTAGGTCATGTCATGCAAGCAACCTGAAAGCCCCAATTTTGGACCACTTAGGGTCAAGTCAATTGCAATTATGTGCTTTTTTATAGCTGAATTAATATCCTTCTACTAGTAAGTCAGCTGCTTTTTTATTTTTCTTTCAAATCCCTCCTTGAGACGACTTGACCGGTGTCCACTTTGAGACCCAAAGTCTTAAACTATTTGTTTGGTGTGAGGTCATATCCGCTTAGGGTTACCACCTCTGCCATGCCTTCCTGGACACTTATGAGTTACACATGCTGCAGGGTGTGCAGGGAGGAACATGAAAAGTGCAGTCAATGGTCACTATTTTGTGCTATCCAGCAGCACAATGCATGTTCCTCCCAGCACACCCTGCAGTATGTGCAACTCATAAGTGTCCAGGAAAGCATGGCCGAGGTGGCAACCCTATATCCGCTTCAGTTTTTTACCCAGTTTCCATACCTATTTGTTTAATTTTAGTGCCTCAGAATATGTTGATTAGCAACTCTAACAATAAGGTGTAAATGACTGGTTTTGCACTTGCAACCCTCACCTGTGATCAACTAAGCGCTGCAATAGACAAGCGCATATAATTATAAATGCATACTAAACAAATTAATTTACATCTATCTGAGATTCATATGTTAAGCTAATATCTTTTTCTTTATGGTTTTAAAACAATACTTTTTCATTATTGTTATTACATTAATATATAATATTTCACTGTTTAGTATATTTGTCACCTTTTTGACCTGCTCTCTCCTGGCTATGGGCCTGGCAGTAACTCACTTCAAAGAAGCTGCAGGTAACTTCTTATCCTCATACAGCACTGAACTGAAACAGACAATAAACTGACAGAAAATGTTGTTGGGTATGAGAATTAATGAGGTAAAATGGCAGATGTGGGTGATGAAAGTGGCCAAGACATCTGGATTATATAAGTAAGGAGAAGTGCAATTGTTTGTTTGGGTTACAAGCAGATAGGTAAGATTGTATCATTAATTTGTAATGGAAAAAAAGTGCTTGGATCTGTGATTTTCTCCAGAGGTTCTCAGTTGTGTAGGTTTAGAAATTTGAAGATTGTGGCATAGCACATTAAAGACACTGAACCCATTTTTTTTTTGTGTGATTCAGATAGAGCATGCAATTTTAAGCAACTTTCAAATAAAGATACCAAGAGAATGAAGAAAATTTGATAATATGAGTAAATTAGAAAGTTGCTTAAAATTTCATGCTCTATCTGAATCATGGAAGAAAAAAAAATTGGGGTTCAGTGTCCCTTTAAGAGTGGGGCAAGGTGGCAAGTGTGACTACTGAGGTCAGATGCTAATGAGTAGTTGTAGTGAGTTGAGGCAAGACTGGGGCAAAAGAAGGCAAACAGTAGAGGGGAATGGAGTTGTAAAACCACTTGTCATTTGTCATATCCAAGAGCCCTGTTCTCATTAGTCTAAGCTTCCATCTTTTGCATTATTGTACACACACATCCCACTACAGCAGCACAATAATTGTTTAATCGCCATATACTTTATTCAGTCAGACTGAACTTTTAGGCGTCAGGAAGGAGGGACCTACATCAATACACTTTCCATTAAAGGGACAGTCAACATCAAAATTGTTATTGTTTAAATAGATAAATAACACCTTTACTACCCATTCCCCAGCTTTGTACAACCAACATTGTACTTTATAACATTTAAACTTCTAAATATCTGTCTGATTCTAATGCACTACAGACAACCTCTTATCACATGCTTTTTATTAACTTTTCACTACAAGAGACTGCTAATCCATGTGCACCATATATATAACATTGTGCTCTCTACTGAGAAGTTGTGGCTGACGCTGCAGTAATTGGCTAAAAAGTAAATAGATAATAAATAAATAGCCATGTGATCAGGGGCCTGTCAGAAGAGGCTTAAATACAAGGTAATCACAGAGGTTACAAATATATTTATATAACCACATTGGGTGTGCAAAACTGGGGAAAGGGTAATAAAAAGGATTATCTATCTTTTTAAACAATAAACATTTTAGAGTTGACTGTCCCTTTAATGTTTAGGGTTCAGAAGTTAAATATTGGAAGCCCTTGATCCTAGACTTGTTCACCCTTTAGATATGTGTAAATGTAAGGGAAAGCACAGTGTGTGAAAGTGGGGGGGAGGGTCATACCTCCAATATTGTCCAAAGCCCCAGCTGCCTTCTTTTATGCATTTGCTGTTAAAGGGACATTGAAATAAAACGCTTATCACGTGCATGCAAAAGAGCAGAAATTAAACTTTTTTTTTTAATAATGTGCATCTTCATGTAAAGTATTTAGGAAGTGTTTGGGTCTTTTTATTCTTTATATGGGGAATAAGGTCAGAGTTCAAATAAACTAGATTACAGGATTTTATATGAGATAATGAAGTGAGGAGTGTGAGGGAGAATGATTGTGTGTTTTTTTCCTGTAAGTGTTATAGTTTGGTGTATCTATGATTCTTGATGATGATCGTAACTCAATATTTAACTGTGTATTGACTGTTTTAATTTTTGTATAAGAAATAAAATAATATATATTTTAAAACAAATATTTAGGAAGAGGCTGCTTAAATGGAAATTGAAACTATCAGGAAATGTTTGTGCACATCTGATTCTTGTTATCATTTGCTTACCGAGCCTTTACTTTTTAAACCATCCTCTAATACAGTGATTTTTAACCTTTTTTTTGCCGTGGCACACTTTTTTACATTAAAAAAATCCTGTGGTACACCACCATCCCAAAATTTAAAAAAAATCACACATTGTAGCCTAATACAGCATATATATATATATATATATATATATATATATACTATACTATTACTACTAAACAATCACATAATCTACCTGTCAGCATTTATTGTTCTGCCTGATGTAAAGCATGTAAATGCTGAATAGATTTATTATCTTCTAAAATAAATTGTATTGTGTTATAAATATATATATATATATATTTTTAAATGTAGTTGCATGCAGCACACTTTAACAGAACAACATATCCATAAATTAAATTTCTGCATCTGATATGGTTTCAAGAAATCACAGATCTGTTTGATTTATAAATATGTTTGTCCATTATGAAGTACCATCTCTTAGCCCGATATTGCCATAACGTATTTTCCAATATAGTTAAGGTAGCTAAAAGTAATATGCTACACTGAAAAGCTACAGTGTAAATATTAACATATATTAGGTACACAAAGGGCAAGATTACAAGTCGTGCATTCTGATTTTCACGCGATATGGTCTTTTCACAATGAATATCCATTGCGCAGGTATAACAAGTCTTGACAAATGGCGATTGCGCAACAATCCTTTCCACACTCAAAGAGCTGTAGTTAATGGTTCTGTGCAACACTTAAAAAATACATTACAGAGTACACTTGCACAAATATTAAAACTATATAATAAAAATTACTTAAAAAAAATATTGCACAC